>NW_021703778.1:143597575-143982679 GCF_005190385.1 Monodon monoceros | reverse complement strand
TGTGTGTGTGTGTGTGTGTGTGTGTGTGTGTGTGTGTGTGTGTGTTTTGGGGGTGCAGGAGGGTGGGGCTCCTTGAGGCTGACCCACCTGCTGGCCTTGAACTACTTGGAGGGACCTGCACATACACACTTCCCCAAATAATCTCTGAGTGGCTTTAATTACAAAACAACTGAAATGAAGTTGTCAGCTTCATACTTTCAAAGGGGAACTGTGTGGCTGAACTGTTTCATTATCCTGGAGATTTCATGTTAATTCAATAGGCTGCAATTTAGTTGTACACATGGCAAATTAAATCTCTCCCCAGGAACTGTGTAAGAAGCCAATAATACAGAACAAAAAGAGACGAGCAATAGATATGTTAGGAAATGACAAGTGCAGTAGCTGCTACTTTTCTATCTGTAGAAAAAAGTGAGTTTAGCTGTGAGTATGGCTAAACTGGAAGCACTAAGAATTTAATCAGGGTGTTCCCGGATTCCACACGAAGAGACACTAGCTTTCTTTCTTACATGAAGTATAGCGCATTTCCCCTTTCCTAAAAATGGACCAACCTTTGATTCCTTTGGTCATTCCAGGACATGAATTAAAAAAAATTTTTTTTTCATCGAAGTAGAGTTGATTTACAATGTTGTGTTAGTTTCAAGTGTACAGCAAAGTGATTCAGTTTTATATATATATATATATCCCTTTTCAGATTCTTTTCCATTACAGGTTATTACAAGATATTGAATATAGTTCCCTGTGCTATACAGTAGGTCCTTCTTGTTTATCTAGTTTATATATAGTAGTGTGTATCTGTTAATCCCAAACTCCTAATTTATCCCTCCCTACCCTTTCCCCTTTGGTAACCGTAAAATTGTTTTCTTTGTCTGTGAGTCTCTTCCTGTTTTGTAAATAAGTTCACTTCTATCATTTTATAAGATTCCACATATAAGTGATATCATAGGGTATTTGTCTCTGTCTGACCTACTTCACTTAGTATGATAATCTCTAGGTCCATCCATGTTGCTGCATTCTGTTTTATGGCTGAGTAATATCCAATTGTGTAATATACATCTTCTCTATCCATTCCTCTGTCAATGGACACTTAGGATGCTCCACGTCTTGGCTATGGTAAACAGTGCTGCTCTGAACACTAGGGTTTACAGGACATGAATTATGAAAAGGAAGAGAGGGCACACACATATGCATGATTCGTCATATAAACAGAGGAGAAGAGGCAACGGGGCATCTGAGAATTTGGGACAGTCTGAATCTATCCAAACTTCTCATCCTGACCTGTTGCTCAAATGAAACCATGAACCAAATGTGCTGCAACCTGGTTACTTACATTCCCAGCTGTGGTAAAACGTTATAGGAGACGATACTAGATGACTAGTTTCCAAAAAGGACGCCAATCACGGCAGGGGCCACTTTGCAGAGGAGGAGCTACACCTGCTTGCCGACCTTGCAAAGGGATGAACCCCACAGGACAGGGCAGCCTGCATGTTAAGCGTCAAAGCCCCAAGTGGTGAAGCTATAAGGGCCTGGGAAACTGTTCTGCAATTTCTTCATCATCAATGAGGCTATCGCCCCCTACCGAAGACATCTGCCAGCCACTCTCCGTGTCATCGAGAGCTGCTGAAGGAAACACCTGGAGTCACCACAATTCAGGCACGACACAGAGGGACGGATTTTAGACTGGCTGGGATGATATTTTCAGGAGGGGGAGAGCAGCAATTAGTCACTTGTCAAATGACTGTGGCAAAATCTGCCCAAAGGCTGAATGCTGGCCTGATACCAAGGCGAGGGGAACTGATGGGTTTCCTGTGATTACGTGCACAGATAACAAATAAGCCTTCGGGGTGACAGATAATGAGAAGGATAATGATTAAGGACGACTCCTCCCACTGTGCTCAGCACTAGCCAGTTACGTCCAGTACTGGCTCTACAATTTAGGAGAGCTTCAGAAGATACTAATTCTAAAGGACTGGGGGAAAAAGAAGTGAGGCAGGAATGATGAAGCTGGCAAAGGGGATATCCAAGTGACTGCAGTAAAGAAGACTGTTCATCTATAAGAGGGAGATATTTAATAAGTACAGGGGCACACGAATGCATAAAGCATAGGGGAATGAGTGGCTAGGCCTAGCCAGCAGAAGAGACCTCAGGGGTCACGGTGGACCTCAAGCTGAACAAGTCTGCAATGCTGAGTGAGTTAACAGGGAGCTAACAAGATAACTACGAATATTATCATTCTATTAGGCATAGCTGAGAAAAGTGTCACGTCCAGATGTGGCATCTAAAAAGGATAAAGAAAACAAAGCAGGAAACTCGAGAAGCAAAGTTTCTTGGGAGATACATGTTTGTCGAAGGAAAAATAGCTAGATAACTACACTGAGTGATGGAGTGCTTATAAAAGGAAATGACAGAAAAAGGACAGTTACAGTTTGCAATACCTTTGATAACATTTTTTTTTATTCTCAACAAACATATAAAAACAACCATTTAGTAAGGGGACTAGGTATTATTAAGTTACAGATAAGGGACAAGCTCGGCGAGATGGCGGGACTGGCCAGAGGCCACATGGCTGGTCCACAACAGAACTGAGACTTGAACCTGGATTTCAGGATCCAAATCTATTCTCCCTACATTTCTCTCTCAACTTGCCTGGAGGTGAAGGGCTGTCACCACATATATATATATATATGTATATATAGTTAAATTATTTTAACATCACCACTTGTTGGTATCTACAAATTTCATAATCTTAGACTTCAAAAATCTTCTTCAGTCTTTAGAAAAGACTCAGCTCAGAAAAACTATTCTCTCTCTTAATCACAGATTTAAGCTGCGGCTAGAGGAATTTCAGATAGGTAGATACAGGACAAAATTTTGAAGAAGGAGGGGACTTAAGTACTGAGATTACTCAGAAAGATTATGGAATCTCTCTCTTCTTGAGATTATTCTTTCTTTTCTTTCAGCAATTGGATAAATTCTCACCCTAGTAGTATAGTAGGATGGTTTAAATATGGCAAAGAATAGAGACTCTGTCCTTGCAGAATTCCTGTTGGTCTTCGATTTAAAGGCATTTGGAGAATTTGGGCTTTCTATATGGACTGGATGAATGCTTTAGTGGCTTCACAGAACCAAGTAATGAGAAACTTTTTGTCAGTGACCTCTGCATCAAGAAATCTGACATCTGGGGCTTGACAGAGCTCTCATTTTCTCAATGTTGAAATTTCAACCATAGTCGTCGTATTTATTCATTCTTTGAGGTAAGTTGAACATCACCGAAGTTCTGGCTAAAATCATCACCCACTTTCATAAGCCGGAAGAAATGGAAATGGGGCAAGAGAGCTTAGGCCAGATCACCTGGAGTCCTGATGTGTAAAAGCAAAATAAAATAGAACCCTGAATGTTCACGCTGTCTGGGACCACAAAGCAAAAGTTACCAATGAAAACAATTCATAAACATATGACAAGTGGAGCCAACCACATGTTGGAGAGAAGTCCTGGGGAACTGTAGAGGCTTCACTTTAAAGTCTTAGTCCATAAAACATAGAAAAATAACAGTCTCACCCTAAGAAAAAAATGTAGAAGAGAGGTAATTAATCATTAGCGATTTTAAAAGACCCCAGGCAGAAGAGATTTTAGAGGGAAACATTACAGATAAAGACAACAGAATAATTTCTAAACAAAGAAGCAAGGCCTATTTTTCACTCAGGGCGCCAAAGAGGGTAGAGAACAAAATTTAAACTCACGAGCTCTAACACACACACACACACACACACAGAGGCACTCATACATAGTCAGTACACTAGAGTAGCCTGAGGCATTCCTTACTGTTCCATGTAAACTGAATATAAGAAGTCCTTCTTCACCCCTACTCTCAAGAAACCTACAGCTTTTCTGGCATGAACAGTTAACTATTAGTCAACCAGAAAGAGCACATTCATGACACTGAACTGTACTGACATCTGTGGGCAGGCATTTTTCCTGGCCTTTAATCATCCCCTCCAGTGAATGTCAGACACTGACCAACTTATATGCAGATATCGATTGACATTTGTAGATAAGCTGTTATAAAGTCTCTCCCTGTTATATTCTGCAGATTAAGAAATCTTATATAGAAGTGACAACTAAAAACTCATGCCATACAAGGACTTTAGGTACACTCTTATACATACACTTGTATATAAAAGCACTAGAGCTCTGTGCAAATATTGACAGGTCTATACAGTAAGCTTTGAAATGTAGTGGTAGTTTTCCAGAGCAGTCAGGAGTTAAGGATTTAGGCTATTTTCAAACTGGTTTATTAGTAGGGACCTTGAGTCATCAGGCAAAAAGTAGGAACAGAAAGGAAGAAATTATTCCTATTTGTTCATCAAAATGTACTGAACACCTATAATGCTGCTGTGTTGAGCACCTACCTGTTACGCTCACCGCGGTGCACACTACACACAGGTGCTTAGGGTGAACACATTGGATGAGAAGTCCTTTTGTACTGGAGGGTAGTAAAAATGTGTATGTGATCACATAAGTGGGTACTAATTGGCACCAGAGCTCTGACGGGGCCTACAGGAAGCAAGACGAAGCAGCAGAACGGCTGGTGACGAGTGGGTGCAGAGGTCGACATTTGAACAGGTCAGGTCAGGATGTTACAGACAAGATGTGTATGTGCAAGCCTGAGGTGGGTTGTTTGCTTTTCATTTTTTTATTTTTTGGCAGCACTGTGTGGCAGGCGGGACCTTAGTTCCCCAACCAGGGGTGCAACCCATGCCCCATGCAGTGGAAGTGTGGAATCTTAACCACTGGACCACCAGGGAATTCCCTTTAGCTTTATAACATGTGATCTTGAATCTAGGTCTGCCATTAGCAATGGCCGCTGGTCAGCAGGACTAGAGTTCTGTAAGCTAAGGAAGTCTTTGGTCACCACACAAACGGACACACGGCCTACGTCCGAGGCCAGAACTCTAAGACAAAAATGAACCCAGCTGGTAACAGTATACTAAAATTGGAACTATCTTCACCTCTCCTATGTTCACCACAGATCATTTTTTTGAGCGGTTTAACACCTGAAAGTGAAACAGCCATTACAAAAAAAAAAAATTTTTTTTTAAATCTCTCCCTAAATTCCCAAGCTTCATAGAAAATACATTCTAGGAAATAACACTTTAGAGCAATTAATAGCCTTTTTAATTGTAGAAAGCTTTCAATGTGTATGGTTCCTCTTAATGACATCCGAATATAACAACCCTATATAACTACCAACCTACATTAAGCAATTCTCATGGCGGGGCCACAAAGAAACCTGCACAATCATCAAGAGGGAGGCTGGAGGACAGAGGGAGGAGGAACACAGCCCAGGCAGAAATACGCAGTGGAACTTAATCACTGTAATTTAGACTTTGTCACCAAGTCCCAGGTACAAGCTCTTTTATGCACTGTCAAGAGATCTCCACATTAATTGCTGTTCCTGTCTTCCGAGGACACAAACGCTCTAATTTGCAGTGATTTTAGTTTCTCTAGCAATGTGCATTTGGTGGCTAAGTCCCCCTTTCCTCCAGAAAAGGAAGTCTGCTAAAGCTCTGATTATCCAGCTCACTCTGCCAAGATCAACAGATTGAAGTCACAAAGCATCCCCGTTACCAGAGTCACGAATGAATGTGACAAAACCCATCAGTGGGTGGGAAGCCTGGCCATCCTCCCTGAAAGGCCACATTCTTCCTTAGCAACTTTGATTTTCAACAGAAGGGTTATTTCTAAATGATGATTTAAATGATTTCTGCATGGTCAGTTGGAAGCAGAAAATGTGGATAATCCTTTAAGACCTTCAGGCAGCCTCAGTCAGCATATCCAGATAATGCAAGCCCAGGTGCTGACTTTTCAGAGGGTACTTTGTACATCCCCTGGGATTTGGTAGATTTGTGAGATGGCACAGCCCACGTTTTGTGCTTTGGTTTCAGAGGCCCAGCTCTTTTCAACTTTACTCCGTGGTGACGCCATTTGAGACAAGACTTCTATGACTGACTTTCTTCTGCCATCAGATGAAACCAGAGATACATCCCCAGATGGAGTATCATTTCGAAAAAGACATTCTCCTTTCAAAATGAAGAACGGAAAACCAAATCTAGGAGTCAAGGTAAACCTGAAAACCACAGAGGAACTACTGTTCTGGGTCAATGCACAGGCCATACTTAATGAGATGGTGGGTGTGCCAGAAACAGCAAGCCAGTGGCTCAACTCTGTGTCAAGTGATTCTACGTCTATATTATATTATTATGGTATTTGACGCCTGGCTTTCTGTCTTCCAAACACTTCCTTAACCCACTTGAACCAAACATTCTATTTTCTGAATTATGGAAAGGTAACTGGATGCATGGTACCCAAGAATCCTGAGAGGACTTTCCCAGTTGCCTTTCTGCTTGGAGGCCATGCGGTTTCCAGACCTGTGGCCATCACTTTTTTTTTTAACATCTTTATTGGAGTATAATTGCTTTACAATGGCGTGTTAGTTTCTGCTTTATAACAAAGTGAATCAGTTATACATATACATATGTTTTCATATCTCTTCCCTCTTGCGTCTCCCTCCCTCCCACCCTCCCTTTCCCACCCCTCTAGGTGGTCACAAAGCACCGAGCTGATCTCCCTGTGCTAGGCGGCTGCTTCCCACTAGCTAACTATTTTACGTTTGGTAGTGTATTACTGCAATGTGGTAGTGGTAAACAGAGATAAAACTCCGGAAACACAACGGGGAAGCTTGCGAATCTTATCAGTAACAATACAGACAATGGGAAAGTGAATATTTATCAAGTTAAAACCAAATTAAGTCAGGGATGTCCTCTCTCATTATCTGGGGTTTACTGACAGATTATGTGCCTGGATTCCCGTTTGGAAAGTAAAACAAAACTCAGCTTCTCTGCTACTTTTCTTGAGGGCATGACAGTAAAAGAAGCCTGGAAGACAGCAAGGTTGGATGCTATCATACAAGCTGATCAACGACTGACAACAATAAAAGGTAAAAGGAGAAACCACCACAGAGATCAACAGGCCCCAAAAGAGAGTGATGGAATGTTTCCTCCCTAAAAGAAAGGATCTTATACTTTGGATTGTAGGCTCAAATCCAAAAGAGGAAATGAAAAATAGTATTTACTTTTCCTATCACCGCGATCTCCAAGGATACAGGGGAATGTGTACTTTTCTCTTCTGAAAGGTAGACGGGCTGTGTCTAATTTTAGCTACACTTTCCTGTTGGACAGCCCCCCCCAACACGTGACTGCCAGGAGCCAATTACGGAAAACAAACTGCGAACACTGGGTAAGCGATGTTCTCTGATAGAGAGGCAGTGTGAAAGATGCGTTCAGCATCATAAATGATGCCGTGATAGTCTTGGAAGAGACCCCTTCCTTTTAAAAATGTGGTTAAGATTTTCTTTTAATGTCTTCCAAAGACTGTCCCATTCTATATTCTCTATCACTAGCTGGAAGCCACATGACAAAATTCTTCTCTCATGCTGGTATGCAGCTAGGAATGTTTTTATAAAATCAAATACAGCTATGAAGAACAAATCTGCAAACCTTTCCCACAGTTTAAAATAATGCACTAGGATAGCAGGAATAAAGGATTTGGATGGTAGATAAAAGGCATTAAATATATAAAAATAACTGTCACTGTGCAAAAAAAACAAACCAAAATAAAAAAAACCCTTTCTTTATACACTCTTGAGCAAAGGGAAGTGGGATGAGGCCGGAAAATGGCCGCAGGGAGGCCAGGAGTGGGAGGGGCAACAGCGAGGGGCAGTTACCTGGTGTGGGAAGCAGCGTCATTGATACTGAACGTGCTGTTCTCCCTGGTCAGAGGGTTTGAGCCGGCCTGGCTCTTGGCATGGATGTCCAAGCTCAGGGAGGACTCGGTTTTCCGGTCCATGCCGTGGCTCTCTGAATCTAAAGTCCGATCTGCCATGGAGATGACTTCACTGGAACTGTGCCACAGGGGGGCCACTTTCTCCTTGCCCGGCCCCGAGCGTGGTGACGACGTGGCCGCCCCCAGGGAGGCCGTGCTGCCGTGGCTAGGGCCGTAGGAAGTGGTGTCAATGCCGCTGTCTGCGGAGGTGCCTTGCAAGTAGTTGTAGCTGTTCAGCTCGGATTCGGTGCGGTCCCCGTCATACCACTTCTCGTCGCTGTGGGCGCTTGATGCGTTGCTGGAGAGGGTATTGCTGCTGGAGTGGCTTGAGTAGTGGCTCTCAGACTGCAAGGGAAGCAGGCTTTCCTTAACTACAGGCTTGGCTTCTTGAACAGCAGGGAAAAAATAACGGGGGAATGACCCTGTGAAATGTGTCTAAATAGGGGGTTCTCAAGACACAAAAACTCCTGTGAACACAAAAATAAGGCGGGAGGTATCTGGAAAAACCTACTCAGAAGATTCCATGGCGGACAGTGCTGGAAACTTAGTTTTTAGAATCCATTTTTCATTATTTGGCTTATGCTAAAGTATTGATAGTACTGAGAGAATTTTAATCAGAAAAAAAACCCACCTAAACTGTCATTAAAGTCTTTAATATCTTAATCTTAAAACAGAAAGTGATACTTCCAAAGGGCTTATAATTAGAAAGACCCTATTGATCATAGTAAATAGAAGGCAGAATATAAAACTTTCTCTTAAAGACATCTTTTCTTTCCTCATATAGCATCTATTTAGGAGACAGTTTTCTAAGGAGTGCTTAGAGGTAAACTTACACAGAGGTGCCAAGAGAATTCAATGGGGTAAAGTAATCTTTTTAACAAACAGTGTTAGGGGAACTAGATATCCACATGCAAAACAGAATGAAGCTGGGTCCTTACCACATAGAAAAGAAAACTCAAAAAGTCAAAGACCTAAGTGTAAGGGCTAACACTATAAAACTCTTAGAGGAAAACATAGGTATACATCTTCATGACCTTGGATTATGCAATGGTTTCTTAGATATGACACCAAAAGCACAAAAATGATAAGAAAAAAAATAGATAAACTGGACTTCATCAAAATTAAAAACCTCTGTTTCAAATAACCCAATAAAAAAATGGGCAAGGGATTTGAATAGTCATTTCTCCAAAGAAGATATACAAATGGCCAACAAGCACATGAAAGGATGCTCAATACCATTAGTCATTAGGGAAATGCAAATCAAAACCACAATGAAATAACACTTCACACACACTAGGATGGCTCTAATAAGAAAAGCAGACAATAAAGATGGTGGGCATTGTTGGTATGAATGTAAAATGCGGCAGTTGCTGTGGAAAAACCGTTGCAATCCTACTCAAGAGAAATGAAAACCCATGTTTACACAAAAACTTCTACATGAATTTTATAGCAGCATTATTCATAATAGCCAAAAAGTAGAAACAATCCACATGTCCATCAGCTGATCAATGGATTAAAAAAATGTGGTCCATCCACACAATTATTCAGCCATAAAAAGACATGAAGTACTAATACATGCTACAACATGGATGAACCTTGAAAACAGGCTATGTGAAAAAAGTCAGACACAAAAGGCCACATATTGTATGATTCCATTCATATATGATGAAATGTCAAATAGGCACATCTATAGAGATAGAAAGTAGATTCGCAGTTGTCGAGGGCTTGGAGGGGATGGAAGAGGTGGGGTGACTCCCTAAGGATACAGGTTTCTTCCTGGGGTGATGAAAATGTTCTGGAGTTAGATCGTGGTGCTGGTTGCAAAACTCTGTGACCGTACTAAACACCACTAAACGGTACACTTTAAATGTGGGAATGTTATGATATGTGAATATGTGGTATATGAATCATCTCTCAATTTAAAAAATGTGGGCAGAACCCCTGTTGCACAGTGGCTCAGTTGCTTAGAAAGAACATTTTATGGCTAACCAAAGAAATATAATTTCAAAAGATACCTGAGTAAAATAATATTTAAGTGAGGGGGGGGTCAGAAGTTCAGATACTTGGTGGAGATGGAGAGAAAAGGAGAGAAAAGACTTGTGTGTGTGTCTTTACCAGCTGCGGGGAGAGGGTGTGTGTGTGTGTCTTTACCAGCTGCGGGGAGAGGGCCACAGGAGGACCATCTTGTCTCACTTCAAAGTGAAAGATCTCCTCCCCTTGAAAAAGGATCAATCCCAGTTATTTTACTGGTGCTACTCTAGTTTTTCTCAATAACAACTTCTGTATTATAAGGCCATCATTTATTTTTCCTATTTCCTCTTTAGCGCTGGACCTGGGCTGTAGAAGTTGCTAGTCCCGGCCACGCGTGGCTACTGGGCACTTTCAACGTGACTCGTCTGCATTCGGATGTGCTGAGTGTGTAAAGTACAGGACAGATGTATATGGAGATAAAACTCGAACCACATCTGGAATTTGAAGTGTTCTAGCCAAATTTTAAAAAGAAACAGGTGAAATTAACTTTAACAATGTATTTTATCTAACCCAATCTTTCCAAAGTATTATTTGACCATGTATTCCATATAAAAATTGTTAATGAAGGAGGGGAAATTGACAGGTGGCCTAGGGTAATCTAGCACTTACAAGTGGAACTGTGACAGCGTCACATTTCATCAGTAACTCTCTCTCCCACAGCCTAGCACGCTCTTGAACGTGTTGTGCTCTCTTTAAGCTTCAATATTCATTTCACTGAAGCAAAACTGAGCCCTCTCATTAAAGTTCTGAGTATCTTATAAATTAGTGAATATGAAATACAGTATCTCCTCATCCTATAGAATGACATACATATAAGTACACATTCCAGTGAAGAGACAGACCAAGGAAGTCAACTGAATTTAAAGAGGGAGGAAACGATAGCCTCTTCTTCCCCATCCCACCTGTAAGTGATAAGGAACTGTTTATAACTATGGCAATGGGACAAAAATGTATGTAGCCCTGGAAGATAAGAGAAGCAGTAGGGGGGCTTGTCAGGAAGCTGTCTGTCACCTTGATTGGTGCTCCAGCCATACATACCTCATGCTGGCACTGTGTAAGCAAATAAAATCTATATCTAGCACATTTTATTCCAGACATTAGGACTGTTTGTGACTGGATCACACGGCCTTCTATCCAAATCTGCAGGTGCATACCAATGAGGAATTTCAATTTATCTCAAAGCAAGCTTAAGGCCATTGGCAGTAGAAATTCCAGGGCCGTGGCAGCCAACGTCCACCTTCTACTAGGACGACTTCCTCTCTAACATTGGGGAAGAAAGAGAGAGCAGACCGGTACCATTTTCACCTTGCAAGAAAGGTACATGGCTAGGGATCTATCATTTGTATTATTTTACAGTGAACTTACGTGCCCTTGTTTGTTTGGAGACAAATGAACCACCGGATCCTGACGCATTAATCTCCCACCGGGGCTCTCTCGGAAAGCTGGCAGTACCTTTGATACTGCTGGGAGGTGGCACGTTGGCTCTGGAATACAGAACAGGACATTCTGGTGCAGGCACTAAACGGATACTGGCACAGGTTGACAAACGAAGACGGCTTGCCATTGCACCTCTCAGTTCACTGGCCAGCAAACTCGGAATTTCAGCAAGAAGCTTGTTGAAAGTTTACACAATAGACAGCATGTCAAAAACTAAGTGGCTGATGGATAAAGCTTGCAGCTGGTGACAGTGTGTCACATCATACACATTAGCATAGCCAAGTACCACCAAACCAGAGGCCATGAACAATGCGGCAAAGTTAGGAATCAGCTTTCGGTTTGGGGGGGAATGTCTCAAATATATGGATTAAATTTATGAAATTCATTCATTGCAAAGTGTGGCTAACCTCGCTTGGTCTACATTACCTAGACAGGCATGGATGCAATCACGTGTTACTTACCATGACACTTTGGAAATATTTTACCTGTATATTCATGCTGCTCGAGGACAAAAGAATTGAAATCCTGAGGTCCTCTATAACTGTAAGCTAAGCACAACAGAAAAGACACACAGCAACTAGTTTACGTAAAACAATTGCTTCCTTTTGGACTCCACTGGCATTCAGGATGGGGTTCAAAAGGTGAAAGGTAAGTGATTTAGCCTCTTTAACACACCTAAGAGCTCACGCAACAATTCTGCATTTCTACAACACCATTCCTAACACGTACAGGACTGGGCAGTGTACTCTTTGACTCTCAACCGTATCCAAAAGCGGAGAGGCAGAAAAACAAACTGCACTGAGATAAGTGAGCCAATTAAGCAAGCTAAGCTCCACATCTCCCCTGGGCATCAGTTTATCACACACTGATGGACAGAGACAGGTGGGGTCTGGCTAACAAGTAAGAATCTGCTTGACATTTTCAACCAGTGACCTGAAGGTCATTAGAAAATTGTGTTCTTACAAATTGAGTGTAGGAAGGTCAGCCCCTTATACACTCAATACAGTGTATTGAGGAACGAGAACATAACAATTACTTGTCTTCATTCCTTCCTAGCATGGCTTATACCAGCAAAGCCCCAGATTCCTTCTGAAGTGCCAGGCAGAAAGGGCTGGGTTATCCTTCTGGAATGCTGGAATATCAAAAGTTATAAAAATTTATTTGAACATTTTCTTTGAAGCCTTAGATTCTGGATGGAGAAAGGCCTTGGTTAAAAAAAAAAAAAAAAAGGCTTCTCTGGCAGGCTCTAGGGGTATCTTATTTTTTAAAAAAAGGTATACCTCACCAAAAGGATAAATGAATGTGTTAAAAAGGTTCACTGATATTCATTTCAGATTCATCTGTGCAACGTGGATGCCACTAAACTATAAAATTGATGCAAGGAAAAAAAGACTAGAGAAAGGCTTATGTGAAAGAATGAAGACGGGTCTAGGACAAACCTTGTAATGACCCTTTCAAGTCCCAAGATACTGCTTCATTCCCCACATGACTTCCCATGAGTGGGAAGAGGGACCCTGAACAATGCACAAAGGCTCGAGGGCAGCTTTGTTCAAAGCCTGCAACTAGGAGCCCGAAAAAGCTGCCAAAATCATATGGAAGAAGGGATCCTGTTCAGAAGGTGTTACCCTCTCAACAGTATCAAAACACACGGGATTTGAAACATTCTGTCAAGAGCAGAACAGTGGATCAGAATATGCTCAGGTTTTCGGTGGCGGGGTGGGAGTTGGGATGAGAGTAGGGAATGACAGACGGCTTCAGTAACGAGGCACATCTCACTGAGGTGATGGAACAAAGCCTATCTTCAGAACCTAAGAATTTCGTTTCTCTTCCTCAACTCCTGTCTTAGCTGAATGCATCTGCACTCCCTTCCATGTTCTTGGGTTGTTTTTTCTGTTAACCCCCCATTGAGCAGCTGGGAGCCCCAACCTGGCTCCAACCTCTGCACTGAGGATGCCCTTCCCAGGCATGGAACATGGGCACAGTCGTTAAAACAGAACAAAACGATGCATCTGCAGAGAAGATAAAACGATGCGGGTCTTTGCCTTACACGCAGATCTTTTTTCAGCCCTGAAATTTACTTCTTTTTATGGTACTCTGATGGGAAAGCTACTAGAGATAAGATAAAGGGAAAAAACCCTAACAGTCCAGATTCAAGTCCCTGATGTATCAATTGTGTTGCTACTTAATCCCTGGTGCTACTGTGTTGAAACTTAATCTTGCTCATGGCAAAATTTTATTGTATCAACTAGTGTTTTGGTATCTTGTAGAACTGCTTAGAGAGAGAGAGGGAAGGGCTATGTGCCAGAAACCCAAAGGAAGGCTCAATCATGCAAATCTTTCCCTTCCAGCTGTTTTATCCTAAGACATTTCCTTAGCTGACAGCTTAATAGCAGAGCCAGGGGAAAAAGCATATAAAGGGAGGAAAGACATTCTCACCAAGCTACAGAAGTGACTAAAGAACAATTATATTTCTTTCCTGCTCTGCACATAGTTTAAAAAATTTTTTAAAACTCAACATTAAGAATACCAACTAATCTCCCAGGGTGCTTATACTGGGCAAAAACAAACAAATAAATAAACAAACAAACAAGGGGGGAGGGAGATACTTAGGACACATGTGGCTTGGTACTCTGGCATTTTAACCTTGGTGCTGAAAATAATTCCTATATCCTTTCTGTCTTTAAAGTCGGGGCTACTTAGAATTCCTTGACTTTTCTCTCAGGTCTTAATTGCTGCTTTCACTTATACATAAGCTAACTGAGACTTAATGCTCATTCCCATTTATGACTCAGGGCTGTATTATAGAACAGAATGCCTTGATGACATCATCCAAAGGTAACCAATGTCACCTTAGTATAAAAGCAACTTGCTTTTTGTAGGAATTAGTTACTTACCCATCTGGTCGGCAATGCTATCCTCACTTCTTTGCCAGCTGGGTGTGGATTTCCCGCTGCCACCAATGTCTGACTGGGTGTTCTGCCTGTCGATGGAGGCTGGGGATCTGCGGCTTATTCCAAACCTGTGGTGATTTCCCCAAAGGCAAAGATGACATCAGGGACCTTACCCATAAGGGAAGGTAGTCCTGGGAGTAATGAACTAAACTCTAACGACAGGTACTACTAGTTTTGCTTACATTTCTGTACTTGCGTACTCATCCTCGTGCATGTGTACATGGATGCTGGAACTGTGGATGCTATGGTCAGTATACACCCCTCTGTTCAGAAAGGTATGTATGCTAAGCATGTAAACTGTGAACAAGGGCAGGGCCCATTAGGACCGAGCCAACCTAAGAGATATGCAGTAAGAAACCAAAAATCTTCTGGCCCTTGAATAGCTAAGCTCAGACTGTCATTCGCACCCAAAAGAAAAATGTCACCATCCTAGTGTTCCGTTTGTGTCGTCCAATTGGCACATTCCAGGGGTTTCTCTTAACTCGGTTATCTGCTAAATCACTAAGGCACTCATTCTTGGAACAAGTATTTTCTGAGCACTTACTCTAAGGTCTGAAAAACAAAGATTGCTATCATTTACATTACACAGGGACCACTTCCAAAATGTATAAAAGTTTTTGTTTGTTTGTTTTGTTTTTCTGGAGGTATGTGGGCCTCTCACTGCTGTGGCCTCTCCCGCTGTGGAGCACAGGCTAAGGACGCGCAGGCTCAGCGGCCCTGGCTCACGGGCCCAGCTGCTCCGCAGCATGTGGGATCTTCCCAGACCAGGGCATGAACCCGTGTCCCCTGCCTCGGCAGGCGGACTCTCAACCACTGCGCCACCAGGGAAGCCCCAAGATGTATAAATTTTAAATCGTCTTTAGGAAGGCAATTTGGAAATAGGTAAACTGGCATATATAAATTTTAAATCGCCTTTAGGAAGGCAATTTGGAAATAGGTAAACTGGCATATATAAAGGCAAATGTCTATTCCTGGAAAGAATGTTTAGCTATTTAATGAACCCATTTTAATTTTCCCTGTGTAGACTAATAATATAACATAGGCTTAATTGAAGCATATGCCTTGATTAGTAACATCAGCAAAGCAAATACTAACTGAGCCCAGGAAAAAGGGCCAGAGTATAAAATTCAAAGATTCATGTGGAAATTTACAAATCTGAGTGTGGTTACTAATGAATGTATGAGTAATCTACACAATAAAACACAAAAGGGCCTGAATTAACTGATGCATGTGACAGGTGTCTTCTTTGCTACAAATTGATAAATGTGTGGGCAGAACCACCAAGGGGTGCATTGGAAAGAGCAGGAGATTAGGAGGAGGAAGGCTGGGAGCCAAGTTCAGCTTCTCCACCCAGAGTCGCAGCAACTCTTATATGGATCCAGGGAGAAACATCTATATAAAAGCATTTGGAAAGCAGGGAAACTATAAAATATTTTAGTAAAACTCCTACTACAACATCTCCCTCATTACTTTTTGCACACATCACTGTCATTTACAAACTTGACTTCTACGCCTCACTAAACAGAGTTACCTCCATTATTAAAAACAAACAAAAACCTTGATTTATGAAAACTTCAGTGAAAGGGCTCATTGAAAACAAAGGATTCACTAATTATGATCTCTGCCACTTCCTCCCTAGGTGGGGTCCTTGTTTAGGTTAGGAGAATGAATATCCTCAAACTGGTCCTATGATCCTATTCTATTTAGTTATCCTATTTAGTTAAATATCTATTTATTAAATAGATTAATTAAATAATTTAATAGATTTACTAAATCTATTTATTAAATATCCTATTTAGTTATTTAGTTATGTGCACTAACTAAATTAAGACTTTTCAAAAAGCCACAGAAGGCTTCCCTGGTGGCGCAGTGGTTGAGAGTCCGCCTGCCGATGCAGGGGACACGGGGTCGTGCCCTGGTCCGGGAAGATCCCAAATGCTGCGGAGCGGCTGGGCCCGTGAGCCATGGCCGCTGAGCCTGCGCGTCCGGAGCCTGTGCTCCACAACGGGAGAGGCCACAACAGTGAGAGGCACGCGTACCCCCCCCAAAAAAAAAAAAAAAAAAAAAAGCCACAGAGATCAAAGTAAGAAGTGGATCGGAATCTTGCTTTTACTTTTTGGTAGCAGCGGAAACCAAAGACAACTTTTTAAACTTCTAAATTTAAAGTCAAATGCTTTTTTGGCTGTCTGCTTTTAAAGAAATGATAAAGTAAGGCTGCCTTTCAACTTTGCCTTGAAAAACATTTTCATCCGATGAACTTTTAATTTCAGTTCTCACACACACTCCTAGTTTACTACGTGCCAGGGCATCAGGGCTATGAAGGTCCCATCCTTGAGGAGCTCAGACAAAACCTGTTCTAATTTGACACTGTGCCTCTTTCTGAAGAGCTTCATTGTCCCTTTGTTTGGAGGAGCACTTAATACTTTAAGAGTCACGGTTCGGACTTGAAGGAGTTTTTAAGTAATCATTTGGCTGATACATGAAACGCGTTCACTGACCAAGAACTTCTACCTCGTGAGACAGTCCATTGCTCTCCAGGGCAGGCTGACAGCTTCGAAATACCTTCCTCATAATGGGCTAGAAACTCCTTCTCTATGACTTTCACTTATTGAGCTCAGTTGCCCTCAGAGACAAGTTTAATCCCTCGGCTAAGAGTGCTAGGAGAAAGCCATCGCGGCCTCCTTGCCTCCACAATGCCCACCTGTGGGCTGCACATCCGCGGTTACGATTCTTACACCACGACCTCCAACTCCGCATCTGCCCGGTCCATCCTTCCCTCTGCACGTGCCCTGCCTCGTCAACATTCCTCAGAGTATGTGGCCCCAAAACACATCTCAAGGATGGTAGAACAGACCCTATGTCTTTTCATCAGTGTTGCTTTTTAACTCTCTCTCATTCCCATGCTAAACTGGTGCAGGTGCCTCTTCCGCCTTCACTCAAGTAGAGCAGGTTTTATTAACGAGCCTGTGAAACTGTGCCTCTCAACTGATTTGGATGGTCTCAACATCCTTACACCAGGGAGCAGGCAGTGTACACCACGTACAAGCAAGGCACTGGGCCCGCTGAAGCACAGGGAGGGCAACAAAGGGGCGGATTACATTTATGGACGATCAGTGTGTCCGGACCTGTTGTTATTACCGCGCACTTTGGAGCTTTTCCAAGTTTAACATTAATGAGTTTGCAGCAGACTCCACACACTCCTGCTTCACTGTCACCCTGTACCTATTTATTTTTACCGGGCTAAGTTAAGGAGTAGATGTAACAATTGTTCCCTTGGTAAGTGTGAACTTTAGGGTCAAACCTGGCCCATGAGTAAGGCATGTGAATCAGACAGTGAACACCAATGTCTCTTGCATCACTGATACAGACAACAATTGCTTGATATCTAAAGGAAAACACTGTATCAGTATCTTCTTGTAAAGTTTCACCCCAGGTAAAACTGATGTTATACCGTATAGCAAATAATTCCCAGGTAACCTCAAAAGCAATGGCGAAAACCCTCAATACCACCTATGGCAGGTTTAGTATTAAATATCAAGTCAAATAATTACCACTGCATTAAAAAAAAAATAGTGTATGTAGCACAAACACTGGGAACCATGTTTCTAACATTAATGTTCACCAAAAATTAATGTTTCAAATTACATTTTGGCATGCCTTGAGAGTGTATACCAAAATGGACAGAAGAAGCAAACAATGATTTTGTTGTGGTTGTTAGCTCATTTATATTTTATTGCTGTATTAACACTGAAGTTGCAGTGAATTCTTACTTTTGAAGTCAAACCAGGCCATTTAAAATCTACTAATTAAAACAAGAAATAGCAAGAGGGAAGAGATATGAAAACATATGTATATGTATAACTGATTCACTTTGTTATAAAGCAGAAACTAACACACCATTGTAAAGCAATTATACTCCAATAAAGATGTTTAAAAAAAAAAAAGAAATAATTAGTTGGGCTTGTGGTGTGGGATAATAATAATACTTAATTCATAAAACTTCTTGCAGGGGCTCATAAATAAGAGCTAGAATTTTTTTTTACTAATTGTCACTGAAGTAATTAAAATAAGAAATGTGCATTTTAGATACGCTACCAAGGGAATCCTTGGTGGTAGGGTGGGGAGGGAAGTATATTTTATAGTGGTTTTTGTTATTTACTTTCTGCTAACATAAACATTTAGCAAAAACATGAATAAAATTATACTTAGCTATAAAAACCAACACAATACTATAGAATAAAAAATATCCATTCTGAAAGCATTCTCATAAGCATAATTATTTTGTAATATGGTAAAATCTCAAAAAAGTACACAAATCATGTGCATTTGTTAAAGGTAATTCGGGGAAAACTTGGCATAGAAACATCCTTTTTTTAAACACCCCATTTTTGATTTTCCAGTGGTTTCAAGTTCTTTATCAAGTTCGCCAGAGGTATCCCAGCAGGAAGCTGGTGATGAGCAAAGCCAGCTTATGTGTGTCATGTGATGTTTTGCTGCTAATTACTTCCCAGCTTCAGACATTCCAATTTTTTTACCTTTTAGTAGCCTCTTTAATCATGTACACTTAGCTTTTTACTTTGTGAGTCTTTTTACTTTGTGAGTCTGGTCAGAAGCAAACAGATTTCTAAAGCGTGAGAAAAATCACTTTTATATGATAAACATTTCCCCTACTTTAACATCAATACAAACTCCACCCAGTGCAAGCAGTATACTACTGAGTTCACTTTGGAGGAAATTTTAAGAAGTGGCAAAATCTGTACTATGAAACTAGACAATACATATAATGGAGGAACTGATGTAATTTGATTTCTTTGCCATTGAGTCCTTAGAGACTAAAGAATGATAAACTTCCTAAGAAGTGGTTTGAACCAGCCATGAAAACGTTTTTTAATCTGGAGTATTAACCATATTTTCCCTTTTGCTCTTTTGTGAACTGATCCAGTCTGGCTGAATGCAAGTTCTTTTACACGTCTCAATTACATATGAGAGACAGTGATGCCAACTCCGGCACACCTACCCTTCGGGCATGGACTTTTGCCTGTAAGTGCCCCCGCCAGAGCCAGTCTCGCTGGATGAAGACAGATTGCTCGGGGAGTTGCGACATGGCTGGGATCTTGCTAAAGCCATGGATGAGACCGTCACATAGATGTCTGAACCAGGAGACAGCCTGTGTGTGCAAACCAAAAACGTGAAGTCAACAATTCAAAGGGAAAATCCCAAGGCAATGCATGATGGATAACATATAAATGGGACAAACGCAGCCACTTCGTGGAGATAATAAAAATAAAGCCAGCTGGAAGCCCACAAAAGAAATTTCCCCATAAAACTACTCCCTAAGGGGACAGCTGGAAAACTGCCTTGAAGGGGGTGGGGGCGTGAAAAAATAATAGGGGAAAAAAGGAAAACATGTATGTTTCCAAAAGCTGCCAGAATTCAAGGGCTGAATTGCTTATGCAATTTCGTAGTATGGCAGGGCGAAGTATAAATGAGCCCCAGTGGCATTAACAGAGCAGTTAATTCCGATTTCCCCACTGGCTCTCTCAGAGTATATGACCACAGTGAGATCAGTACATTCTTTGTATGCTTCTTTGTTTTCCAATTTTATTACTCAAAGTCTGGAATGAATATTCAGAGATTGCTATTTAGTGTGTATACATTTGGTTGATAGTAGCATCACCATATAAAAACTTCCATGGAAACGTGCCTAGAACTGCAGTTGTTGAATTTCACTGAAATGACTGAGTTTATATAATAACACAGCAGAGATGTGCTCCACGTAGCCCACAATACACCTCTTTCTAAAATTAGGGATCCCTCACCCTGTGGACTGGCTCGACACAGAAACCAGAGCTTTGGAGTTCGGAGAGACGTGATTTGCTGGCCTCTACCTTCTCCACTCAAATAGGCATTGGGGCAACTGCTGGGATATTAACAAGTGAGCCTGAAGACTGTGACGAGACATCAGCTAAATCTCGATAACAATGATATTTTATTTCCGACGTGAATGCTGGCACAGATCACTGGCTCTTGTAGCAGGGCAGGTCATTTCCATTTTATAGCTGAGGGAGGGGAATCAAGGTCACTTTTTCAATAAGCCAGGCTTCTTGATTCTGAGTCCACTTTCCTCTGCCCCCCTACAGAAGGCTGGGTTTTCTGTGCTTAATAAGACAGTTTGCAAGGGGTCTGCAGGGTCAGACGGTTTTGCACATGAAGTCTTACACTGAAGCCAAAGTTTTGAAGCCTTGGGACTGAACCTGATTCACTGAAACATGGCAGTTTTTTACAGCGAACCTGCGTACCTTCTGAAGCAGGGCAGGATGGGGCTTCAGGTACAGAAACTGACAGAAGGCATAATAAAATCACGCCGAGAAGTTTTTCTATCAGAAAAAGAATAAGGATAGGCACCGAAAAATATGACACCCCCCCACCGCCCCCGCAAATCCGTCTGTGCCCACGTGGCAGATCTGACTTGGGAGCCCTGGTTCTTTCCTCAGCGACAAACCTGTTATCAGCTGTGATTCTGTTATCCCTTCTTTTCTATTAAAACATCTCCCAAACTTCTCACTGCTTATTCTGAAGTACTTGGAAGGGGACTGGAGTGGGGGAAGAATGGGAGGAGTAGGTTACAAAGAAAACGAGGTAAGGATTAAGGAATGGCATGAATCACTCCTTTCTGCTTTAAGAGTTTGGCTTTTAGATGCACCTAATACAGAGAAACTTCAAAAAACAGTTCATTTTGCAGCTGCTTTGATTTTCTTACTGCGAAGAGGAGGAGGTGTTACAGAAAGATGGAAAGAAAGGAGACGGCAGCAGAAATGTGAACGGGGTTGGGGCCAATGCCACGTCTGGGGGCCTGAAGACTTTTTAGCTCTCTTTGGGGTAAACAAGTAATAGCCAGTGAATTATATTCACGGTGAATGTTAAAATGTTTTTGCATCTACGAAGAAGTGACAACATGATTCCATAGCCAAAGTCAAGATGTAACTTTTGTATTTATATTTAGAGCTTGCTTTTCTTACCCTGCTCTCCAAAACGTACATTAAGCTAAAATATCTCATGCTACTTCTCAGCCTCAGCTCTTTTATTTGGCAAATGTATCAGAAAATTCTATTTGGTTGCTGGAGTAATCCCAAAGTTAAAAAATAGCATTTCCAGAAGGCCAGCATTCATTCCAATGCCTTTTCTGAATTTATATAACTCAATAGTGGCTTTGTTTTCAGGCTGTCCACACACACAGAACACACACACAGCAACTGATGGAAATGCCACCCAAATGTTTTTATGACTCTAGATGTATGTATGGTAGGCAAAAAAAAATTCAGAATTAGCCCTTATTCTCATGACTTACTATTCTTTCCAAATACTCTGAATTTGATACCATCTCACAAATATTATTTGAGAACAGATCTAGGTCAGGGAGTGGGAGGTACCCACCTGCCTGGCACTGGCTGTCTACTTCTGCCAGAGGCTGAGGCTGATCATTTCTGCAAGTTGGGCTCGTTGCTGTCTTGCCACTTTGAAAAAGAATAACCCCCGCATTGGCTCACATGGGAAGCCAGCATGCTAACCTCTTGAATCTCTGACCTCCCCCCTACTCTACCTTAATGGATCACAAGTCTTTTCTTCTCTTTTGAGATAAACTCAGATCCTTCTACGTTCTCTCAGTCTTAATGAGCCCGGGCATCTGGATGTTAATGCCCAAATAGGTTTATAGGACTAAGATGAATACATCTTTCACTCGCTGTGAGATCTTTCGATTCTGTGGAATATGAGAAATAATCTTCTTCAAGAATGCTATGGTCACTGTCAGAAAGGAAATGTCTAAAAATCTTTTAGCCTTAATTTCAGTAGATTCTCTTCCCTCCATTTTTATCAATTGAGCTGAGAAATAACTAAATGTTTTTAAAGTAACCGATCTTAAATGTTCTCTAGGGCTATGACTTCCCTCTGCAGAAATAAAACACCAGGGCTTTTGGACTGTACAAAGAATGCAGCAATTGAAAAAGTCATGATCATCAGCTCGACAGACAATACTCCCATAGTCTGCAGGACTGCACTCAAGTCAGCTTTCCATTTATATGCAGCACATTTCACTGCAATGAAAACAAAGAGTTGAATGGGATGGATTAGGAAGAGATGGTCCAAGATCAATATCAGTTCTTTTTTCCAGAAGCCTCCTCACATCAGGATAAAAGAGAGAAGAGAAGTGCCAAAAAACCCCCAGATTTCTGATAGAATAACCCCTGCCTCCTACCCATGGCAGAATAACCCTTCCCATGGCTCAACTCACAGAACTAACATTGATAGACTCTTATTATTGATCTCTTGAGACTGTGACATCCATTGATGGATAAGGAACTCTCAGCATCTGAGTAACTGATGCTTCATTTTTCTTTCCTGAGTATTTATGTATGGGTTTAATTATGCCTCTGTTTCCTGCTTTTTATTCCAAAGTGACAGCACTGCTTGGATGTGTCCAAGGAGATAAGGCCCTCTGTAAACTCAAGTGCAGACAGCGGAATGACGGCAAGAACAACCGAGAGGATTTCAAATAGCAGCAATGACTGACGAATGAGATATCCGAGTCCTTAGTTAAGCACAGCATTTTACCACAACTTAGCGATGAAAACACTATTCACCCAGGGAACAGGATCCAGTCAAAGTCTGTTTTTAGCAATGCCTATCAACCAGGATTCTTCCAGAATTGCTTTAAAAAACTTCTCTAAAATTCCTCAAGGTAATGTCATTCGGGTGCTGTATCCAGACCAGAGTTTGAACAAGTTGTATACAAATTCAATCACCCCACCCCCCTGTTGTTTCATCTCTTCCTAACTTTGTGAACCAGAGCCATTCCTGGCTTTCTGACCATACGATCCCTATCAGCTGTTCCGACTGGACCATGGAAGTCCTATTCTGATGAACCTCCTGTGACAAGATCAATTTACAACAAAGAATAACCCTTGCATAGTTAGGGAAATACAGCAACTCATCACACCGAGATAACCGATCATCATCTCCCAGCTGCTGGCAAGCTGTTGGAGCTTCACAGCCTGGCACACATCATGGGTGCCTCTTGAGAAGAGTCAATTTTATATCTAAGGGTGACTCTACAGGACAGAACATAAAAATGGATTGCAGACAGGACCAGATACATCATTTGTGGGACTCAGTGCAACATGAAACTCTGGGTCTCCTTGTTCAAACGTATTACAAATTTCAAGCAGAACACTGAACCTTGCTAAGCGTGTGGCCCTGTGCAGCTACACACCTGAAGCTGGCCCTGATTGCAGCACACGTGGCTGGTCCCCCTTAGCACACAAACACGCATGCGTTCATCTGGCAAGTATTTCTTGAGCACCATCTATAGATGGTGGTAGGCTTCATCCCTGCAGCATGGTGGCTAAGGTAGGGGCTCCGCAGTCTGGTGGCCTTGGTGCTAATTTCAGCTCCACCACTAACCAGCCAGGACTCTGCACAAACGATTTCATCTCTCAATTCCCGGGCATCCTTATCTGTAAAAGGGGGAAAGAGCCACCAACTTACTGGGCCCGTTGGGTGGATTAACTGAGAAAAACTCACACAAGGGACTCTGAACAGAGCCTGGCGTATGTGCCATTTAGCTGCCATCGTCATTTGTCATTTTCTAAATATAATGGGAAACTAGAAGAGTCAAACAAAAAGCCAGAGATTGGGAGACTCTAGGCTATTTAATCAGGCTGGATTCCGATTCTCCCCAGGAGTGGGGACTGGTGGGGAGACAGCAGTGAACTTGCTAGCAGGGCCGCAGTATATGAGTCAAACACCTCCCCTGCCATCCCTCCTTGTGTATTGGTGCTTGCTCCTTAAAAGGAGCCTGCAGGTCCTAAAGAGGTGGGTCCAGAGAAAATGGTCCAGGGCCATCTTCATGTGGCCTGAAGCAGTGTCCAGCAAGCCCTCTGGTGGTACAAGTCACCAGCCGAGAGCCCAGTGGCCAGAGACACACGTACACACTCGGGTGAAGAGATCAATTCAACTCTGCTGACCACGCCCAAGGACACTCTGCCAATCTCATTATTTCACAACAATCGTTCCTGCAGGTAAAAAGGAGACTAAACCCACTTTTCCCGGCAAGCACTTCAATGATAGGTGGATCCCAGACTGCCACTCTGTCACCATACTGAGGGAGTTCCATGGGTGGAAGTAGACCTTGGTCAGACCAGTCACTGTCCCGGGCTCTGAACAAGAGGCTTATGGGGAGACTTCACACTGCTGACTGTGGGGGTGGGTCTAGGCAGCTCATCTGTCTCATTCTCACTCATTCTCACACGTTTACACATGTGTTGTGCAATCAACAAATCTTAAAGAAAAATGTCAGTGGTTTCAAATATAAGGCAGCGGGATATCCCTTTTTACCCCTGAGAATTCTTTAAATTCCTAATGATAAACGTGTCCCTATGGCTGACGTGCCCTCATCAGGCAAAGGGCCTAAGACTCCTGTTGCCTTCTCCATGAGGGGAGGGCTACAGCAGGACCCATAGTAGATCTGGCTTCTGGGAAGGTCTTCCCCGTGTCAGGTGTCTGGGGGTGGACAAGGGGGTGCTTTTGGAGGAAGCCCCAGGGCCACTGTGGGCCTTTAGACCCTTCCCATAAGGTGGGACCAGGCCAGGCCTCCCTGGGTGGTCCTAATGCAGCACTCCCTTAAAAAAAGGGCTAAGAGGGCAAGACCCTGCTGCTGGATGCAAGTAGGAGAACAGTTCCTTACTGACACGCAGAACGATGTGCCCAGATGCCACCTCATTCTCTTCCCATAACACCACCGCTTTCTACAAGATCACCTCTCAGTCTATTCTAATTCAATGGATGGTTTTTGCAGTATTTCCTACACCTGCTCACCATGACTGTTCCCAGCACAGCAGCCCTCCTGAACTCAGCCTCTCCGTCTCACCGAGGGTAACCAGGACGCTGGCGCTGAAAACGGCACAACTTGCTCCTGGGAAACACACTGACTCACCACATGCGTGACCTGCACTAGGCTGCAAACTGACTCACCAGTCCAGCCTGGCCAGCTCTACCCACAGCCCTAAGTGCCCAATTGCAACTAGCTCTCTTTGACTTCCATGTAGCTGTGTGTAGAAGAGCATCTACAAAACGACACCAAAGACAAACAGGGACTACCATTTTCTAAGCCTCACTGTGTGCCAGGCCTGTCGTAAGAGCTCGGGTTGAACACAGAGTAACTATATTACCTTAGTTAATCATCATGCTGACTCTGAGAGGTGGGGCTAGTGGCCCGTTTGGTTCCTGGCGATGATGAAGTGTAGACGGGATCAGGAACTTCCCACCATCACATCACTCCCAAGGGGTGGGGCCGGGATGCAAGTCAAGGCCCCTGGACGGCAGAGCCTGCACTCCTGGCACATCTGGGAGTTTCTGGGCGGGTTACAGTAAAACACTGGTGGCTCTGCAAGGAGGAGCCCCCTGGAACACTTCCCTGGGTGGAGTGCAAAGCAGCTACTTTCAAGGCTCAAGGAACGATGAAGCAATTCAAGAGCCTAAGCTGGGGACCACATGGGAGCACCCTGGTCTCATTCCCTGGCTCACTCTAGAGTTTATAAAAGAAAGGAAACTGGGAGGTGTGCCAGGCTCAGGCCACTGTGCCCATTTCCTGAATGCTTGAAAAGGAAACACCTTTGTTCTCTAATCTAAAAGTGTGAACTTGCAAATTATCTAAACTCTGACCCCAATGTAGATGCCAGAGTACACTCACTCCTTTGAAGAGTTGGGGAAAAAGAGGCTTAAGAGCTCGGTGAGTTTAAGCTAAGTACAGCCCTCTGCTTTTCTACCTTAACTTGGCTGACAAATAAAATGCCACAATTCAGTTCCAACCTAACTGAAACCAATTAGAGGAAATACAATCAAGAACAACTCACTTTTCACTTTGAATTTTAGACAGCTTTACCCACAATATACTTTTAAAATAGGAGTAATCTAAACTTAGTCAACAAAAAGCAAAGAATTCTACTTAAATCTAAGCTTCAATTCTATAGCTTTATCAGATTATAGCGTGTTTCACTTTTATGTGTCATTTAATTTTATAAAAATAAACTGATTTACCTGACTGTCCATTGATGGATGAATGGATAATAAAATGTGGTACATATATACAATGGAATACTATTCAGTCTTAAAAAAAGGGAAAGGGGGCTTCCCTGTTGGCGCAGTGGTTGAGAGTCCACCTGCCGATGCAGCGGACACGGGTTCGTGCCCCAGTCTGGGAAGATCCCACATGCCGCGGAGCAACTAGGCCCGTGAGCCATGGCCGCTGAGCCTGCGCGTCCGGAGCCTGTGCTCTGCAACGGGAGAGGCCACATCAGTGAGAGGCCCGTGTACCGCAAAAAAAAAAAACAAACAAAAAAAGGTAAAGGTTATGGACTTAATGACTCCCCCCACTCCCAAATTCATATCTTGAAGTCCTAACCCCCAACGTAATGACATTAGGAGGTGGGGTCTTTGGGAAGTAATTAGGTTAAGATAAGGTCATAAGGGTGGAGCCCCCATGATGGGATTAGCACCCTTATAAGAGGAGGAAGAAACCAGAGCTCTCTGCCGTGTGAGGACACAGCAAGAAGGCCCTTTCTACAAGTCAGGAAGAGGGTCCTCACCAAGAACCAAACGTCCTGGAACCTTGATCTTGGAATTCCCAGACTCCAGAACTGTAAGAAGTAAACATCCATTGTTTAAGTCACTGAATCTATGGTATTTTGTTATAGCAGCTTGAGCTAATAAGCAAGAAGGAAAACTGGACATATGCTACAACATGAATGAACCTTGAATACATTACACTGACATGAAATAAACTAGTCACAAAAGGACAAATATTGTATGATTCCACTTACATAAAGTTTCTACTTATGTGAGGTACCAAGAATAGTCAAATTCACAGAGACAGAAAGTAGCATGGTAACAGCCAGGAGCTGGGGAGAGGGGGAGTTATTGTTTAGGACACAGAGTTTCAGTTCTGGAAATGGATGTTGGCGGTGGTTGCACAAGGATGGAAACATACATAATGCCACAGAACTGTGGTTCAAATGGTAAGTTTTATGTTATGTATATTTTACAACAGTAAAAAAAAGTGAAAAAAAAAGAAAAAAACCCAACTGATTTATTTTCTCCCAAATTAATTTACTTCTGTTCCTACTTCTTTAAGTTTTTTTGCTTACTGGTTTAACTAATGAAGTTTTAAAAAAATTCACTGCAAGCCTATTAAAATGCCAGAATCAGTGGTTGGTCCTTGGGATACGATGATGAATAAGACAGGCTACCTTAAATTGGAAAAATGGACCAATAAGATTAAAATGAAGTATAATAAGTTCTGTGAAGGAAGCAGACAGGCAGCAATGTGAAAATTCCCAGGATGGGCAAATGAAGGCAGAGATGGGAGGAGACGTGTCAGAGAAGGTGAGGCTTGGGCTTGGTGTTACAATACCAGCAGCTGTTAAGCTGCTGAAGGATGGGGTAGAAGGCAGATCAAGCCGAGCTGCAGGTATAAAGGTTATCAAGAGAAAACCTGGCAGCAGAAAGTCACAAGCCTAGAGCCTGGGAAAGACAAAGCCACGTCAGTAAATCCACAGCGGGAGGTGGACTTGATACTGAAAGCTGTGCGGAAGGCTAAGATGAAAGGCAGGGCCTGAGGAGCAATTCCCTTTGTATTAGGCCATCCCATACAGTATGCAGCGCGGACAGGGAGAAAGTGAGAGGCTGTTCTGGCCAGAAAAATCTTAGTGTGAAACGAGAGCCCCTAAGGCAATGACAAGGAGGATGCTTACAGGAGGGACTCAGCCGAAGGGTAGAACTTGATAACTAAATGGGTGTGGAGATGGGGATGAGGGTGCAGGAGGCTAATTATGAATTCTAGTTCTGCTCTGGCTACCTGGGCAGAATGCAAAGCCCTTCAGCAAGATGGGCAACACGTGAGAAGGAAGAGGTGGAGGGCGGGCAGGAGTATGGCTGAAGTCAGTTTGGGCTGGTGAGTCTGGGACACTGGTGTGACATTCAAGTGCAGATACTCAGTAGGGAGACGGGCATATGAATATGAAAAGTAAAGAAGAGGTCAAGATCAAACGTGTACTATCCAGGAACTGCCCACATACAGATGATGGCTGAGGTTACTAAAACAAATAAACTATTCAGAGATATTGCACAGTAGGGGATTAAAAGAAAAATGAGGAAGGAGTCATGGGGGACACAGCATTTGGGGGGGATAAGACAAATGCAAAGAGCTGACCAAAAAAAAAAAAAATCAGGAGGAAAGTTTTGGAAGATAAGGAAGAGGAGTTTGAAGGAGGAGGGAATAGCAAATGGTATTGGATACGCCGAAGCCCACAGCATCCAGTGACTCTGAGAATACAGCAGTCAATGGGGATGCAGCCTGAGCACCCCCAATGAAACTCAAGAATTCCAAGAGTCAAGGTCCTCATGTCAACTCAAACAACTATGATCCAGGAGGGCAGTATTTGAAAGAACAAGTCATGCAACTTCTAGCCACAGCTAATATTCCAAACAAAGGAAGAGTAAAGAATAAATGCGTGCTGGCTTTGTGTGAAAGCAGAAAATGACACCGTGAGGATCATTAACACAGAACCTGTTCGAAATAAACCTAGAAAACATTTCCTTGAAAATAAAGATTGAGGGACTTCCCTGGAAGTTCAGTGGTTAAAAGATCCTGCATGCAACACGGCACGGCCCCCCAAAAAAAAGGGGAACTCTTTTCATTTGTTTCAACAGTATCCTCCAGCACAATCTTCATGCTCTGTATGGCGCAGCTGTGTCTGCAGAGGAGGGCGGCGTTAGGGAGGCTGCAAGTGTAGCCAGCTGTAACTCCGTAAAGGAACCAACACTCCATCCAGCTGCTGAGCGCCAAATACAGTAGGGAAAGGGGAATAGTATAGTATCCAGGTAAAATGCAGAAGTATCAATGGTTCAATAAGATCCGACATTAAATATTTATATAAAGCCTGGAAATACTTCATCTACAAAAAAGAGATAGGAAAATTCCTTTGTGTGCCAACGTGCCTGGTGTTTATGCAAAGCCTCTGAAATAGTTAAGCTTTTCTGAACATGTTAACCCAGATCAGGGTTTTACTACTGATCCCACATTATGTTTAAACACAGTAATGTGTTAAGTTCAATGTACTATAGCCAGCTATTTATTTATTTATTCATGTGTTGGGTCTTCGTTGCTGTGCACAGGCTTTCTCTAGTTGTGGCAAGTGGGGGCTATTCTTTGTTGCGACGTGCGGACTTCTCATTGCAGTGGCTTTTTTTGTTGCGAAGCATGGGCTATGGTATGCGGGCTCAGTGGTTCAGTAGTTGTGGCTTGCGGGGCTCTAGAGCGCAGGCTCAGTAGCTGTGGCACATGGGTTTGGTTGCTCCACGGCATGTGGGATCTTCCTGGACCAGGGCTCAAACCCGTGTTCCCTGCATTGTCAGGCAGATTCTTAACCACTGCGCCACCAGGGAAGCCCTAGCCAGCTATTTTTATTTTAGTCCTACCCTTACACTCTAGATAAATTTGAGGCCGGAAGACCAATTGCATCATATTACCTATTTTTGTTAAATATTAATTCTGTCAATAAGAACTACTCCCACAAATACCATAAAATTCTGTACTTGAAAGGCTACCTAGAGAGCATAAATCTCCTGTATTTAAACCCAATCAAATCAGACTTTTTTCTACTTAGATGGCAAATGCGTCATCTGTTCTTACTGCATCAGTTTCTCTTAACAATGTATAGAGAGCACAAGTCAGTGAAATAATTCTTGTTAGAAACTCCAAATACCAATACCTTTTAGTATGTCAAAAATCGTGACCTTGGTACTAAAGGAAAAAGGATAATCTGTTCCACAAGTATTTTTTTAAAAAATTATTTCGAATGGCCTTTAACTCTGGGATCTTGCACACAATTTAAGAAAAACTATGCTTCTAGTTTCTAGAAGATTAAGCAGTAGATTAAGTTTCTACAAGCAGTATATTCAGTTTTCATCTAAAATGAACCGTGCTGGGTCCAACCGTGGTGAATGAAGTAGGCAGATTTGTGTAGCACGTGCAGAGTGGCTTGAGGCGGCTGCTAACTTAAGCTTAAATACAGCTGGTTTCTCTACAGTTAAACACAACTTGCCTAACCTGGAGGAGAAAGATAAATGGAACAAACCAACCGTGTAAAGGCAATACAGCTGACCCCTGAACAACACGGGTTTGAACTGCGTGGGTTCACTTCTACGGGGATTTTTTCAATACATACACTACTATGTTTACGATCTGCAATTGGTTGAATCCGAGGACGTGAGGGTCAACTACGGGGCTCGAGCAGGTGCAGATTTTGGTATCCATGGAGGGCTCTGGAACCAATCTTTGCGGATACCGAGGGACTATCCTTTAGTCTCAGTATCAGGCTCATGCCACTATTGGTAAGGCAAGATTCAAGGAATGGCAGACCTGGGCACTTGTTTTGACTATTTGTGATTCATCTGAACGGTCCATATCACACTCTCTAGATGGCCCAGGTACAAATGCAAATGGCACCCAGGGCAGGGCTGGTATGAAGGGGAGAGTCAGATGGAGGAGGTGTGCCCAGCCAGGGGCCTCACTTCCACATCACAGTAAGGTGGTTTGTTCTCAGTAAGACTATGAAGGGAATGCTTAAATTTTTTAGTTATACTTTACTACGTTTCATGGAGGAAATTATATTCCCAGGTACACTGTATGAATCTGAGGAATCTGGAAGTATTCCCGATGAAGGTCACGAGTCTATTCTATACTCAAATATTCTGCAAACAGTAGCAATACAAAGTTTCTCAAAGAGTACCTTCTATTTATGACTCAAAGTTGAAACTTAACTAAGAAATACTAAGAAATTTACTAAAAGTTAAGAATGATGTATAGGACAGCGAACTCTTAAATTTTCATGAAAGAATAGCCGTCTAATTACCACACCTTTCAAAATGAAGAGGAGACAAATAACCTGAAAATGTAAAGCTCAGATTTTACAAGCCCTCCGTCATAAGATCTTAAATCCTAGTCCAATGTCCTCAAGGATATCTGAAACTAAGAAGCCTCAGAGGGAAGTGAGTAGAGGTTAAAAAACCATTGGCAGCCTCACTTCTGTCACTTGCATCTTATAGCTTGGAGAGCCCCAGGGCTATTATTATTAGTCTTATAGGGAGAGCACGCGGATTCCCTTTCCTCTGGGTGGAGTTATGATGAAAGGCAGACACAAGTACCGACAAAAAGAACCTCCGGAACTCAAAGATCTCCATCTGGAAAAAATGGAGTTGATGCCTTCTTTAGCACTAAAAGTTGCTTGCATCCTAAGAGGATAATTAGCTACAAAAAATATTTTCACTTTCAGAGGTCAGTGTGTTCAGCAATAAGCTTTAGTTTCTGTTGCAGAAATTAAATTCAACGTGGAATCAAAATATATTCTGCTATTTTATTATAGGGACTATTGTATAAAGAAAATAACACAAATCCAGTTTCACTCATAAAAGCCTGATGACTGTCCTGGAGAGAAAGAAAATAGCATTGAGAGGAACAAAAGGTCCTTCTCTAAACAATGGTTTCCTAGGTTCATCCCTCCAAATGTGGGCCAAATCATGAATTCCAGTTAACACACACCTCAGAGGGAGCCAAGTTTGGAATGTGCAGAACAAAGAATTTATTCAGCGACCACTTGGATGTTTTTCCTTCTCGAAAATAATGAAAGCAAGAGGAGTCCAGATGGGAATGCAGCCACTTTGGGAGAGGAATCCTTTATTGAGATAAATAGCAAGGCTCTGTAAATAAATCCCCAGTATTACATGAGGAATTTTAGAAAGACAACTAGGCTTTTTTTTGGTTGTCTGTTGTGATTAAACTATTTCTACATGGTATTCTAGTATTTCTGAAATAGTTAAGTGACAATGTTTTATGTCTTTTAAGATAAAAGACATCATTGTGTGGTTTTTAAAATCTCCAACTTTCTGCTCTCAACTTGAACCAATGACTCTTGAAGCATAGCTGGGATCTCTTTTCCTTGGCGCCCTGTTCTTGCTGGACCTGGTTCCTGAGGCTCAGATGAGTCAGGCTCACATTTTTGCTCCAGAGACCTTCCTTCTACCCATAGCAGCTCCTGGAACAGAGACTTCTCCCCATCAGCTTTGAGGGTTCCTGATCCTTCTGCAGTGCGGGGCCCACAAAAACACTCAGAGATGTGATCAAGACAAGCACAGTGATGGGGAAAGGACGGTGCATGGACAGAAAGAAGTTGGCTTCTTCTAGGAGGGCACTAGCAGGTTACTGAGTTAAACTGTCTCCTTCATTAGCCTAGGTAATTTGGGGTGACTGAATTTATAGTGCAATGATTTAAAATTATGTAGTCCATTTGTATTCACATTTTAAGAGTACTTTATCGAGTTCAATTTTTGGCCAAGGTTCTTAGTTCACAGTGCTGCATTTTACAGTTTGAGACAAAAGTGCTAGGGCATGCTGGTTAAGGAAGAGTTCACCAGTTATCACCTGTGACGGAATCCACTGTGACTTTCAACTTAACAGCAAACCTCGTTTTGTTACTTTCTGGGATCCCTCAATCCCTCTCCTTTTGCTTACTTTACTCAGGACTGAGTGTTTTAACATATCCACTATTTTCTTTTACATTCAGAGCAGTGGAAAAATATGTGTGTGCTATACTAGTGGATTTCCCTTCTCACAATTCTTTATTAACAAAGTGACACAAACACAGACACTCAACCAAAAACCTGCATTCTCTTGCCACTGTTGTATCACTCACCTCCAAAAGACACAGACTGTCAAAGATGATGATATGGTCAATGTCACCTCAAAGAGCCTGCCAAGTTCTAGTTCATATGGCTACTGAGTGTGCAGTGATGATTTCTGTTGATATCACATGAAAATGAAAGAGCAAAGCCCAAATACCATTGTACAGAGCTGCATTCTTTGCTGGAATACATCTTCACTTATCCTGATGGCTTTGGAATGCTGCCATGCTTTGAAAACCACTAGTGCATGCATCTCAGTTTTAAGTTTTGATTTCTAGTAAAATATGGGAAGACCTAAAGCTAGTGCTTATGGGCCTGGTGCTATCTAAATTTGGGGCAGAAATTTAGAGAAAAGCTTGGGAGGCACACTCACCGCCTCTCCAGTGGGCGCCCGTCACTGGAGATGCTTCGAGGAATGTTGGCGGCTCTTTCTGGAGGAGGCATCTTCCCGTCTCCTTTCCCGGCATTCAGCCTCGAGGTCATGGGACTCTGCACCTGGGATGGAACTTGAGGTGAATGAGGCCCCTTGTTGGCATTCCTCTGCCACTTGTTATTATTTCGAAAGGGAAACTTGAATTCGTAGGAAACCCCTTCGTTCATTTTGTACTCCATCACTGGCATGCGGTAGGTCTCAGAGCAACTCCTAAGGGGAGGGCACAGAGAGAAGAAAAATCAATATTGCTTTTTCTTGTTGGTGGAACCACACTGATTCTCATTAACAGTTAAAATGGATCAAACACTTCATTCTCAAGTTTCAAACCATCTTTCAATCATTAGGCCTGTAATTATTTTCCTTTCAAAAACCAGAATCCCAGGAAGTATTATACTAGTATTTTCTTTTGATCAATCCTAAATGCTGAGTATGAGATATGGAGTCTTGAAAATTCAGTGAGACCTATGGTCACCCTGGTGGGGATGGGGGTGGAGTAGGGGGCAGAGTCAGCACTGAGACCTGGGGAGGGAAGGTGCCCAGACAGCATGGTGGGAACAGACCCCTAAGATGGGGCCTCGGAGGAAAGAGTCAGCTTTATATCCTTAATCGTAAGGGAAGCTTTAGCTCCTTCCCTTACGATTAAGGATCTAAAAGGGTATATAGTTTTGAATTCGTTGGGATCCCAATAGTCAAAAATAAGTGGGGAGAATTCTTGAAATCTAAACTGAGAGCCAAATTTAGCTCAGGAGGAGGGGAAATAAAGCCAGTTATTGAAATCAGCAATTATCAAATCACCAGGGAACAAAGCATAATCTGAAATCAGGCCTTTTTTTTCCCCCTTGAAAGCCAGAAATCTCCCATAGCAGAGCCAGGCAGCAGTCTGAGTGAAATTAATGGCAGGCACAAATGTCTTCCATCACTTTACCCTCTTTTTGTGCCATCATTCCATCCCCCAAAACTTAGGAAACGAGGAACCCACTTTCCATGACCTTTGCCCAAACAACCAAGGAAGGTTCGACCAATTATTGACTTGATTGATAGAAAAATTACTGAAAAAACCTACCCCCACGAAAACATTAACTCAAACTGTGCATTTGAATTTCATCACTAAGAGAAAAAATGACTTTCTTTCTTAAAGACATTTCAAAGATTGAGAAGCAGGTGGGAAGATCTGGAAAGAAAAGATTAAGAGTAATTACGAAATAGTCCTTTAAGAGGTACTTTAGAGATAGCATAAGGGGAGTCCAGATCAGTGCTGCCCAACAGAAATACAATATAAGCCACAAACAGGAGCCATGTATGTAAGTTTTAAATGTCTAGCAGCCATACTACAAAAATAAAACGAAACAGGTGAAATCAATAATAAATTTTATTTAACTCAATATATCCAAAATGCCATCATTTCAACATGTAATCAATAAATCAGTATTACAAAATTTACGAGACATTTTACATTCTTGTACATTTGGAGTGTATCTTATACTTAGAGCACGTCTCACTTGGGACCAGCCACGTTACAATGGCTCTGTAGTCACAGGTGACTCATGGCTCCTGTACTGGACAGTGTAGGTCCAAAGGGCATCCAGCTGAAGGCCTGGTCTTGATTTGGGGAAGGTGCTTATGTTGGTGGGAGAATGAACACAATGGAACGGGCCCCCCTCTATGACCTTGTCCATGTATCTCGGGGTATGACTCATGACATTTTCAATGTACCCCACCATGCGTCCTCTCCCACGTCTCCATGACAGCCACAGGTTTTGAAAAGTGCTGCTTTTGGAGCATGTGCATTTGCTGGGGTCCTTGCCCTCCTCAGTCTTAGCCCAAGTCTCCAATGGGCACCTTTGCTTGGAGTTTCCTTAACCTCTCCCTCCGACTCCTCAAAAGCCTAGGTCAACCTTAATCTGACCCTATGCCCAAGATGCTGCTATGCCCCTTTTAATGGTTTGATGACAATGGCTTTCAAATGTTTTCGACCACAATCCTGGTGACAAGTACATTTTACACTGTGATACAGCACAACCGCAAATACACACACACATACACCCTTCCTCTGTCAGCTTCCATTCTGCTATATTCTGGGTTAATCCATTTCATTAAAAAAATACATTGGGTACAACCTCCTAAACTCATTTCATGATCTACTTAAGAATAACGATCTACAGTTCGCAGAACACTGTATGGCCTACTTGACATTAGTTTCAGCAGTTTTGACTTCTTATATAATAAACGCTTTTCTCTGAAATGAAGGATTATCACCTTAGGCCTTGATATAATTTCTAGCTTTCAATCAATATTTCTGACAAAAATATGCCATTACCATACTTTTTTGGTTGTTAACACAGGTGTTACTGCAGTATATCTGAAGTCTTTCATTTCTGATCATGCAGTATCTAGAGCTCGGGATCTGGAAATACAAGAATGTTGCAAGAATGCAAAATGCAAGAATGTTGTAGCTTGCCAAAGAAATATTAATAAAAATTTATAATAATGCATGGAAAAATTTCTTTCTACCTCAAAATCAGCACTAGCTTTGCTTCTCCTCAGCACTGGTCTATTTAACTTGTAAACTCAGTGGATCATATCATCCATGTCCCTTTCTTTTTTTTTTTTTTTTTTCGCGGTACGCAGGCCTCTCACTGTTGTGGCCTCTCCCGTTGCGAAGCACAGGCTCTGGACGCGCAGGCTCAGCGGCCATGGCTCACGGGCCCAGCTGCTCCGCGGCATGTGGGATCTTCCCGGACCGGGGCACGAACCCGTGTCCGCTGCGTCGGCAGGCGGACTCTCAACCACTGCGCCACCAGGGAAGCCCCATGTCCCTTTCTGTTGGCTGCCAGGAACCAACCACATGTACAGAACACGTACAGACCTTTATCATGTATTCCAGGGCATTAACTTTTCAAAAATTTCTCCCTTGGCCACGTTTTCCATTTACCTCCCCCCATTCCCCATTTCCCCACCACACATACACAGAGATTCCCTCACTGAATTTTAATTCTGTACCTCCATAGGCTGATTCAGGCCCATATTGCATCAGGGTAGAGAATAAGTAAATAATTAAAATAGAAACAATCATAATGTAATATCAAATAGACAATACCAGCTTTGGGGCCTTAGTTTCTTTCTAAAATGAAAGACTTGTAATTGATAATTACTAAACTTTCTTCTAGTTCAAGCACTCTTTGAAAGAGTCTTTCAAGCTGCATAATGTTTAATACTAAAACTGGTTAAAAGATCCCATTAGCCAAAGATTTTGTCTCCTCTCTATATTTCATCCCCACCACCCTTCACATATTATTAGAGACCTTCTGCATATTCCATAATCACAGAATGAAGTACGATAAGGCCAAAGCAGGGAGAGAAGATTCATTTACAGAGAATGAAAAGCAAAGATTCCATAGCGCTGAACCTTTGTCACCCCGCCGCTTCTGACTGCCTTCGAGGGGGGGGGGGGGGGGGGGGGGGGGGGGGGGGGGCGGGACACCACTAGCTTCTGCTCCCTTACCTATCCCTATGAGAATGACGCATGGAATCCAGAAGTGGGCAGTACACCGAAGGACAAAGATAAAAGCTGGCTTTTAATGACCTGCATGAAAGTTCATAAAAGGATTTATATTGTATTACTCCAAGTAAAATCTGGTGTTGAACAATAAAAACTCGGGCACCTAGAGCTCACGATGGGCCAGCACTAATCTGGCTGCCCTACACGAACTCTCTGAAGTACGAGTATCATTATCCCCGTTTATCAGATGGGGAAATAGAGGCCTAGAGAGATTAATCTGCAAAGACTACACAGTCAAGAAGAAGTGGCAGAGCCAGGATTTGAACCCACAGAATAAGTCTACTTGTAGATTTGTCTTATTTTAGTCACTAACTAAAGGACATTTCTACTCCAGGTTCCCAAACTTCATCTTATACTGACTATTGCATTTCATTCGGGCATGGGCTATAACAAAATGTCAACAATTCTTAAAGAGCTATGGTCAAAAGGAATTACAATTTCGGTGCTAAAAGTGACACATGGTGACAAGCTGAAACCATAAGTTAATTGAAAAGTCACTCCATCTTCTTTCTCTTTTTCAGTCTTTTCATTCTAACTTTTTCCTCTAATTTCTTATTACCCACTACTCTCTCCTTTATTCCTAAGACACTAAGAAATACAGATAGAAAAATCAGCCGAGCGGTACACTGAACAGAACATCACAACACCTGGGCTCCTGAATCAGAAAAGTTGGATGTCTGGGGACAGCTGTGTCCCTAATCATTCATGTGACTTTGGCTTGGAAAAAAAAAACTTAACCTCTTTGAACCAAAGTTCCTCATCTAAAAAATATGAGAGACTTGAACCAGATGATTTCTCACAGCCCTTCTAGCTCTAAAGCAGGATGCTTTTGCAGTTTGAAATAATTGTTTTTTAAAATGAAGAAAAAGCTCTGCAACCCATTCTTACTTAAAAGGTAATCTGGTCCTTTTAGGTAATGTGTTTTTAGCGCTTCCTCTTGAATGGCCCTTGATTGTTTTCTTTAGGGAACTACATTCAATATAAGGGAAAAGAATATGAAAAAAAAATATACACATATATGTAAATACATAACTGGATCACTGTGCTGTACACCTGAAATTAACACAACAATGTAAATCAACTATACTTCAATTAAAAAAACAAACCCATAGGCTGGTGGCCCTCAACAGAATGATGGCCTACCACTCCCATGCGATACCATTCAGAGCATCACAACTGAATCTGTTATCTGGGTACTTGTAATTTTGCCTAGAGAATGACTGCTCAAGAGTCAGAGGTCACAGACACCAAGACATACAGCTGGTCATACACTCTGATTGGCGATGGAGGGGATGGGGGTCCCTCCTGCACTGCAACATCTTATTCTCTGGGGGGAGCCTTCTGATGACGTCTGCAGCCAAATCCCAAACCTGTTTCTGCCAAGACTGCTTCCATCATGCTGTCATCCTAGTTGGCCCTATTCACTCTCTGGGCAGCTACTAAACCTCTCTAATCCTCATTCTCATTGTTTCAATGGAAATGAGGCTGCCATGAAGATTGTTTTGTTTTTAAAGCCCAGTACACAGTAGGGTCTCAGGAATTTTGCTTTTCTTTCCCGGTCCTCTCTTCTCTTTAAAACAGTTGCCTCTGGAAACAATTCATAGAGGGTCTGCTTATGTCCTGTGAATAGGGAAAAGAGCTTGATTTAACAGGTGTTACTAAAGCCCCATTTGTTGTTGTTAAACTGGCTTTTTTACTTACAAGCAGCTCATGCAGCTCAATATCAAAAAAACAAACAACCCAACCCAAAAATGGGCAGAAGACCTAAACAGACATTTCTCCAAAGAAGATATACAGATGCCCAAGAGGCACATGAAAGAATGCTCAACATCACTAATCATTAGAGAAATGCAAATCAAAACTACAATGAGGTATCACCTCACACCGGTCAGAATGGCCATCATCAAAAAATCTACAAACAATAAATGCTGGAGAGGGTGTGGAGAAAAGGGAACCCTCTTGCACTGTTGGTGGGAATGTAAATGGATATAGCCACTATGGAGAACAGTATGGAGGTTCCTTAAAAACCTAAAAATAGGGGCTTCCCTGGTGGCGCAGTGGTTGAGAGTCCGCCTGCCGATGCAGGGGATGCGGATTCGTGCCCCGGTCCAGGAAGATCCCACATGCCGCGGAGCGGCTGGGCCCGCGAGCCATGGCCGCTAAGCCTGCGCGTCCGGAGCCTATGCTCCGCAACGGGAGAGGCCACAACAGTGGGAGGCCCGCGTACCGAAAAAAAAAAAAAAAAAAAAAAAAACCTAAAAATAGAACTACCATGTGACCCAGAAATCCCACTACTGGGCACATACCCTGAGAAAACCATAATTCATGGAAGCAACCTAAGTGTCCATCAACAGATGAATGGATAAAGAAGATATGGCACATAAATACAATGGAATATTACTCAGCCATAAAAAGAAACGAAATTGAGTTATTCATAGTGAGGTGGATGGACCCAGAGTCTGTCATAAAGAGTGAAGTAAGTCAGAAAGAGAAAAACAAAAAACTGTACGCTAACACTTATATATGGAATCTAAAAAAAAAAAAAAAAAATGGCTAGGGGCAGGACAGGAATAAAGACACAGACGTACAGAATGGACTTGAGGACACGGGGCGGGGGAAGGGTAAGCTGGGACGAAGTGAGAGAGTGGCATGGACATATATACACCACCAAAAGTAAAACAGACAGCTAGTGGGAAGCAGCCGCATAGCACAGGGAGATCAGCTCGGTGTTTTGTGACCACCTAGAGGGATGAGATAGGGAGGGTGGGAGGGAGGGGGATGCAAGAGGGAAGAGATATGGGGACATATATATATGTATAACTGATTCACTTTGTTATAAAGCAGAAACTAACACACCATTGTAAAGCAATTATACTCCAAAAAAGATGTTATGAAAACAAAACAAAAACCAAACAAAAAACACCTGCCTTTTCAAAACTAGTGACTCTTGCATATGAACATACGTGGGTGTTCGTGATTACATATGATCCCCACGCCGGTGTCTGTGTCCTGGGACCCTTGGATCCCGGTGACCCTGAGAAGCACGCTGCGGGGGACGGAGGGCAGCGTATTTCCAGGAGGCCTGCTCTTCCTGGCAGCAGCACCAGCTGACAGACAGGAGAGTGACTAGTCAAAGAGCAGAGTAATTAGCTGCAAGGACAACAGCCGTGGGAGTGTGAAGTGCGGAGGAGAGGAAAAAAGTGACAGAAGAGCATTGTCTTATTTTGTTGAAAATTGTACCAAGGTGTTAATGCTTCAACTATTCCTTTCAAGTTGTTTCTGAAGGAGGGAAGGGGAGAGCAGGCTTCTAGTCCTCCAGAGGTATCAAGGGCATCATTTCAGACCCACCTAGAAGGTATGACGGTGGCTTTTCGGGTGGAAACTCTAGGGCAAGGGGCAGAGTATGTCTCCGAGGCCTGAGGGGCTGTGCGGTGCGCTGCTCCTTCAGCCCAGCCCCCCATCCCGCGCTCTAATGGGGGCAGGTTCCTAACACTCTTCTGTCCCGTCACTGCCAGCTCCCTGGCTATGAGAGGATGACAATGATGCCCCAGAATTGGTGCTGGGAGATGAAGACAAATACAGCAAATACTACAAATCAAGGTTCTTTTCCCCAACAAAAAGCCAGTTTACCATCATATCTCTGCTTATGCTGGTACATAGGAAAGGATTTGGGTCCCAAGTATACAAAGTTAAGAGTTTGGATTCTGTTTTTGTTGAGTTTTTTTTGCGGTACGCGGGCCTCTCACTGTTGTGGCCTCTCCCGTTGCGGAGCACAGGCTCCGGACGCGCAGGCTCAGCGGCCATGGCTCACGGGCCCAGCTGCTCCGCGGCATGTGGGATCTTCCCGGACCGGGGCACGAACCCACATCCCCTGCATCGGCAGGCGGACTCTCAACCACTGTGCCATCAGGGAAGCCCCAAGAGTTTGGATTCTGAAGTTAGACCTGAATTTGCCAGATGAGGCTGGGGAGTTACTAACCTGAGTGTTGGTTTCCTTTAATTAGGAGTAATATTAATACTACTACTTCATAGGGTCGTTACAAGGATTAGATGTGCTGATCCATATAAAAGCGTTTTTTTCTAGGGTCTGGCACATTAAAGTAATACTCAGCAAATATTAGTTGTTTTTACCAATACACCACAGAAGACGTATCTAGCCTAGTATTTTGCTGTAGACAAATCACTTCCTGTCATGGGCCTATCATCTATCCAGGGCCAGGCCTTTGGACCTATCTTTCTAGTAACTACTATTCACAATTCAATGTCAGTAATGTTGCCCATTCCATCCTATCTCCTCACACACTCACACACACCTATTTCCCTCTCCCCCATACGAACTGAAGAGCTTAGAAACACGGGGAAAGACCCCTGAGCAGACAAGACAGTGTCGCAAGATCTACAGGCTTCCTCTTGAGTAGATTAGTCCTTAGACCAGTGTCTCTAACTCTGTACTGTCTAAGGTTGACAAGTTACACAGCTTGGTTATCTTCTCCAGTTTATAGATGCCTGTTTAGACATATAAACTATAAAGGAGACAATTTGTAGGAAAGACCTCGGGATGGAAAACAGACAAGAGGAAGAGGAGGAGAATCACAGAGCACTTGGAGAGCGTTGTAAGGACCCAGCTGCCTTTCTGATCACCCTCGAGTCATTCTTTAATTGTGGTTCAGCAAAATACTTAACATTAATACGATGTGGTTGAGGAAACGAAGGCAGCACTTTCAGAATATACCCTCCCTGCCCTCAAGACGGCTAAAACAAAAAGTTCTGGATATAAATTCTGGTTTCCAGGGAAATCCAGTCATCCGAATGGGAGCATTTCTTAAAACTATCAGACAAAGGGATTCTCACCACATTCTGACATCAGCACATAATCTCTGGGCCATCTAGGAGGTAAGCAGTATTAAATACCATCCCAAGCACAGTGTGGTCTATAACACTTGGTTTCAAGAACTGAAGTACATTGATATTGTCATTGTGCTTACTTTTTAAAGGGCACAAATAACCCCTCATAACTGTTTACATATTCTGCCATCTGATGTTCATGAATCTATGAGAGCTCAGGTGTAGGACTGGTCATGTTTTGGGGGAAAAAAATAGCATAAAGAATATTGTCTTGGCTTTAGAAAGCCTAAGAATTAATTGCCGAAGCTTAACAGAAACTCTTAGAAAATAATGGGTTCAAAGCAAATTAACAGCTTGAAAAAAAAAAAAAAACCCCAGCAAAAACAGCATGTGCATGCCCAAAGGAGAAAAGAAACAGTTGATTAAATTTGTTCCATCAGGAAACCTCCCCAGAGACAGAGAAATTAAATTTTCAACAGTGCTGCTGGCTTGGCAGGAGCTGGGAGGGGCGGGGAGCTCCTGGGCTTGCCTTTGGGAAAGTCCGGGAACCAAACTGCCCAAGCATCACAAGCAGGACCAGCTCATTTGAAGCCAATTTCTGACACATGCAGATGCAGTTAAGGAAAAGCTTGGTAAGTCACATTCAGCCCTCCAGGCTGAGAGAGCAGGCGTCAAAAACAGCACTTTGAGTTTTGGACAGCAATTGGCTACAAATGGGAGATTTGGGGGAATAAGAGTGTCATGGAACATAAAAGAAAAAAGTCTAACAGTTTGTCACGCTGCATCTCTTTTTAACATTAAGTGTTCACTGTTTCTCAGCTACTGGTGCAAGATGTTTAAAATGGATGTTACCAGACATCTCTATCTGTAATGGTGACTTTATATACTCAGAGATGTAAATCCTGTGAATGGTCCAAGTTAGTGATTCTTTCCAGTTGCTGCTGCCACATGCTGAAAGGGAGCTCTGTCCTGAGTCAGACTTTCCATGGAGGGAACGTTCAGCATCGCATTGTAACCTAGCGCTCTTCATAACCTCCTACACTCTGACCCAGTTGGGGATGTTCTCCATGGTACACAAATGGCCCTGGACTCTCAGACCTACCTCCGTGGGGTGCAGTCATCGTGTGGGGGGATAATGACAACTTTCACCGTGACAGATGTTCTCAGGAGATCGATCATCTGCTCGTGGCTCAGAGTGGCCACCGCCACCTTGCAGATCTCCACCAGCCGGCTGCCCTGCCTCAGCCCTGCCTGCCAGGCATAGCCGTAGGGCTCCACATCTGCCACGATGCCCTCGTAGTTGACGTGGAAGCCAAGCTGTCCCAGCCCATTCCTTCGCAGAGTCATCTCCACCGATTCACAGCCTTTTGACATGAACTAGACAAAGAAACAAAAGACACACAGTTTAATGAATGCAACAGGGTCTTCAGTGGTACGCATGGAAAGCAGGGTTATTTCTGAATACCCTAATGCCAGCTGAAGAGCAGCCTGGTTATTCTGCCTTCACTAATCTCCATTCATTAGGCCGAAAAGAACACACTTGTCTCAACGGCTTCTCAGAGACCTACAGGGAGCTGGCAGCAAAGAAAAACGGTATTCTGCTACTCATTTTGCCCTTAAGACAGACATTCAAAGCAGCAGATACCCGATCCAACAATTCTTTTCACCAACTAAAGCAGATTGGTTGGGCTACATCATCAGTCACAAGGCAATGGGATCAGGTCACACGCAAATGAGTTTCCAACAAAAAACGCACAGTGTGTCTTCCCCCATTTGTTCTACTACTTTTCCTTCTGAAAAAAATGATGGGAAGCAAGTGTGACATAAACTCTGTGTTCCTTCGCATTGTTAAGGGGGTTTTCAGAGGAGCTAATAAAACAGAACAAGCTTCTGTAACTTAGCTCTAGCCTGTACTATGAAAGGGACATGCATGTAGGTAAGTGGAAGGAAAACACTGACCTGAAGCCTTTTGACAATCTCTTTGATGTCCTCATTGTTAATGAAACTCTCCACTGACACACATTCACCTCGCTCGTAGAAGATTTTGAGGCTGGTGTCGGTTGAGGTCCACCCTATCACATCTCTGCAGGAACAGTTGAAAACCACGCTCTTTGTTTCCTGTTCGATGAGGACGATGAACTCATTGGAGACCCCGAGTAGGCAGTCTATCTCCATAGCCTTGTTGTAGTCTTTGGCCCGGACAGCCCACACAATGGCCCCCATACTACTGAGCTCAGCTCCTGGGTATGGCTTAGACTTTTCTTTCTTCTTGGAGGCCAGAGAGATGAATGGAAACTTGCCGGATGGGTCAATAGGGGTGTTGGTGACATTCTTTTCTGCCAGATCTTTCAGGTATTCTTGACGTGTCCGGGTTGCCATGGCCCGGAACTTCTCCGACTTATGAGCAGCATTTTCTGCATTAATCACTTTGGCCAAAAGGAAGTCCCTGAACACATTTGACTTAGGGAAAGTGACCCCTTTGGGGATGGGAGGTCCAAAGGAAGGCACATCTCTGGACCTGGTGACGGCCACGCTAAGAGACAAAGCAAAGATCAATGAGAAAGAGGCTTGTCAATACTTCTCAGACTCACAGCATGAGAATAAAATACACTTTCTCAAAGACAAAGATGCCCTTCAGAAGGAAAATAACTGTCATCGTCCCACAAGAAACAACACACACTTCTACTTAACATGTGCATACTTTTCATTCACTCATATTTAGGATTTATAGAACAAAATTTTTTCTAGGTCAAAATACCCAAAAAGCTTAAACTAAAAATTTAAATCAACCATAACTCCGTGAAAAAAAAGATTTATTGTAATATTCTTCATAGTAGATAACATTTTAAATCCCTAGTGATTATTTCCAAAGTGGGGAGGGGGTTGGCTACTATAACCATATAACCTTTCAGAACAAGCACAGATTATGTAAGAACATAAATGTTATCCCCATTTTAGATATGATGCCCACAGCAGTCAGCTTATGACGAAAATATCCACAGATGCATGACATAAGAGAAATGGATTAAATTTAAAAGAAATTAAACAAATATTTGTTGTCCTATGTGTCAGGCCTTAAGCAACCAGATCAAAGAGCATAATTTTAAAACAAAAATTGAAATCTGAGTAACAGAAAGAGATTATGATTTTTTTTTGGTAAGAGCAACTGTGCTTTAAAATCATATTTTTAAACTTTGGTCCCAATTCTCTACTTTTGGTATGGGAGTCTGACTATTTGTGAGACTAGGCTCCTTTTCCCATTCCTTTAAGCAAGACTGATTTAAGAAAGCCTGTTCCACATGGACATATATACACTACCAAACGTAAAATAGATAGCTAGTGGGAAGCAGCCGCATAGCACAGGGAGATCAGCTCGGTGCTTTGTGACCACTTAGAGGGGTGGGATAGGGAGGGTGGGATGGAGGGAGATGCAAGAGGGAAGAGATATGGGGACATATGTATAACTGATTCACTTTGTTATAAAGCAGAAACTAACACACCATTGTAAAGCAATTATACTCCAATAAAGATGTTTAAAAAAACAAAACAAAACAGAAAGCCTGTTCCAGTCATTTCCTCTGCATCTACACTGCTAAAATTGGGACTAAGGAAAGGATCATACAGGCATCTGTAAGAACCTATTATTTTTAATCTCAAAAGGAAAAAGACTAAGTTTTTCCTAAAACAATAATAACAACAACAACAGAAACTGAATGGAGATAGGCTGTGTGTTTTATATCGTATTTCAAGATCTCCTTCCAGGACCTCAGCAAAGCTTGAGAGGGCTGCAAATGAAGAGTCTAACAGATCAAACATCCCCTTTTCAAATGATCTAATTATTTAAAAGTGAGTCAATTATGCAACTGTACTAAGTATTAGCAGAGCAACACAAAATGTGTTTCTCCAGAACTCCCAGAATGGAAAGGACATAATCAGAGAGTGCATCTTTCAAACGAAACTGAAGAGCTCTGCTGCACTATTTTTTCTTTATTTCAAGGGTTTGCTTGAAGATATTCAGCTTTGCTTTTCAGAAAATGATTGTTGCTTGTGAAAATAGGATAAATAAATAAAAATCAGCAACCTCAGAAGACAAACCTATATATTTTGCTAGAAAATGCCACGAGACGGCCTATTTCTGAAAATGGCTTTTCACAAATTCATTAAAAAAAAAAAAAGAAGACTACCTAGTTCACTTCACGACAAAGAAAGGTGGCAAGCAACATCCCATTTTCTAACTGGAGATGAGAATTCACAGAAACCTCCACATGCGTGATAGCCTAATTACATCAGTATTAGAAAGGCAATTTTTCTTGTCTAATGTGAACTGTCTGGCTTGGATGCTGACAGCTATATAATTTTAATTTGATTATGCTATTTTTTTTTCAAGTCAAGCAGATGACGCTAATATCCAGATTTGCTAGCTTTTCTAAGAGGAATCCCATAAGGATCCAGAAATATTTAATATCTTTCATTTTTAAATTGGCAATTTCTTCTCTTGCTAATTTCACATCATTATTCTTTCTCAAGAAACAGCTGTGATTTTATTTTAAATAAGGAGAAGAAAATGCTTAGCAGAAGGTGGTTGATGTGAGGACCATCCATCCACTTGCCCCTTAAATTCACTGGTTATCTATAGATCTATTTATTAACTAATAGGACTTTAGACAAACGTATACTGAAAACCCACCAATAATTAGAAGCCTCTAGAACGAACTATGAGGGAAAAGACTGAACCCTTAACATATAGTTATCAGTGATTCAGCATGGTCGGGAGGTAAGTGATACAGACGCTAAAATCAGCTTTGCGTCACTAGGAATAGAATCCTCACAGAAGAAGAGGAAGATGATACCCCAGAACGTCCTTTTCAAATAAAGGGTCTTGTTTTGGGTAAATTTAACTTTCAAGGTTTTCTACAAGGTTAAAAGCTCATTAATTTAGATGCCACCAATTCTGAACTCTTAATAAGGCCTGTTTTAAGTTGAGAGAATATGTTTGCCTTCCTAAGAAGCCTTTCTAGAATTCTAGAATTTCAGATACTTGAGGTGTATTAATTATAAATGGTTTTTGCGGGTTTTTTTTGTTTGTTTGTTTGTTTTGCGGTACGTGGGCCTCTCACTGCTGTGGCCTCTCCCGTCGTGGAGCACAGGCTCTGGACGCGCAGGCTCAGTGGCCATGGCTCACGGGCCCAGCCGCTCCGCGGCACGTGGGATCTTCCCGGACCGGGGCACGAACCCGCGTCCCCTGCATCGGCAGGCGGACTCTCAACCACTGCGCACCAGGGAAGCCCGGTTTTTGCTATTTTTAAAAGCAGATTCCAAAGGGCTTCTTGTCTACATTTATGTTCGCCTAGTATGCAATATTGTATCTCCTTAGAAATAATACATTCTTTAAAATTATAGCCATGCCTTATTTGCTCAGCATTGTCAAGGCCTACTATGTTCTACTCAAGAGGGTTATCTAGATGACAGAACAGACAGAAGATCAGAGGCTGAAACAGTTATGGAAAGTTAGCACTGGGGGGTGGGGGACTTAGAGAAGTCAGGGTTCCTCAAACTCTGCCAATAAAATCTTGAGTTTCATCTTAACACTCATCTTGATTTTGCATTCCACTGAAGAATATTTGTATTCATTTTAACACAAAAATCTGTTCTGTTCCCCAAATCTCGGAGTACAACTGAGGGAGCAGGAAGGTGTTCTGTTTCACTCTCATTTGACACATCCCTGAACCTCCTTTTGAACAGCTGGTAGACATTCTTCACTGCTCCAGGAAACAGACTCAGAGAAGTAAAATGATTTGCCCAGAGCTTGTTAGAGAAAGCCAGGACTGGAATCTGAGCTTCTGGATGGCCAGCAGTGTGACAAGACCACACTTATTCCCTGAGTGTGGAATCTTCCACTCTTGAAGTGCTTGCAAAAGGGACCATCCACAAGAGTCACATGGCCAAAGAGACCACCATTATAGGCTGTTTCTAGTGAGCCTGGGCATTTGTTGGCATCAAAGACCTTGGATGAAGTAGCAAGTTGATACATGGGAATGTTCCAGAGACATCTGAACAGAGGTCTCAATGAAAAAGAGTGAGAAGAATAAGACACTTGAACTTCTGAAGCACCATGGAAACAGCAATCAACAATGAAGTTTAAAAGGAAGGGAACTCAGCATCAAAACAGCAGAGGGAAGTTTCCCCTTGAAGCTTAGATCAGACTGCCAGCTTGGGGAGCTTTCCAAGAAAGCAGACCTTGGCAAACGACAGGAAAGATGAGTGGCAGAACAAATGTGTGCTCACTGTTCCCTCTTGGGGCCTCTCCACGTCTAATAGTCTTCAATCACCAGCACTCACTGGGCACCAACTATACGCCAGGACCAAGGATGAGATGTCACAGGCTCAGCCCTGCAGAAGCTCAAAGCCTGGTGGGGCTACCGCTTGTGGTGTGAGTGCTCTCCTAGGGAGGTGTAGGGCGCTACTGGAAACACTTCGGAACGGCACTTTAGCCAGTCCTGGGAGGTCAGGGGAGCAGCCTCAGAGAAAAGAAGAGCAGGCGTTCATTAGATGAAAGTGGCAGGGGTGTGTGAGAAGAGGCATTCTTGCCCAGAGAGCGGCATGTGCAGAGAGGAGGGGCTGTAAGTAGCTCTATGCTGGGGGGAGGACTGGGAGAGGTGCCAGTGGATGCCGAGGGACAAGAGAGGCCAGACCTGAAGGGCTCCATGAAGTAGGCTATGCTGGGGAGTCTCAAAGTTGCCCCAAATGGGGCTTCCCTTGTGGCGCAGTGGTTGAGAGTCTGCCTGCTGATGCAGGGGACACGGGTTCGTGCCCCGGCACGGGAAGATCCCGCGTGCCGCGGAGAGGCTGGGCCCGTGAGCCATGGCCGCTGAGCCTGCGTGTCCGGAGCCTGTGCTCCACAACGGGAGAGGCCACAGCAGTGAGAGGCCCGCGTACTGCAAAAAAAAAAAAAAAGAAAAAAAAAAAAAAAGTTGCCCTAAATGGTTTTAAGCACAAAGAGTGACATATTCAGAGTTTTGTCTTAGAAAGGTCAGCTACATGGGACAACAGGGACGCTGACTAATGATGGCTTGGAATAGACTTTCTGAAAGAAATTTCCACCTTTGTTATTTTTCTTCCTGGTTGAAGCTTGCATATTTATTTATTTTTATTCAAGAGGAGAAAAGAAGAAAAAGGCATGGTCATTTAATGTGCATACACAACACTCCCTGCCTACACCAGATACTTTACTTATGGGATTTCAGGTAGATGTCAAGCCACCTTCCATTGAACAGAAAGGGAAATTTAAAATCTGATATGTTTAACTGTCTGGTCTGATTCCAGGTGCTTTTTATACTACATCACTCTAACTCCTTTTAACATTTATTACATCTTAACCACTGAATACAGAAATCTTTCTGAGAGGAGTAACATATATATCTACCTTCCCAAACACAGTTACTGACCACAATTTAACATCTGTTTTTGAAGACAGTCTTTATAAAAACCACTTACTACTATACTAGTTTTGAGATGAACAATAATTCTTTAATTTCATCATAGAGTGAATCAAAGTTCTATCTTTCAATTGTTTAAGATGTCCTAAGATTTTTAAATAGTCTGTCTGAAATGAATCCAAATAAGGCCCATACATTACAATTAATTAATTTTATCTTAAATTTTTATATTCTGTTAATGCCCCTCCACTTCTCTTACTTCACTTCTCTTTTATTTCTTGCAATTTATTTGTTGAAGAAACTGGGCTATGTGTCACATAGTCCAGAGCCTGAATTTTGCTGAATACAAACATGTTCTTTGGTCTTTTGTATTTCCTGGCCTCTCTAGAGGTTTGATTGGATTCACATTCAATTTTGGGAAGAGAGGATAAGACTAATTCCGAGATGCGGTTGTATTCTTCCATTATGAGACACGCATTTATCTCTTTTTATGATGTTTTCAGCCTTTGATGATCAATGCCTAGATCCATTAATTTATTACCTGTTAAAAAAAATGGTGAAAAAGTTTTTGCACCATGTTTTTACAAAGTGAGGCACTCAGGGTGAGTGACGGATATTTGGTTGTTTGGTCCCAAACCAAGTGACCCCAGACTGCTATGCTTATTGAATTTGTACCTTTAATGTGAATCGTTTTTCTACATCTCCCTTACTGGTAATCACTTATTGATGCTTTCAGTACATCCTTGCCACTAAACGGCTCATCTTTTTGATTTGTTGCTTCTAATCTGCTCTATCAACTGAAACCAGACGATTAAGCTCTTTGTAATGATACAAGTAAACTAATAGAGACCACAGGGTCCTCTTATCAGGTATGGGCATAATAAGCTTTTGTACACAGACTTAGTGATTAATTTCTGAGTTCTTGGCTATGTCTACTATTCAAGGTTAACTGGCCTCTGGCATTAACTTAAACTAGTCATTTTTTCCTGTATAAACTTTCTAGTTCCGAGGGTGATACAACACACACTATTTCAGAGCCTCATTTCCATATTCACTATAGGGATTTTTGTCACTTTGTTCCCCCGTTGAATCCCAGAGCCTAGAATGGTACCTAGTATATTCTGATAAGGACTGTAAAGAACTAGTGAAAAATAAATGAATGACAATAAAGCCTAAATTTGTGTTTCTGTATATAAATTTCCTTGCACGGTGACGGTGAGTAAATTTTCCTAGAACTATTTATACAGTGTTATTGGCTGGCCGAGCATTCCAAGGGCTTCCACTGCCCACTCATCTCTCTGACAGCATAGCCTTCTTACTGTACTGTCCACTTTCCTTCTTGTGTCTACGTGTTCATCTATACCACTTTCCACCCCTAGACTCACAGGATTATTCTCATTTTGCCACTGAATCCCACCATCTGTGCTTCAAAACACACACCGAATCCCATTTTCTCAGTTAAATGTTCTTTATATCTTTAGCCTGTATTGACCCCACAATTCTCTACACAATTAGAGCAAGACATTCCTTTGAGGAAATAACTTTCCATACTCTGGGCACCAAGTAGACGTCAGTAAATAAAAGTGAGTGTTCACAGTGGAGAAAGTGGGAACAAGAGATTTTAAATGATGAAAAGGCTTTGAATTATTCTAACTACACCTCTTAGAGATAAATGAGATTTAAATATAATTTGTACAAATTAAATGCATCTCTAAGCTTTCCCACCAGAGTATCCCTAATGAAAGAGGCCTATAAATTCACATCTCTAGTAGTTTGGGGAGGGGCCAATGTTAAGAAAAGCCCACAGGTATGAAAACTCTTTGAAGACCCACGTGGTATCTTAAAATTGATACAAATTTTCCATTCTACTTCATAATACATTTATTTTCTCATGAAAATAAACATCCCTTCCCCCAAGCATTAAAGACTACAAGAGAGGTACCCTAGTTATTCTGGGCCTTTAAACATCTCCTGGCATCACCACATACCCCAGGAAACAAACCTACTTGAGTTTAAGAAGGACTGAGAAAAATTCATGTACACAAAGTTTATAATAGGAAAAGATCACTACTTTAGTTCCAAAAATCACAGTGTACTGGGTCTTCAAGTAAGCTTGGCAACTAGGGAAACTCCAGACTAGCCCATGTCTTGTGAGCAGGGGTGTCCAGTGTCCTCCTGCAAAGGTTCCCAGCATCACAAGGTGGGCTTAAGAAGATGGGCTCTCCAGGTAAGAGATTAAAAATAAGAAAGAGAGAGAGCAAAAATCATGAGTTTCAGGCTGGGAAGGAGGGTTTGAAAAGAATAAAACAGATATCACTTACTCATCCAGCCAAGTAATTAAGAAGGTTCAGACACCTTTGCTCCTTATCAGTCTATTTAGACTTGCACTGGCCATACTTCCTGTGGCTACTGAGTACTGGAAATGTGGCTAGTATGACCAAAGAGTATTAATAAATCACATTAAATTTTAAAAACTGACACTCGATTCAGTTTTTCAAAAGTCTTTGAAGGAGAAGGAGACATACTTAAAAAGTATGTTTCCAATAAGCTATTATGAATCTACTTCTCCAATTGCAAATTTTATGAAATCTAAATACAGATTATTTCCAATGAAAATTGAGCATCCTGAGATGAGCTGTAAGTCAAAAATGCACTCAAGATTTCAAAGTCTTAGTCCAAAAATACGTAAGATAGCTCAGTAATTTTTAAAATTTAAAAATTACGTGTTGACGGGCTTCCCTGGTGGCGCAGGGGTTGAGAATCCGCCTGCCGATGCAGGGGACACGGGTTCGTGCCCCGGTCTGGGAAGATCCCACATGCCGTGGAGCGGCTGGGCCCGTGAGCCATGGCCGCCGAGCCTGTGCTCCGCAACGGGAGAGACCACAACAGTGAGAGGCCCGCGTACCGCAAAAAAAAAAAAAAAAAAAATTACGTGTTGAAATAATAATATTTGGATATATCAGGTAAATAAAATATACTATTGGGTCAAAAACATATTGTTAAAATTAATTTTACCTATTTCTTGTTACTTTAAAAATATGGCTATTGGAAAATATAAATTTGATATGTGACTTGAATTATATTTCTGTTGGACAGCACTTTATTTAGACAAACACCTTTAAAAGAAGAATCTCTTTTTAAAAGAAAGTACATAGCTTTCCACTCCCCAAACTTCCTAGTGACCACTGCAAAAAGGGTTTAGTTTTCTATCTACAAAGTAGTATGAAATCCTTTGCCCGAATCCAGTACATAGAACATTTCAATTGCTTGGGGTATTTTCTAAATGCAAATAGTTATCCACCCCAATTACAGTCAAATGTTCTGCACTAATTCTTTCCTTCTACACCTAAATAAAGCAGCTTTTGGAGACCATATTCTTGAGAAAAAGCTTCAGATCTAGGTTTCCTTTGTTTGAGTTTCCACCCACTGAGTCTAGGAAGCTACAGAACTCCCTGGTCTGGGGTTTTCATATTGGCACCCGAGAAGTTCAGGAATAGCTAGTACATCAGCAGCAGGGGCAGCAAAGACCCCTACTGCACATGGCATGGAGGAAGACAGCATGGCAGAGCCATTAAGAGACTGGGCTCTAAAATTAGACTTGGTACATTCAAACCTAAACTCCACCTAGTACCGGCCGACCTTGTGTAAGTTACCTTACCCCCAAGTGCTTAAATTTCCTCATCTGAAAACGGATTAAAACAGCACCTACCTCAGAGGTTTTAAAAATTAAATGAGGGCTTCCCTGGTGGCGCAGTGGTTAAGAATCCGCCTGCCAATGCAGGGGACACGGGTTCAAGCCCTGCTCCAGGAAGATCCCACATGCCGCGGAGCAACTAAGCCCGTGTGCTGTAACTACTGAGCCAGCGCTCTAGAGCCCAAGAGCCACGACTACTGAGCCCGCATGCCACAGCTGCTGAAGCCTGCGTGCCTAGAGCCTGTGCTCCGCAACAAGAGAAGCCACCGCAATGAGAAGCCCGTGCACCGCAACGAAGAGTAGCCCCCACTTGCCGCAACCAGAGAAAGCCTGCGTGCAGCAACAAAGACCCAACGCAGCCAAAAATAAATAAAATAATTTAAAAAAAAATTAAATGAGGTAACACAAATAAGGTGCCTAGATCAGAGCTGGGCTTCTAATTAGAGCTCATCATACGTAGTTACTGTGGAATGGGCAAGGATGATGGCAGTCAGCAGGAGTCCAATGTAACCTTGACTTGTTTTGTTCCCTGAACTTGCTTGTTCTCCTATATTTAACCTGCATTACACCTAGGGATTAGACAGTTGTAGATCTCACAACAAACCAATTATCTGTCTGCACTGGCCACTTTCTGTGTAGGTGGCTCTGTTAATTCAAAAACAAAAATCCAAAATTAACAAAGTCTTGTCTTCTAAATTTTAGGGATGGAAAGATATGATAATCTTTCATATTTTGAAAGGATAGATTCCTATTAGGACATCTTACTAATGCTAGAACATCCTCGCACATCTTCTTGGCACTACACTCACGTCAACACAGCATCACAGGTTCGTACCCTCTTCAACACCAACCCTCTCCAGGATTCTTGCAGAGGCCTCTGCAGGTAGATGCTTGAATTCTGATACTCATGAGACTAGGTCAACGAGGGACACTGAAACCATTCCACCAAATGCTTAACAAAGCATAGAAATACCCCTAAGATTGCAGTCAGAAATGTTAGAGGTAATCAAGTCAGCCCTAAGCAAGGGTTTGGGTTTTTTAAAAATAATAATAATAATTAAAAAAAAATTAAACTTCTCTTCCCTACTTATTATGAGCATTCTTCTCTGCTTTTGGCATGGCAAAAGCAAAATATAATTAGCAGCATGAGTAATTAGCTGGTGTCCAGATGGCATGGATGAAGGATGCCACCTAAGAAGGAGGTGCAAATGGAAATGGCAGGTGTCTAACCAACACGTCTGGGGAATGTCAATGCCATCAGGTTACGTCATCCTGTGAATTCAGCCATCCGCAAGCATAGTTTAAAGACACAAATAAATAGCAATAGACTTCCCACTGCAACTTCAGAAAGCAGAGCTGGAGGGGGGCCTTCGATGTGACCGCGCACCAATGCCCATCCAGCCACCTCTGGAGCCAGTACCTGTAACAGACACTGTCAGTGCAGGGGTTGTGAACCCTGACAATGACGAAAACGTGCTGAAAGTGGGATCGGATGTTTTTCGGGCTGAATGGCTGTGCTCCAGGCTCTTGGAAAACAATTGTTACGATATCATTTCCAATGTGCCGCTTCCGTAGGAGCTAAAAGAAAACATAAGTAAGAGACATAAATGACAACGCTCTGCTTGTAACTCCCGATTCCCTTATGTAACTGTACTTAAAACATTCATCATTAATCAGTACATATTAGGGGAGGTAACCTACACAGTTATTGCCCATATTTTAGCAGGTCTTATCATTCCCTCCAAGGAAGAATATGGAAATGAATATTCAGAAATTTGCATAAAACACACAGTCCATTCAAATAGATCTAACTAATCTCTAGCATATTACGCCAAGTCCCAGCATCTCCAAATCTTCAGTTTCCATAACAACAGTTTTGTTCCATTTTCATGTAAGAAACTTGCCATAGGGAGTATTTTTTAAAGATGAGAACGGCTAAAGTAATTACAACGCAATTTATGTTCTGATTTAATTAGCTTCATTTAAAGAAATGTGGCTAAGGTGTTTTCTGATAATACTTTTTGTGGCACAAGCTGGGAATACAGAAATTAATAATATTCCAAAATGTTCTAACAGTTTTAAAGCAGGTTAAATTTCAGGTTTAAATAGCTTCTTTAATTACAGTGATAGCTACTTAAGACCACCTTCTGTTTCACATTAAACGGTGTTTTGGAAAAGTGGCTTTCAAATTCAGGCACTCCAAATCATCCTAGCTCAGCGCCTCTCTAGGAAGGGGTTATTAGGGAGTTTAACTCAATCATGTGAAGAAAAACTGAACAAAATTTGTATTACTCATATTTATTACGTGGAGGCTCCTACCAGGAGGAAAACAACTAAACGTGACATTTATATAAACTATCTATTAGACATAAGCTTGTATTTATAAACCTTTAAAAAAACAGTCTCCAGTGACTTTACCTTACACAGATTACGTATCAGTAAAATCAGTGACTGAGTACTGGCTGCCAGCTGGGAGAAACAACAGCCTATTAGATTAGGGTTGAGAATTGGGAGTTAGAATGTTCAGGAAATGTACTTTTAACCTTAGGAATTTTAAAGCATCCCAAATGATCTTCTAATGAGGCTGTGTACTTCATTTCTAAACATGGAATATTATCAGATGTTACAGAAATAAAGGCTGCTCTGTACTGATTGCTATATAAAATATACCCATCATCAAAGATTATTAATCTCCTCAGAATCTTGAACCTATCAAGTTCAAATACAATCTATGTATATGTCATTCCTGCATAGATGCCATTGTCTTTCTGATACAATGTCATTCTTCCTTCAAAATATGGCCTGATATGTAATGTTACTGTCTTACTAAAGGACCCAAATAGAAATAAACCTATCCATCTCACATTATATATAATGAAAAAAAAGACAGTATTTATAAACCAATTTCTGCAAAAAGATTTTGAAAGACACGTTCTTTCTGGGTTTTCCAAGCATAACATAATCTATGTAGAAGAAATAAATTCTTTAGCTAGAGAATTTTAAATTTCTTAATATGTAGAATACAAATTATTCTTTCACTCTGATTCAGGACCATAATACTTTTGCCTTGATTGGACCCCAAATTAAATAATTTGGATGGATGTCCACTTAAATGCCAACTCACTCAGCTCAGCCCTTTGACTCATTTAGCTGGATATACAATTGTCTTGTTACTAAATTTTTTACCCCCATTCCCCCACATGTTACCTTTCTCTGCTGAGCAATCAGGTAGAATAAGCCTTCATCTCCCCTTTAAAGATCATTTGTTGATGTTCTTAAATTCTCTCTACTGTCTGGTCAGAGTGAGTTTAGTATATTTTTCTTAGCAGGGTATTTTCCTCTCAAAAATCTAGAACTTGGAGTTTGCATAAAACAAACTGTCAATAAACTCCAGACAGGGGAATTTATCTTAAAATAGGTTTATTTCAGATTTATAGCTGATTCATTGCTTTGCTTCCTACGTTTTGATTGCTTTGGTAATCGTAAGAGGCAAGATTTTGTTACTGAGATGTGTGATGTAATCAAACCTAAAGTGACGATGTGTTCAGATTCGATCCATATTTTGTTAAATTCTGTGAAAGAGGATGTGATTCATTCTGCAGCTGGCCCTGTGTTCTGTTAGTACAACAATTGACAATAACAAAATCTATGTCCGTTTTAAGGTCAGAAGTGATACTAGACTGCTGTGTTTGTAACAGCTACTGAAAGGAGAGTCTGTTAGTTCTCTGGTTCTTTTAAGTTTCAGTTTGGTATCATTTGTTTTAAAACACTTTTTAAAAACAACTACCACCACATACTCTTTAAAACAGTACCATTTCCATCTTGCTCTGTAACCATCTGCCATTTCTTAGTTTTCGCATTTTATCATCTCACAGACTACATTTTAGTACTAGGCCTTGTGCTTTTATATCTTTTTAAAAGAAACTCTGTGTATGAGGTACACAAGAGGTACACAAATGCAATTGTTACTTATGTTGTCCCCTGAAGAACACATCAAGAAAAAACATTTTCCTGAGCCCCCATTGACATTTTGATTCTTCTCCAAGTTAGTGGAGGAAACCTCCTTTGAAATTTGAAATGAAACATCAGTACTTTCCTGCTTTGTACACTGGCCTCTTGAGATGAAATTTCACCCACTCATATGTGTTCTTTGCAACCCTGCAGAGTCATCTCATCACCATGATTTCAACTTGTTCTTTTCAGATTTCAGGAAAACCTCAATTCTCGTGGGTGAAAAGCAAATGATTAATTCACAAAGCCATCCAGCTGGCTGTTAACCTAGAATTTGTGTCTCTTCATTTGTTTTCAGCTCATTTGCTATTCCTTACTTCCACAAAGTACAAAGCTTCCTGCTGCTGTGACAGGTGCAACATTAAATTCTGGTTTAAGATTTTATAAACTTGCCACTTAGGCTTCTGGGGGAAATGAAACAAGGGCAAAAAAACCCACAGATGACACAAGGATCTCTTACCTGCTGCTTGTTGTTAGGTGTGTATGGCAGCATGGTAGAAACATGGAACATGATCTCATAGTCTTTGTATGTTGTGTACAGAGAATGGGTTCCAGTGGAATCAGCTACAGTAAAAAAAAAAAAAAAATACATGAGACAACTGTAACAATAGGAAAAATAGTTCATTTAAGAGATGGATCTCAAAAAAAAAAAAAAAAGGGAAATGGTTTAGGATGAAGACATCCTAAGACAAGACACAGTATAGGAGTTCTTACCCATTTTTTGTACCCAATCCCCCCCCTTGGCAGTCTAGTGAAGCCTTTGGATTCCTTCTGAGAATAATATTTGTAAATGCATAACATAAAATACATAAGATTTCAACAGAAATCAATAGATTGAAAAATACCACTATCAAAACAATTTTTAAATGATATAATAGCATAAGATTTATATAATAAGTTTAAGCAGTTGGTCTAATAACTACTATAATTCTGACATAGTGAAGTGCATAAGCAGTATCTTGACATACTTCCAACAACAAACAATATAGTATGAAAATACCTATGCTTTCTACTGGTGATAGAATCACAGGTAGAGCTTATACTACTGTGGTGTGTTGCCTACATTCATAACTGAAGGAAATGCTAAATTTCAATTAGGGGTCAGTGAAGATAAATGTAAAATTACTTCCCATCCAAGTTCACAGGCCCCTGAATTCCATCCACAGACTTCAAGTTCAGAACATTTTTTCCAATACTTCTGACTCAAGCAAGAGAACCGTTTTGTTCTTAATAGATGGAAACTTAACAAGACTGTAACACTGAATAACAAAGGTATTACAGCAATGTCCAACAATTTAAGACTGAGTGTGTTCTGTTCTCACCTTCCTTAAGGAGAAAAACAACCTCGACCCCCTTAATCATTAACAAATCAACGTGCTCATAAATACCTGGAAACCAAAGAGAATTATTAACTGTCCAATTGAAGGGGAATATCTTTAGATTAGGACCTGGACTTACAGGCGGCAAAATGAACAGAAATGCATTCATTTTGGGTAAACTCAATCCTCCACCAACCATATTGCTAAGGAGCAAACACTTTACCGCATTTTAGAGAATGACGCTGCAAGACAGCCTCTGGCATGTACCGAAAGGCAGTAGTTCTCAAACTGGAGTGTGCATGGAATCCGCTAGGAAGCCGCTTAAAAGGCAGCTTCCCATCCTCCACTCCCAGAAGTACTGCTCCGTAGGTGTGCGGCTGGGCAGAAGAATCTATTTTAATAGACACCCCCAGGGGACTCTAATGCAGTAGCTGCACTGCCCTTAGGCGCTGCTCCAAGAATAGACCATAATGGAGGTTTGCAGAGACCTGTTAAGATGTTCTAGAGCCCTGAGTTTCAACCCTGGATCTTAATTTTGAAGAGGGCATAAAACACAAAGGATTTTAAAAACAAGATAAATGTAGAATAAAGCAAAGACTACTTTTGAAAAACTGCAAAGATACGTACCGACACGTAAAGCCCCAAGAAAAATATCTTCTAAATGTTAATGACCATTACCACAAAAAAATACAACTGCAATAAATCATTGACCTACTTAAGACAGATCTTGAATATGAAGAAGGTTTCTGTTGTTAAGGACCCTTGCTATAAATACCTCTAGAACTGATTCACACATTTTACAACTTTCAAGTCAATGTGTCAGCTGTGATGAGTACTTACGTGTGTTTCAAGTCAATTTAAAGCAAAGTTAATGAACTAGAAAACAAATTATCATCCAGTGTTCATTTACTACATTTTGCTTTATATGTCTTTCTAATTCTAAAGGCATTACTACCAGGAAAGGAAAATGAAGACAAGCCTGAAGATAATTTGTTTTCTATTTCTTGTCCTTTCTCTCTTTCCGACGCTTGCCTCATTTTATACAATGGATGCTGCATGACCAGTCTTCTTCTAGGGACCTCTGAAAATCTCAGCTTTGCTGATAATTTTAAACAGTCTGGAAACAGTTTCAAAAGTTTCAGACATGAAACTAGGGCAAAAACAATGAAATATTCTTTTCTGAGAAGAAAGGAATTCCAAAATCCTGAAATTACTGTACATAATTGCTAAACTTTACCAGAGAGAATGGAAACTGAATGTATGTTATATTCTCTGAAGAATAAGGCATTTAATGTTGTTATTATTATTATTTTAGTGACCTTGTGACCATGAAATACTTAACAGAATGAAAATCAGGAAGATGACCATTGGGAAAATGACAAAAATCTTTTTTTCTCTGGTTGAAAAGAGTATATATTGAGTGATTTCTAAGGGGAAAAATATGTTTATAGAAGAGGGATAAAAAGAAGATAATGCTCCTTCATATTTGTATGGAGCTTTAAAAGTTAAAAAATAAATTTGGGCATCTTATAGGTCATCTTGATAATCATGTGATTTGCCTCCAAATTATACTACCAGCGAATGGTGTATATCCACTAATAAGGTCAGCCCTCTACACTAAGTCACAGAAAATAAAATTTCTAATATTCAAACTAGATGATAAGAAGACACTGAATAATTGAGGAATGATAAGAATATTCTTGTCAGCTGCTTTGAAAAGGTGTCGATAAGTGATAATACCCTACATTAGGCACTTCTATTTGAAGATGGTATGAATAGGTTAATAAGTTTGTAGAAGCAGTTTCAGATCCGGTCAATGTCATATTCATCCTTGACTTCTCTTGGCTCAACTCTTTTGCTTTAAGGAGAATAAAGCTTGGATGATAAAGGTGGATGTGTAGGAATCTGAATCAGGAAAAAGTAATTCGATTTTTATGTAACCACTTCCTGGTCACTAACAGATACGTTTGACTTCAGAAAAGCTAGATAAAGGATCAAGCCTAAGCAATTTGATTTGGGGGAAGTTCCTAGTTTTAAATATTTATGAATACAAAGAGAAAAGCAATCTCATGACCTAACTGCACGCAGACTAATAAAGTCAATAGAATGAAGAAAGCTTAAGCTCAGCTTATGAACGTCCTCACCACTACAGAACACATCAAATGCAGAACAAAATCGCAGACAGGTTGCGGATCTGATTATTATCCATAGCTTGAAATCCTACAACAGTCAGCTGGCTGCTGAGGGCCATCCATTTAAGACCCCAGATCTCCCTTCTATGAAAGCTTGCCTCCGGGTCTGGGGATGCAGAGGTCAATGCTCAGAAGCACAGCCGGGGACAAGTATTAACATCTGGAACACTGGATGGCACACCTCTTGTAGTACTGTTCACGCCTCCTTGTAGTACTATTTCACCCATTCAGTAACAAAGTATTTGGAGAAGTCGAGAATCCCACCTTCTCTGGCATCTACCATATTTACTCATGTTTTTTCAGCGTACCTTTAACCATGGTCAGGAGGTAGGTTACTTTACTTCACTGAGGAAGGGATCAAGGAGAGTTTGTAATACCACCCTTTGCCATGACAGGAGAATTCATACTGTGTCAGTTCAGGGAATGTGCAAGTATGCACGTGTATGTGCCCAGGACTGAAGGCTTCTTAAAATCACTAACATATGGTGAAAAAAGGATAAGCGATGATGTGGGACAGGTACTTAGGAATCAGTCACTACTATCTTCTACCTACTGAGCACTTTGCAAGATACCTGCAATTACCTGGATTCCCACCTGCAAGTATGAAGACCTGAATTCCAATACCTCCAGCATCAGTTACTAAATGACCACAAACAAGTCACTGCATTTCTCCACCCCTCGCCCCTCGATATTCTTCTCACTGTTGTGAGGACTGAAACAATGCAAAGTACTAGCCCATAAAAGATGCTCAAGAAATGTGTTGATCAGAACTTAGAATTTTGTGCAGTTGAGATAAAAAGTGTAGCTGCCTTAAATAGGGCCTTTTACATATTTTAATTTCTTTGCCAACTGCATCTCAGTAACACTCAAAGGAAAAACCTTACACTATAACACAGTTTAAAGTTTAGGAGATGAAAAAAGAAAACTTTTCTTCATTCATCAGTCTCTAGAACTCCAAACAGTCCTTTGCATGTGTGAAACATTTAAATAATGCTAGTTTTACTCCCTTCTTTATCAAAGGTTAAATATTCCAAATAAAGGATTTATTTTCTTTATGAAAAGTCTTCCATCTCTAAGACTGTGAATCTCAACGATCTTTTTTTTTTTTTTTTTTTTTTTCGGTACGCGTGCCTCTTACTGTTGTGGCCTCTCCCGTTGCGGAGCACAGGCTCCGGACGCGCAGGCTCAGCGGCCATGGCTCACGGGCCCAGCCGCTCCGCGGCATGTGGGATCTTCCCAGACCGGGGCACGAACCCGTGTCCCCTGCATCGGCAGGCGGACTCTCAACCACTGCGCTACCAGGGAAGCCCTCAACGATCTTTATAATACTGCTGAAAAATGGGGGAAGCAACAAACATTCACTAATATTGTGGCAAATCAAAGAAGGCAGAGCTTTGAAGGAATGGTTTTCAAAGGGCTTCTAAGTCTCTTACGTGCTGACTTGACAAACATGCTTCATTCGGGAAATAATTTCCCCAATAATAATCCATACACACAGCTTAAAATGAGGGTGGTCTCCAGCTTTCAAATAATAAACTGCTTGGTGGGAAGCTTATTTTCGTATTTACGGTAGTGTGAGGGGATGGTAATTATCTAGAGGTTATGCCATCCAAATAATGAGAGAAAAAAATTTACTCCTGAAAGTTTCTTCATTGCAGAACTGTTCCAACCCCTGACACATCTGTAGCTTGTTTGCTAGAAGTCCTTATTTCTGAGATGGAAACTGGACTTTGTATGGAACACTGGGAAAAAGAAGAAATGGTTTGACAGTTCCATCAATCCTTCCTTTCCTGAGCCTCTTCCTCCTTTACCAGAGTACTAAAATCTGAATATAATTATAATACATGACAAGTGGAGCTGTCTCATGAGACGGCTTGAGTATTTTTAGCTCAAGGGCTCGAGAGAGGGGAAGATACAGCCACAAGGCAGAGCTCTTCGGGCTTCACTGTACCTAATTCTACATTTATGCTTTCTCTAAACACGTCATTAACCATAACACTAGGACCTGTTCTCCCTCCTTAATGCTTACTAGCTACCTAACCTTGGGCATGTTAGTTAATGGAAAGAAGCCAATTCTGTAAAATGGGGATAACTGGCATCTAGCAGAGTTTGTGGGGATTAAATGAGATGACACGTAACAAGTATCTAAGACTTCTACTTCTGGCCATAACAGCACTTGGTAGAGGACCTGCTCTCCCATTGTAAATAAATAGAAAAATAGACAAAATACCTGAAACAACCTTTTTTCAGACATTTCACAATAGGCAGCATTGGATAGTGTTCCCTGAGAAAAAAGTATCAAAGAAGGTGAGCCCTATGATCCCCACCCAGCTTTCTACCTGGAAGTACTTTCAAAACAACGGCACAGAGCAGGGATTTGAAGAGGGGAGCTAGAACATGCTGGAGGTTTGGAAGGTTGAGGCGGCTGGGCAGAACACCAAAGAAGAGGAAACCACACGGTGAAAGAGGCTCGGAAATCTACACAGGGGTTCCCTTGAGTCTTGGGCTGAATATTAAGCTGCACAAGCATACAGTGAGGTTCCAAAAGCCGGGGAAAGAAAAAACATTAAGGTAATGTCCATCATGGTGACTACAGTTAATAACACTGTATTTCGTAAATGAAAGTTGCTGAGAGAGTAGATCTTAAAGGTTCTCATCGTAAGAAAATAAAATTGTGTAACTAGGTATGGTGACAGGTGTTAACTAGACTTGTTTTGGTGATCATTTCGGGATATATACAAATACTGGATCATTATGTGGTACACCCAAAACTAATACAGTGTTATATGTCAATCATATCTCAGTTAAAAAAAAAAAAAAAAAGAAAAGAAAAACTATTGGGGAAATAACAACTACCAGAGATTTGTCAGCCAAACCATTCTCAAAGTTCACACAGGGGTAGAAGTCATTCAACTTCTGACTGACCACAGCAGAGATACCTCACTGAATATGCTGGTATTCAGGTGCCTTAGCAGGAGGGCTAAATTAGCCAGAGAGTAAAGGCTACTCTAGGTAGGCTTTAAAAAAGCCTAAGAACAAGATTCATAAAGATAAAGCTGTTCTATAATTAAATTAATTGCCCACCAAAATAAAACAACACTCTCTAAAGAAGACAACAAAATCCAGGTCCTCAATGAAGAAACATTCACAATGTCCACTATCCAATCGAAAATAACCAGACAGATGAAGCAGTAAAATGTAACTCAAAAACAGGAGAAAATCTGTTAAAGGGAGACCCCAAATGACACGGATGATGGAATTAGCACACAAAGACTTTAAAATAGCTACTATAAATACGTTCAAGGCTTTAAAGGAGGACATGAACCTAATGAGAATAATATGGAAAATATAAGAAAAGAGAACTCCCCCCCCCCCAAAAAAAGAAAAGGAAACCCAAATGAAACTTCTGGACCTGAAAATCACAATATCTGAAATGAAAATTTCACTAGATTGGATAATAGCAGATTAAGACACTATGGAAGAAAAGAAAAATACAGTGCCTTAAATGCATTAATTGGAATTATCCAAACACAAGCACAGAGGGGAAAAAAAGTTTAAAAATCAAATCACAACTAGTAAGTGACCTAATATATGTGTAATTAGAGATTCAGAAGGTGGAGGGTGCAGAAAAATTAAAAAATGAGTTTGGCAAATAATATTTTAATTTGATGAAGACTACAAATCCACAGATCCAAGTGACAACTACACTGTTATATGGAGATGGAGTGATCCTTTAGGAACACATGTTCTGGAAAGCATTTTCTCTTTTTAAAGATCATATTGATGGCTTCCCTGGTGGCGCAGTGGTTGAGAGTCCGTCTGCCGATGCAGGGGACACGGGTTCGTGCCCCAGTCCAGGAGGATCCCACGAGCCGCGGAGCGGCTGGGCCTGTGAGCCATGGCCACTGAGCCTGCGCGTCTGGAGCCTGTGCTCCGCAACGGGAGAGGCCACAGCAGTGAGAGGCCCGCGTACCGCAAAAAAAAAAAAAAAAAGATCTTATTGAAAGCATTTCTTAACACAACGTAAAGTTAGGTAAGATGTGGTGAGCTTATCTCACAGTACACAGAACAAAGTCTCACCTCTGGGTGTGTCTTGGCCAGTAGAAGGCTGCTGGGGAGAGTGCAGAGGCTGGTTGATCCCTATTTCTGTGGTCTGTTATTGTTTAATACCCATTTAAGTGATGAGGCTAATCGTCTCTTCTAGCTTGGAGTAAGAGAGATAAATATGCATACTGTCTTCTTCAGGCTTTAGAATGGAAACACTTTCCTACTTTTCATTCCCTTTAGGAAACTTGACCCTCTGAAAGGATAGAAAAGGAAACTGAACCCTCTTTCTCAGGAGCTATGCCTCAGAAGGTTACAAGGAGCCTTAAAGGAGAGTAGCTCAGTGAAAAGGAACCCTTCCCAGATGGATGTATTACATAACTGAAAAATGTGCCATTAGAGGCAGTTTGCTGATCCAGGCCTTTGCAGTTACTGGCATATTGGGGCAAAATGTGCAAAGTGCTTATCTTGCTTATTCCACTGCCTTACTCAGTGCCATACTGCTTAAGTCTGCCCTTGCTATACATTTCTCATATTGCCCTTCATCATCAAGAGATGGCTGGGACCGTGTAAATACACAAATAATAAATAATCTTACCAACTCCCAATCTGGCCATTCATTGACAGAATCAAGGCGCTAATTACATTTTCTTCCCAGACCCTTTTAATAGCTCTTTGTGGTGATAATTTACATAACACAACAAATCGGGACAACGTGAAGGAATTACAAAGGAAATGTCAAAATATCTTGATCAAAAGAGTTTAAGGGCATATTGAGATTTAACATATTATGCAGCTGCAAGCAGAATATGGAACGTTAAAATAATATTTAAGAGTCTAGGCTATTTATGGTTTTTCATAGGTTCTCCTGCATGTCGTTTCCAAGTTGGCAACAGCAAAACCATGGCAACAGGAAATTCTTCCCTGCAGTAGAGTTTATGAATGCTTTTCTGTTTTCATGACTCAACTCCTTATTTAATTTCCTGTACAGAAAATCAGAGCGATTACTATAGACTGCAATACAGATGTGCTAATCCAAAGATCCTCTCAAAGAAAAACAGGTCACAGGTGTCTATGGGTGGATTTTGAGATAAAATTTAAAATTGCCTTCACACAGACGCAGAGCAGAAGTCAACATACTCTAGATACTTGAGAACATAACTCTTTTATTAACCACCTGGGAATGGGAAGGGACAAACCTCTATGTTCACGAGCTGTAGCTAAACAGACTGCTGCACTATTGTGCTTTGAATCAACACATTTTACGAGCCGAACTAATATCAAAGCTAAGCCTATTTGCTTAGAGATTAAGTTAGACTATGGACAATAATAACAGGAAATAAACAAAAATACCTCTAGATATTAAAATATAAAAATGATTAAAAAACCATACAATGACTGACTACACAGATATGCACAAGGATTATGAAATGAGTTAGTGAAAGTCAAAAATTCTAGGGCTTGCAACCAGATGGTTTTAAGTTGCAGGAGTTTTTCAGCTAAATATAGTGAAACTTGTGCAACGCTATCCAGGGGCAATTCTGCATGATCTCCATCCACTGCTTTCTACCTTCCCCATTTCTGATAACACTATTTTTTTAAAAGTCCAATCCTAGCTACTTTGACTATGGTCTTCAATTGTTTTAGAGCCACATCTTCCCTCTCTGGCTTCTTCCTCTCCCCCATCACCAGCAGTTTTCTACAGTAAGTGGCCATGTTGTTTTACAGGCAACTTACCAGGTGAACATCAACACAGCAGGAGGACAATACGCCTAGTAGGAGGGTATAAGTATTTCTTACTTTTGGTGTCAAGCTGCGCACGATACTTCTCAAATCCTTTGAGCCGAACGCGTTCTCCCAAAAGCTGGAGGAATTCCTCAAAGGCTGGGCCGGCTGATTCATTGTTGTACATCTCTTCTTCCGTGCTCTGTCCAGCTTTGCAGTACATGATGCCTACTTTCTGCTGATAGTTCAGCTGTGAAGGCAGGTGATACAATGCATATAAATATAGGCAGACCCACTCTGTCCGCTTAAATGCTACTAAGTCTTGTAGGCCATATGCCCATCAAGTAAGCTAACCTCTTTCTTCTCTTGAAATCCTTCTGCTTTCGTTCTTCCCCTTTTAAAAAGGGAGGCCTTAAGAATTTAAAAGTAAAGGTCTACTTTACAAAAGATACTCTATTTTTTAATTGAAGTACAGTTGATTTACAACGTTGTGTTAGTTTCAGTGAACAGCAAAGTGATACAGTTACACACACACACACACACACGCAATCTTTTTCAGATTCCTTTCCCTTACAGGTTATTACAAAATACTGAGTGTAGTTCCCTGTGCTATACAGTAGGTCCTTGTTGGTTATCTATTTTATATATAGTCGTGTGTATATTTTAATCTCACACTCCTAATTTATCACTCCCCTGCTTCTCCCTTTGGTAACCATAAGTTTATTTTCTATGTCTGTGGGTCTATTTGTGTTTACAAAAGTTACTTTAAACTGTATTGCACTAAAAGCCTATTAAAGTTTTTATAAAATGTGGGGGGGTAAAATTGGAAGAGACTTATCTCCTAATGCCACTTTTCCAATATATTAAATTATAAATCTTGGTTATATCTTTGTGACAGCACTAGCATCAGACACTATGCTTTTCAAATATTTTTCTAGAAGACGAGTACCTGGATAGAAACTTTAAAAGGGGCCTCATAATGGCAAATCAGCTAGTGGTAAATATTCCTTCCTCAAATACAGCTAAAACAAAGCATTCAAGAAATTTAAATATGATATAACATTAATAGAAACACTCATTCATCACTGAAAAGTTTAGTCATTCTATAAACAAAATTTAAAGTTGTATTAGTCATTTAACACTAAATGAGTTTTCAATCTTAAAATTTAGACTTTTAATTCTCTAGTAAAATCAGGGCAATCCATATCACTTAAGCCTGTTTCCAGAGTGGCACTGCAACCACTGTATCAGTAAATTTTTATCTCATAAAAGGGAAGGGGGAAGAGAAGAGGCAAAATTTTAATAGCTAACATTTATTGAACAGCCACTGTCTGCCAATCACTGTTTAGTGTTTAACTTACATTATCTTATCCTCATAAAAGCCTACAAAGCAAATATTATCCCTGTTTGACAGATATGCAAAGAGAAGGTCAGAAAAGGGAAAAGCAAGTAACTGGTCCAGTAGGGAGAGATCATAAATTATCAGCCCTGTGATTCGGTTCTATTAAATATTACCAGGACTCAACCAGGCTTGTCGTGCTCTATTTCTGTCACTGCAACGTATGTCCATAGCCCCTTATTAGCAATTCCACAGTTGAAAACCAAATTTAAGCAAATACATTTGGCAGTAAAACTTGATATGAGCTGACAGTAATACTTTTTAATTTATTCCTCTTTCTGTGAATATTCATATTTTGGGGAAATATTAATGTGTTCGATTGTGGGGTGCTGCTCCAGATCCTGGGGACTATTACTCCATGCCGCATGCATTTTATTATCCTTCTAAAGCTGGACCTTTCTTAATTCTGAAACATATCCAGCTCCTATCGTTTTACACAAGACTGTGAGCCTAAGCAACTCTTTTTCAACTTTCTAAACCAAATGGTTCAGAATGGTGATAACTAGAAAATGTCATGACGGAACTCCTGCTTGCTTTCCCCCCCTCTCCACTGTGCGCTAACTAGTTGACAAGGAAGATTCAGTAGCTTTTACATGACCCAGAGGCATGAGAGCGCCTTAGGACTTCTATAATTGTGCAGAATTGATTTTACTCGGCCTACTTCCACAAGTGGAAGGCAAAGTTCCAAATCTGAAACTTGCAAATAACTGGATATACCAATGTCGGAATCTTTTTAAAATAGCATCCAACCTTGCATTATCGCTGCTTCATTTTAATTATTAACAGAAACACATTTAGGATTTAGTTCACTTTTTTTTGAATGCCACATGCAGTAAAGAAAAAGAAAGTAAAACCTACCACATACCACTGGCAGCTGGCCTCCTTCAAAGGTCTGAATGTTACTAATACTTAGAGGGGAACTCCCACAGGTAGCGATTTCATCTTGGCTTTAGAATTCAGCTGAGTATCCTATTAGGTCTCAACAAATAAAAAAGTAGTGGTAGGCTCTATGTCTGTTACAAAAGAAGTCCTTAATGAAGCCAGATTCTTACTCTCCCCCTGCAGGGAGAACTGTCAAAGAAAAGAAGCAATCTGGAGCTTGGAGTTATTTGCTCTTTGGCTCTGTGCCTCCCAGATCAGCCTTCTCATGCAACAATGCAAAACAAAAGTCATCCTGTTCAGTGGAAAGCATCGCAGTGATATTGGATTTGTGGGTGGCTTTTTAAACTTCTTAGATAAAGGCCTAAGATTTCACTGTGCAATATTCAAGAGGATTCATTTACATATATGAAAAAAGAGTTCGGCGAGAAGATAAGTAACAGAACTTCCCCCAAACCACTGTGGAAGCAGAATGCAAGGACAATGAGACAGAGTATTGCCTTCTTTTGACGGGTTTCTCACACTCTAGTGAGCTCCACCTGCAGACAGGAGAACAGACTGGTATTTGCTCGTTGTGAAAGGAAGGCTCCCTTAAGAGGATGAGGAAATTTGTTGGAATGTCAAATTTCCTCTAAACAGTGCCAAATGTCAGTGCTCTGTCCTCGAAGGTGACACTATGACTGTATCCTTGTTTCTGCTGCAGTAAAGTCGAGGTAGGTGGGTATTCTGTGAACTCAGGCTCCTAGAATCTTCAGTTAGCAACCTTGTTCTCTGCCCAGAATATGAGAAGTTGTTAAGGAGGAGTTACGTAAGTAATAATAAAGAATATTTCAAGAGAAAGAGCAAATGGAAATGGAGTTTAGAGCTACGGTTTGGGGATTTTGAATTGCTCTGAGGTTATATAAAACACTTTTTTTTTGAGACACACACAAACACATCTGTATGGATTTATGTATATGAATATGTAATACCTTCCTGTAATGCTCAAAATAGAGTTATGATGACGCCAGAAGCCATCTTGGAAACAGGTTCGGTTTATCCACAGTTTAGGATTTTGCTTTTGGATGACTGTGAAGTCATGCTGTACAGTTCCATCCTTGCATATCTATTGTTCATATGGAGCACTGATGGAAGTGTTTGGACACTCAACAAATGTTTGCATTGTAAAAAGTGATGATGGTCAATCCAACAAGACCAAGGTTCTGTTTGAGATGAAAGTCTTGAATCTCAATAAAGAAAGTGTCTTTCAACACCCACCAAAAGTGACGTTGGGCTCCCACAGCTGGGAACCAACAGTACAAAAATTGCTCTTCATCTCATAAAATAGGCACTTTAACAAAGAATCAAAGAAACAGGTACTGCAAAATCTGACTTACGCAGCCCTGAGTTCCTGGAAAGATGGATGATAAAGTCAGAGCCCTCTACCAGTAGAAACAGGTTTGAATAGCCAAGTACTCAGAGACCTCTTAAGAAGTTCCGTATTTTCACCTCTTCTTTCCCGATGTCACAGCCAGAGGAAGGCCACTGGGGGCAGCACAGACCATGAGAACAACCCAGTTCTTCCCTTCTTACAAAATCTTTTCAATTGTCTGATTTAATCCAGAGATTTAAAACAGTCACTATGAGGTATTTCATTGTCCAGCAGTTCTCAAAATGTGGGTCATGAACCCTTGAGAGATGCCTGAGCTTTGTTCTGGGACACAGTTAATTGGAAATAGTTTGATCCTTTGAGTTCTTCCTTTCAAACTCTGACAGGTCTTAATAGAGCAGCATTTAATTTGAGGTTAATTTTGCCCCATTATTGAGGCAAAGTCATTTTGAGACTTTACCCAATGCTATGTGAACTATGTATGAGGTTTTCCAGATTGCCTGGTGGGAGCAGGAACTATTCTCAGCCAGCCAGAGGTCTGAGGATTTGCCCCCTTCAATCTGAGAGCGGTTCTTACCCTGGCCGCAAATAGTTTCCTCAAATACATGCACTTACCAGTACCCAGCTCTGCAAATCTTTTCTCTCTCTGGACTCACATCTCAATCTCTACTCAGGAAGGCCCCTGGGCTTCAAGTGGGTGCCCCTCCCAGCTCCGCAGCCTGGAAACTCTCTTCAGGCAGAAAGCTGGTGCAATGTTACTGTTCATTTGGTTCCCACCTCCCAGAGACCACTGTCCTTTGTTACCTGACTTCCAACGTCATAAAAACCAATGTTTTGTTGTTTTGCCTAGCTTTTAAAAGTTGCTTCACATGGGAAAGTAAACTAGTCCCTCTCTTTTAATCTTGGCTGGAAACAGAAATCTGACTCCATTTTAAAGTCAACTACTGGTATATAATTTCTGAACAGTAAACACTGCATCCATTTGAGGCGTACACAGTTTAATGATTTCTAATAAACCTCCAACCCAATCAAAACACAGAACATTTCTATCACGCCAAGTTTCCTGGTTCCCATTTGCTGTCCATCCCTGCATCAACTAACAGCCTCAGACAATCACTGTTCTTTTTTTTTCCACTGTAAATACGTTTGCCTACATTTTAAAAGAATATTTTTGCTGGGTAAAATTCCTAGTGAGAGTTCTTCTCTTTCAGCATTCTAGAAACGTGGCTTCCACCTTTTCATTATGCTTTATAGCTCAGGAAATGGTTAATTTTAATCCAATTGTCTGTCTTACTGTTCTTCTTTGAAAGTATTTTTTCCTCTGGCTATTTTTAAGATTTTTTCTTTTAATTTCAGCATTTTTTACTATGATGGGCCTACATCTGATTTTCTTTGTATTTATCCTGCTTACAGTAGGCAGAGCTCCTTGATTCTGTCTCAATTCGTGTGTTTCATCAGTTTTGGAAACTTCTTTATTGGTATTTCTTCAGACATCAATTCTGTCCCCAAATATTGCTTTAATTTCTCTTCTTCTCCTGGGAATTCCATTACATATATGTATTTCACTATGGCCCACATGTCTTTTAGGCACTTTTCTGTATTTCTCATGTTTTCTTGTATACATTCTTCAGTTAAAAATTTGCTGGTAACTTCATCAATTTTCTGCTGTGTCTAATGTGCTTTAACCCATCTGCTCAGATTTTAACTTTTTGTTTTTTCAGTTCTCGAATTTCAATTTGATTTTTTAAAAACAAATCCCAAGTTCTCCAGTGACCCTTGATCTCTATTTTTTATTTTTGCAGCCCCCATGAAATTAATGAAAACTCTGAACTGTCACCTAACTTCTTATCTGCAGTTTTATGCTATACTTAAGCCTCAAGCCTCTTACAAAACAGCAAATGTCCAAGGAAAAAAGTGCTGCAGGATGATTTAATTTTGATGAACCCAAGTTTCTCAATTATTTCTTTTCTAGAAGAGAAATATTTTTTGGTGTTATATCTAAGAACTCTTCACCAATCTTCAGGTCCCCCAATTTTCTCCTATGTTTTTGTCAAAAATTTTTATAGTTTTACATTTCAAACTATGATCCATTTGAATAAATTTCTGTATAATGTGTGAGATTTCGGTCAAGTTTATTATTTTGTCTATGTAATTGTTCTGGCGCCCTTGTTTGAAAAGCCTAACCTTCCTCCACCTTTGTCAAAAAAATCAGTTGGATATATTTGTGTGGAGCTATTTCTGGTTTCTCTATTCTGTTCCATTGATCCATGCATCTATCCTTCCAATAAGACACAGTCTTGATTACTGTAGTTATACCAATATAATATAATGTCTTGAAATCACGTAGAATGATTACTCCCACTTTATTCTTTTTCAAAATTGTTTTGGCTATTCTAGTTCCTTTGCCTTTCAATATAAACTTCAGAATAATCTTGTCTATAATTTCAAAAATCTTGCTGGAATTTTGATATCGATCGTGTTAAACTGATATCAATTAGGGGAGAATTGACATCATTAATAGGTTGAGTCTTTCAATCCAAGTACATGGTACGTTTCTTTATTTTATTTAAGTCTTCTGTGAGTTCTTTCATCAGTGTTTTGTAGTTTTCAGCATACAAGTCCTAAACATTTTTTGTTAGGTATACATATACCCAGCTATTTCATTTTTTATTGAAGGATTGTAAATGGTATTGTATTTTATTTTCAGTTTCCACATGTTCATTAAAACAGATCCAACTGATTTTTGTGAGTTGATGTTGAATCATGCAACCTTGCTGGACACACCTTGCAATTCTAGAAAGTTTTTGTAGATTCCTTAGGGTTTTGTACATAGACTATCATGTCATTTGACATAGGGACAATTTTATATTTTCCTTTCCTTTATCCACCTGACTTTTATTTCCTTTTCTTGCCTTATTGTACTGACTAGAACTTCTAGTACTGTGTTGAATAGCAATAGAGACTGTGTACATCCTTGACTTGTTCCCATTAAGTCTTTCACCAACTATGATGTAAGCTGTAGGGTTTTTGTAGCTGTTTTTAATCAAGCTGAGGAAGTTCCTCTCTATTTCCGTTCTTATCATCAGTGACCACTATGTCGTTCCTTATCCCAAGTTCCCCAGCCAATGTGCTTCCTTCGTTCCACCTTTCAGATTCATGTTTGCTTTATATACCGTGTACAAGGTTTTTAGCTGTACTTAGCAGGAAGAATAGGGGAAAGTTACATCTACCCCATACTTCCAAAAGCAGAAGTCCAAATTTATTTTTAAAAAACACTGTGTCCAGTGTTTCTGGTTATTCTCAGTGGGTGGGCTGGTCTGAGACAAGCTACTCTACCATTACTGGACATGAAGACCTTGGTCATTTTTTCAAATCCTCATGATTCACACTGATAGCATTTACTTTGGCTTGTTCTTCATAAACATGATAACTGTCTTAACTACTTCCTAAAGATTTACCACTGTATTGTCCTCCAAGAAGAATGACAAAGAGACTGGAAAAATTCAGTGTTGGGGGCAAAAAAATGGTAGGTAGAAAATTTATCTTCACTGAAATTTACTAACAAAAATCAAATTGCTTAAAAAAAAATGACATATGGGGTCTTCCCTGGTGGCGCAGTGGTTGAAAGTCCGCCTGCCGACGCAGGGGACACGGGCTCGTGTCCCGGTTCGGGAAGATCCCACATGCCGCAGAGCGGCTGGGCCCGTGAGCCATGGCCGCCGAGCCTGAGTGTCCGGAGCCTGTGCTCCACAACGGGAGAGGCCACAATAGTGAGAGGCCCACGTACCACAAAAAAAAAAAAAAAAAAAAAAAAAAGACATATGGATACTGGGTAGAAAGATCATTTAAAAAAAATCTGACAGAGATGCTGTCAAAATTATTTATATACATGTGCACAGACAGATTCTAATCTATTTTTATCTTTGGCATAATGTAAAGGAAATATTCTATACACACACACAATAATCTTATCTAATAACATGCTGTGCAAAAGTTCTCCCAAAAATAGAAAGCTTCATATTGGGTATTAAAATGATGATTTATGTACTTGTATTGATTTGACATTAAGATGAATTTCAATTACATAGGAAAAGGCTCTTCATTGCAGCATTGTCTGTAATAGGAAGACTGTTATCCATCTAAACGTCCATTAATAGAGGAACTAATGAAGTAAACTATGGTACAGCAACAAAACAGAATATTATGCAGCCATAAAAACAATGGGAAAACTTTCTGTGTACTGACATAGAAAGGTCTCCAAAATATATTACTAAGTGAAAAAGCAAATGTTTACAGCATGCTATATTTTGTATAAGAAAAAGGGAACTAAGACTACATATGCATATCTGGTATATCTGTATAAAGAAACATAGGAATACATAAGAAACAAATAAAAGTGGTAATATGGGGAGAAGAGAGGTGAGGGATAGGAACAGGGTGGAAATGGGATCCCTCAATGTAAATACTTTGATTTTTGGATCATTTGAAGATATTAGCTAATTAAAGTCCTGAATTCAAAGCACAATTCACAGTTTAAAATCAAGAAGACTGAAATATCTGCAAACAGTTCCTCTGTCTTTTTGGATTGTGAACCAAAGAATCCTCACTGCAAGTCTTAGCCATGCTGAGCTCCTTCAACTGCAAACTGCAGCCCTACCCAGCCAAACGTCTTCCGAATGCTACTGCTATCAGTCATGTTAATCATAAATCTTACTACTGGAAAGGACCCCGTCCAGTCACCCACCCCAGCCGCAGCCAGGCAAAAGAGCATGGATGAGCCCGTGTAATCATTACTTGTGAACAGACGAGACAAAGCAACCAATGCCACTGTCTGCTTTCTCTGACCTGAGGACAGTCGCGTATATGTCTTCCTGATAATGTACATATGGAACCCATCTGGCGGCCATCTGAACTTTCAACATTCATTAGCTGATACCATAATCTAGAAGAAGATTGAAATTTCAGAAATGGTCATTGTTCTGCCAAAGCTTCATTCATAGAAAACAGGTTTTGGAAAAATTGTTTTACCTATGGTTCATTCTTTAAATCCAGCTGCCTGGATCAAAGAGGAAAGTGGCTAGTCAAACTCATTTATCTTCAATAGAATAATGCACCAGGGCAATGAACAGACTAAGTCAGCAGAGAATTTCACCCATGCCCTTAATCAAAGGAACAGTGCTATTCATTATCAAATAAACACTGCTTCTTTCCTTACATCTATTCTTGAGATATATATTACAGACCTAATTAGATATGATTACTTTTCCCCTTTAACTTCAATAACTTGAAGGGCAACATTTTAAATAGAGACTCCAACAAATATTTTCATTTCTTTGTATTTTTAATAAGTATCTAGAAAAACAGTGGAGATACTCATTTAGGTAAAATCACTACTGTGTACAGGAACCTTGACATTTCCTAATGAAAACAGGTCTTCCAATTTTCTCTTCTGCAAACTGGCAACTGCACTTTATTTTTAAGCTCTATTCTGATCCTATTTGGGTTTTACATGTTATACTTAATATTGGGCACTGTAGCCTGTAGCAATAAAACTTGGATCCATATTTCCAGTTCCTTCTCCCACTCAAGGGGAGGGGAGGGGAGGATGGGGTGTACAGTGTATTGGGTAAGAAAGTGGACTCTGGAGCCCAAATGCCTGGATGCAAGACTTGCCTCCCCCAGATCCTAATTGTGACCTGGAGGGGTCCTTCCGCCTCTTTGTGCCTCGGTGCTCTTGTCGGCAAAGCAAGAACAATAATAGCACCTATATCAAAGGATTCTAAGGGTTAATTAAAATAATTCATGTAAATTGCTTCACACAGCTCCTGGCTTAGTCACTGCTCAGTTCCTGGCTTAGTAATCTGTTTTTATTACTGCCTTACACTCCTGCTCGGCAGGACTGCTTGCTGTCCCGTAACCACATTCTGTGCTTCTGTCCTGCTGCGCTTTGTTCTCATTGTTCTGAGTCTAGACCACCGTACGGCTTATTCTCTAGTCTGATGAAAGGTCTGTTTCATCCTGACCCGTTTCATCCTGACCCATCGAACCAATCATGACTTGGCCCCACTGGCTTGTCTGTTTGCAGTTCTCTTATTATACTCGTTATATTAACCCTACCTTTCATTACAGTAATTTATGACTTTGTCTCCTTCAAAGGTAAGGACTGTGTCTTACTAGCCTATTTATTTTCTACAGTATTTAACAATCTGCAAAGGGTGGTTACTCAATTAGCATTTATTGAATTTGAAAAGTTACGCTTACTTCTGAAAGTTAAGCACAGTATATTATACTATCTATAACGGCAGCTTTCTCACAGGGTGCTGATAAAGATGAAATAATGCATATAAAGGACTAAGGAGTTATTATTTTATCATTATTCATGCGCAGTAAGCGCTTTACATGTGTGAACTCCTTGAAACAGAGCCTGGTATAATGACCTTTCATTTCTCTTGCACTGGGTAGATGAGATAAAGGTGTTTTTTAATGACTGATGAAGAAAAACGGCATTAATATGGCAAATTTAAAAGTGACTGAACTAGCCATATTATTGAAAAGTTGGCCTGAATAGATAATGAAATTCCTGGTATTTCACAGTGTAGTGTGGAGGACCAAAATAATTTGAGATGTGCAAAAAGAGATGAAAACTTGCAAATCTTAAAAACAAAAGGTAGTATCGTGCAAACGCGTATCCAGTGTTCAGGACTCCTAAGGGAAAATGGCACTGCTTCGGAAAGCCTCGATCCTCTCAATCATAAAACAGGCCAATAACTGGAACCTACTGCCCACGGGTGCCGTGAGGATTAAATCAGATGATGCTGGTAAAGAGCTTAGAACAGTGTGATAAGTGAACATATATATTTATCTAATGTGTTTTCACCATAAGAGATGCTCTCAATTATCTAATACATGAAGATGTAGGACCACGGTGGAAAAACTAAGTCCAGAGTTGATCTAAATTTGCTGGGTCACAAACTGCTCTAAATTCTTGACAAAGTGAAATCATGGGCAGGTTATTTCATCTTCTTATTGACCTTTAGATGATAATGGAAATGGACATGAATCAATAGTGAAAAACCCAGGAAGGTATCAGGAAGGTGAATGTGAAAGCATGGGTAAGCCACAAAGCATATAATCATTTCTTAAAACTTTGGGAATTAAAATACCTACTTCAGTTCCCACATAAATATCAGAGTCTAGTCAAATGAAAAAAATATTTTTGTGAAATACTATCTTTAATAGTATATAGATATAACTTACATCTGCTCTTCTGTTCATTTCAATTTTAAATGGTAAGATGAAAAAAAAAAAGAAAGAAAAAAGCACCAAAGATCTGAAAGGCAAAATGCCACAATATAGCAAGCAAATAGCGTTTTCTTTATCCAGGCGTAATTATGTGAGCTGTTAAAGTATAAAAGATTTTAAAGGAATCATTTAAATAAAACTTAAAGGGAGATGTAGAAGGTCCTTTTAGTGAGTCCAGTTTTTTGGTATTCATACCATCAATCTCTTTAAATATAAGGATGTATAAAGCGTGAAATTTCAAAAAATGATGACATAGATGGAAACTAAAAATGCTTTGCAAAGATTCAAATGCATAACGTACTGCACTTACAAGCATTTCTTTTTCAAAATCTGTATTTGTAAAGGCACCGAAATAATTAGTTTCTCACAAGGATTTCAAGGCATTAATAAAATTTCCTACCAAAAATATGACTCCCCAGACTAAACACCTAAGTACGTGTGTCCTCTGTTTTCTATCAGTATAATTCTGGGCTTTAAACGCTATGAATATATAAACGGAAAGAGAGGCCAAGTGGTGGTGTCCCTTAGTTCAGATAAAGAGCTGCTCATACAGAATAGCAGGTTTTAACGTCTAGATTCTACTGCCTAGAATTTAGTAAAATTTCCAAAATAAAATTGGGAGACTCACCTAGACTGCCAAATTTTAATTTCGCCGGAAGGCATTAAAGAAGACAACTAACACATATTATCATCAATAATTTATGAAGGAAAGGATAGTTTAATATCCCCAAGAATAAGAAACCCATCACTTCAGAATAATGGGCAGTTTTGTGAATTAAACAAATGTACCTTTAAGTTAAACTCATTATACTGCTCTTATCTTTCCTGTGTGGATGGGACCATATAGTGTTTATCACAGAGCAGCCCCATCTCCAACATTCTGTAAACACTATGAGAGGGCACAAAATGTGACAGAGAGCCCATACAATGTCTACAATTGGGGCACTCATTTTTAAATTTAATATAAGTAAAACAAAGGGAAAAAGGAAGAAAATACCTCCTTTACACAAAATAATCTGTTGAATTTAGAATGTGCAGTATACGATTATATTATCAACGTCTAAATGTTGTTGTTTTCCTTGAAAAGTGTAGTAACTGAAAAGACTGAGTCAGTAAAGTTGAACCTAATCATTATTTTTCTACTCTTCCTTTGTTAGAATAAATGCTCAAAATATTTATTGGAAGAACAGCACCCAAAATAGTTAAGTTTATGTATCAGTAGTCTTCTGAAGCACTCAAAGTGCTCAAATTTACATGTTATAAACATGGATACTCACAGCCTATTTGAAATATACATATGAAATAGACATTAGCTATGCTTTACAATAAGTGAGATGAATGGACAAAAGGAGCAGTGATTAGAAAAGTTACATCCAAATATTGGTTCCTAATAATATATTCCTATCAGCTGATTTAAAAGAGTGAATATTCCTTGAAACTGATTTTTTTGAACTATCATTCATTTTAATAAAATTCAAATTTTTTCCTAATTAAAAAAATACTATCAAAATCTGTTTATAAAATGGAATTCAATAACTGGACCAATTTTACTTTTGGAAGAATTTTTAAAAAGTGCAATGGGAAAGCTACTACCACTCACTGCCAGGATGCAATATGGCTAAAATATTCAAAGAAAGAATTAAAATAAGAGTATATAGATACAACATCTAATAAAACTAGCCCATATGCTCAAATGATTCCAAGTAGAATGTGTATACACTCTCTGGTTAGTGGATTTTCCAGATTATAGTTTTGCATTCTCTACTCTTCTGCCTCCTCTATATGGATTATCCTATCACTCATTTGTATCTGGATCAATGGCTCCACATTAAGGCATAGGAAATATGGAAGAGAGAAAATCTTGAGCACTTGCATTTTGTTACAAATTAGGACCCAGATTTTTTAAATTTTGAATTTTTTATTTAAACACCTCAGCTAAAATACATTTTTGGTGGTATTAATAGACTAAAAATTAAAGCTTTTAAGAATGGTGTGGAGTAGTGGCTCCCAGTACAGGCTTTGAACTTATTAACTGTGAGAACTTGGACTTACTACTGAACCTTTCTCTGTCTCAGACTCCTCATCTCTAAAATGGGGATAAAAATGGTATCATTCTCTCGGGGCTGGGACAATAGTTGGGATAACATATTAAGGTACTTAAAACAGAGCCTGGTGAATATGTTCATCAGTGTTAGCTACTGTTATTACTGCTATTGCTACTACTTATTCCTGGAGTATTTGAAAAATTCATTGCACTTATGGAAGATTACCAAAAGAGGTGAACATTGTTTAAGTACTGTATCAGTCAGTCCTGACAAAGAGAATTTCAACACATGAGAAATGTTCAGAGTTCAGTTAAGAAAAAAGAAAGTGAATAATTGCAAAGAGAAGATCCTTCACAAAAAATAGTATCAGTTTTCCCCACCAAAAAAGAATTATTCAGGGCTTCCCTGGTGGCGCAGTGGTTCGGAGTCCGCCTGCTGATGCAGGGGACACGGGTTTGTGCCCCGGTCCGGGAAGATCCCACATGCTGCGGAGCAGCTGGGCCCATGAGCCATGGCCGCTGAGCCTGCGCGTCCGGAGCTTGTGCTCCGCAACGGGAGAAGCCACAGCAGTGAGAGGCCCGCGTACCGCAAAAGAAAAAAAAAGAACTATTCAGGTCTGTATTCTGGATGCCTAGTGGAAACCTGAGCAGCAAGAATGTTCTCCCCTGGAAGCCCCACTTACCCCCTGTTCATCCAGTTTCATGAGTTGCTCTGTGACTTTGGGGGTGTTGAAGGCCAACCGCAGGCACTGGACGTTGAGCTCGGGAATCACGTGCTCCAGCACTTCCTTCAGGGGCAGTCCCCGGGCCGTCGAGTGCTTTGCCGTTGACGGTATGGCATCCTCCAGCACTGACCCTCTCAGTGTCATGAGCTGAAAGAGAGACATGTGCTCCGGTGAGATGAGCAAATACATCAAATGCGCTGAAAGCCCAGTCTGAGGTCCCCCTTAAGGAGCTGGAAATGACATTTGATTGGTTGAGCCAGTGAGGGAGAAACGATGAGGGAAGTGATGTAAGACACTTTGTATATGAAAAATGAGACCAGCACTTTCAAGAAAACCCAGGTAAGTGCAACGGAACTCATAATCAAGCCTTCCGAGGACACTTCCTTAAATACCAAATAGAGCGCGTATTTCCCTAGAGAGCTCAGAAAGATCAAGGTCTCCATATAGCTATACAATGCCACTCACACACTCACCAGGAAATTAAGAAGGAGCTATCCCTGAGAATAGCTGAAGACTAAATGCTGAGAATTTAGATGTTACACCTTTTTGAATTATAAAAGGTAAGGGTGGGGGGAGAGGAAGTTTTAAATTTCATAATGTACTGTTGACTAGCTTAAACTATTCCCATCCCCAAATGCTGCTACAACAGGACAGTGATTATAGGTAGTAGAGCGGCACCATCAACAGCATTTAAAATGACTTTTGCTTTACGCTTATGTCTTGAGATCCCTTCCATTATTATGAAATAAAAACGTGAGCAAAGAATTTTCCCTAAGTAATGATGATCTGTCGAAGTAAACTAGTCTTAATTTTCAGACATTTCCACGTGGCAAAGTTGTCAGTATAATTTAAACACTGTACGGTGACCTAAAGAAAAAACCCATTAAGTCGAACGAATTTCTGTTAAGTGTGTAGGTTACAAGGCACTGTACTGCAACAGGAGCAAACGTTGAGGGCTGGGTGTGGCATGCAAGAGGCTGAGAGGTAAGAAATACCCATTCAGGAGGATATATCTACTAAGAAAAGTTTAACAAGGTCAGGTTCTACAAGAGTCCAAAGGCAGAAAAGGGATCACCGTGGCTCAGGGCATAAGGAAAGGCCCTCATGGAAACGGGTGGCACTGAAAAGGGGCCTTGAAATCTAGGAAAAATTATACAAAAAGACAATGTCAGAGAGCAAAGGTGTGGAGATGAGAAAGATCGGGGTGTGAGCGGGAAAGAGCGACTGCTGTAGCTTAGCTGGATCTAAGCGAGCCCAAAGCGGCAGTGGGTGGTGAAGCTACAGGCAGGCCGGAGCCCCGAGCGAATGTACCCTGACGGGCGTGCACCTCATCCGGCTCCAACCGGCCATATCAGAACTTGCTTGCATAGGGATGATGATGTAAGAAAATTCAGTTGGCAAATAAGATGAACTGCCCGAGGAAGCAACTACAGGTAGAGAAAACAGAAACAAACTGTAAACAGTCTTCAAGTAACAGGCAGAGGGTGTGAGAGAGGATTAGCAGGGAAAATGGAAACCAAAGGAAGAATCACCAGGGAAGTAAAATCTATAACTGTGCCAACTGATGGAGAAGAGAGATGGGGGTAGGAAAAGCCAAGGTTACCAACCTCTGACTCTCAAGAAAAGCAAAAGGTGCTTGGGGTATCTGCAGTCTGTTCATTTGATTAGTATCTTTTTTTTCATTTATAAATAGTTTGCTTTCAAATGACAGTTGTGTAAAAACTATTTTTCCTGTGACTTAATATCTAACTTGACAGAAATAATTTTTGTTTCGTTTTTTAAACCACGGAAACGGCTGAGCAATTCGCGTGCTCCTGGGGACTCCTAGGAGGCTGCAAAGGCTGGACGTATTTCAACTGAGAACCCCAGACGAGGAATGCTAATCATTGCTAATCCTGCACTGCAGGAAGACAGCAGCCCACCTCAAGAAAGCCAGAGCAGGGCTTCCCTGGTGGCACAGGGGTTGAGAGTCTGCCTGCCGATGCAGGGGACACGGGTTCGTGCCCTGGTCCGGGAGAATCCCACATGCCGCAGAGCGGCTGGGCCCGTGAGCCATGGCCGCTGAGCCTGTGCGTCCGGAGCCTGTGCTCCGCAACGGGAGAGGCCACAACTGTGAGAGGCCTGCGTACCGCAAAAAAAAAAAAAAAAAAAAAAAGAAAGCCAGAGCAGAAAACCAAAAAGGAATGATTCCTTTTTATACCTGAATCACTAGTGTTACCGATATTTTTGTTAATGACTTCCAGAAACGGAAGAGAATCCTCCTAAATCCCTGTGCACCCATGCTTAAAAGCACTCACACCACAGATTTTGTTCATAAACAAACTGTCATGCTTCCAAATACATGTAAATTCCTTTTTTGTTTCTTAGTTGTGCAAAGCCTATTTCTACTGAAAGAGATTTGTTTGTATTTCTGTTATCTTGATGCCATTTACTGAAGCAACAGCAGTGTCACTGTGGTGACTATGTTTTCTTTTTTCTCAATGGATTTATTAACAGGAGAAATCAATAGCATGAGAAGCCCCTACAAAGGCATAAGAATTAAGTCTTACTTTATTATATACTCAGTGAACTGCCTTCAATGGGAAAGAGTGAACTGCCCATCCTATAATGTGCAGCTCTGGAGCAGAACCAACATCTAGAGATGTTTCTATCAAAGGACTTTCATTAGTTTATTTCTATGAAAACTCTCATAAAGATACTGTAACCGAGCAGGACCCTATGGGGGCCTTCCCGGGACAGGCCTTCCCCCATATCCTCTGCTTTAGCTCCTCTCTGAAGCACCTAGATTTGATGCAAATTTCCCGAGTTGTTTTGCAGATGTGAAAACCCCCCACCAAATGGAAGAACTACTTGACTACCCTAAGTAGTTTTTCTCAGGCCTCCTGGAGCCTAAGAACTCATAATGTTAACCCCCGTGACACCACCTTGCTGCCTCACCATCAGCCAATCAGAGAACTGTGCACAAGCTGATCACCTACCCTGCGACCCACCCCCACTCCTGGCCTTTAAAAATGCTTTGCTGAAACCATTCAAGGAGCTTGAGGCTTTTCAGGGCATGAGCCACCTTGTCTCCTTGCATGGGCTTGCGGTAAACCTCTCTCTGCTCCAAACTCTGACGTTTCAGTTTGTTTGTCCTCACTGTGCGTTGGGCACACGAATTTGTGTTAACAATATTACAATTAAACCACACTTAAGGATTATTTCTATCGGAATGAAAAAACTTACACAAAGGCTAGTGGCAATTCATTAAATAAACATTAGAGAGGAAGGAAGGAATGAAGGGGGAGGGCTGTTTTAGGCGTTAGGCATGTAGTCACGAACAACTCAGAATCCTCATGTTCCCTGAGCTTATATCTGAGTGGGAGAGTCACAAAATGAACCAAGTGGGCTTCCCTGGTGGCGCAGTGGTTGAGAGTCCGCCTGCCGATGCAGGGGACGCGGGTTCATGCCCCGGGTCCGGGAAGATCCCACATGCCGCGGAGCGGCTGGGCCCATGAGCCATGGCCGCTGAGCCTGCGCGTCTGGAGCCTGTGCTCTGCAACAGGAGACGCCACAACGGTGAGAGGCCCGCGTACCACAAAAAAAAAAAAAAAAAAAAAAAAAAAAAAAGAACCAAGTAAGTAAGTACGTTGCATGAGATAGTGGTTAAGTGTTCATGTAAAAAAGAAAGCCTGGAATTGGACATGAAATGAGATATGAGGGAGTAGAAATTTTAGATCCAGTGGCCAAGGAAGGCCCCTGTAACTTAAGAGTATAAGGCCAGAAGGAAAAGAGAGAGCTGCGGCCACGAGGATGCCTGGAGAGAACACTGAATACAGAGGAATAGGGACTATCGGAGCCCTGAGACAGAGGTGTCCTGAGATTGCCCAGAGGGAAGGAGGCCAGTGTGGCTGGAAAAGACTAAGTGAGGGGGAGTTTTCAGAGATGAGGTCAAGGTCAGAAGCAGATGCGTCAGGACTCCTAGGCTAGCAAGGAGAATGACTTTTAACTCGAAGATGGGAAACCACGAAAGGACTTTGAATTGAGGAATGACAAGACGCGGATTACATTTCTAAAGGACTCCTGCTGGGCTTGAAAGGATGCAGGGCTTAAGGGCACAAGGAGGAAGAATGGTTCTTGGAGAATGATGATGGTGGCTTGGCCCAGGCAGAGACAGTGGAATTGGAGAAGCGGTAGAATTCTGGATACATTTTGAAGACAATTGAAGACAAAGTCAACCAGTTTTGTGGACACACCCGATGTGGGGAGCAGGAGGAAGGAGAAGAGAGGAGTCAAAAGTGGCCTCAAGGTCTCTGGCTTGAGCAATTGTAACAACGGGGTTGTCACTGGTTAAATATTAATTTGAACACGAAAACTGGTGGTAATGGGTTTCTGAACCATGAACACATTTGACTTGGATGTTTCAATCAAAGGGTAAGGTAGTGGCCCCATGGACCGTCGAATGGGTTGGCAGGAAAAGGACTGAACTACAGGACTAGAGAATCCTTAAGTGTGGTTTAATTGTAACTGCAGGAGGCAGGTACAGGTGGAGCATTTGAGGCTGAGGCAGGGAGAAGCACAGGGACCACATTCACCTAGGATAGGAGTTGACCTGGAGAGAGAGGGGCTGTGACTAGCTGTGGCATGCCTGCAAGGCAAGCTGGAAGGGACAATTGTGGACACGAGAGACAGGATCTGAGAACGAATGTACTGATTTAGAAAGCTTCAACGTCCGGCATGAAGAATGATAGGATAGTGGCAAGAAGAGAAATTGAAATGGATAAAAAACATAGAAAAGGAAAAGTATGATGAGGACTTAAATCAGAGTGGCCTTGGGGAGGGGGAAAGGTAAGGACAGGAAGGACAAAAACAGGTGGGAGGAGCTAAGTGTGGCTCTCAGAAATCCGGTGGCATCTGAGGAGTGACTACCAACACCCAACTTCAAAAACACAGCGTGTTCTCTGTGCTTTTCACGTTCAACAAAAGTACTAACACTGCTTAACGATCGGCTTTGGCACAGAGAAAAAGGAACCTACAGCATGTGAGTTCTTCGTTTCTCTCGGGCCACTCGACACAACACATTAGATATTAAAGCCGTGCCTTTAAAAATCCTATTTTTAATTTCCCCAGAGTTCAAGCTGAGGAACAATTACTAAGTGAAGCCAACCCCTGCAACCTGCTTTGTATTCAATGGGGGAAATGAAGCCAAATGCCCTATTTAAACTAGTTTCAAAACCATTATTTTCTAGATACCTCAAGGGAGCATTAGGCATTAATGCATAACGACAACCCTAAAGTGATCTGGTTCAAAGAGGCAATAAATTGATAGCTGGCACAACTAAACATATGTTTAGAAAGAAAGCAAAGGAAAAAAACCTCATAGTCCCAAACTTGTTCACGAGTTTTTTTTTTTTAAATGCGCTTTGTTGGCTATTTTATGTTTCCTTTTCTTTTTTTGACCTGAATTTCATTTTAAAATAAAAACTCACATATTATGTGTACTTAGATCCCTAAAGAGCTCCAAGAACCTGTCTTACCCACAATTAGACAGCCTCTGGTTCAAACAGCCCGCATTTTAGGCCTCCGAGAATAGGTCCAAGATGGCAAAGTGAAAATGCAAGAAGAAAAGAGTTTTCTTGGGTCAAGAAATGTCCTAAGCAATAGTTTGGAAAAGTGAGTTAAGTCTTGGCTGACCCTCTCTGCCTCCTCAAGCTGGCTCGGTGCCTTCCGGCTGCCCAAGCAGGATATGTAATATCCAGTTTGGGATTCTGAGGACTCCAATTTCCTTGGGTCACACTTAATGGACATATCTTTCTGTGAATCAAGACTCCCATTCATTTATTGCATCTATCCAGAGCTAGATGGGAAGAAAGGGTCCAGATCTAACCATTATGTCCAGCCCTACCACCACCGGAATGAATGAAAGGGGTCTTTGTTTATTCTAAAGGCATTTGTAACCATGAGCTATTAAATTTAATTGCTTTGCTACTGCTACTACTCTATTTTTTCCTCAATTAAATTAAGCCTCAAGTCTTTCTCATGTGCGACTTACCTCACTAGTTCTAAAAATTATTCGGTAGTTGTATGGAGATCCATTTTCTTTCGTTTCTTCAGGTTTTTCCCTTCGAATGCTCACAGCCACCGGACCAAGATTCTCATCTGCCCCAAAATAGTTCCAGTGTTCTTAGGTACAATGAGACAAAACAAAATTAGAATATTTACAGAATGCTTAAAACTGTCATATGCTGCTTGCTGTTTAGATCACTCAGAAGTTACTCTATACCAATAAAATGGAAACGCATTTAACAAAGTCAGTACTCTTCAATGAGTTATAAAAGTAAAGACTTAGCTATGCAGGTTTAGTCTCCGAGGAGGTAAGACAATGGAGGTGGCCTGTTCAGGTGTTTACTACTCGGCAACTTACTGCTCTGCTATTTTTTTAAGAAGAAATTTGTGTTTTCTCCTTATAAACAGGCTATATTGTGTCAGGGCTTCTTAGCTTTCATAAAAACAACAACAACAACAACAAACCCCCCCCCAAACCTACTGAGAACAAAGTTTGCATACGGAGGGATCTACTGCAGATTAAAAAAGATTCCCTGGACTGGAGAGGGGTCTGTGAGTTACTCGGCAGCTTTCCTCCTATGTTGCCCAAGTAAGATGGAGTCTTAGCTCAGAGGTAAGAGCTTCAAAGTGCCCCTGGGAGGCAGAAGCTCAGATCCAGGGCTCTGGGCCTCACCAATGGTTCCCACATAGTAAGCACAAAAGGCACTCCACAGAGCCACTGAACCTGGAGGGAAGTGAGGGCTGCGATAATGGGTCTCTCCTAGGCAACCAGTGTGGCCGTGTGACTAATGACGACTCAGGGGCCTCTCTCCTCAATGTCTGGCATTGCTCCAGACTCCAAACCTTGGCACAACCTTGGGGTTTGGGGGGAAAGTGTCCAAATGACTGGTGTTGACTTTACCTTCCTCCTGACAAGAAGGAAGGTCACGATCAAAATTAATTTACAGAAAACGTAAAAAGTGATATTTACTCTACACCTAAATATCTACTTCTTAAAAAAAAATTAAAATCGTTGATACGGACATGATACGTTTACAGATGAGAAAGCGAATAAAACAAATATATGAAAAGCCAGAACAGATAACTTACTTTTCGAACCTCCAAAACACTTACTTTACATTGTCCTATTTCATTTACATGTGACATGGTTAAATGACTGAGTTGTGACATGGTAGGTTATTCTCATACAAAATGCATCAATATTTGAAAATACATGTTATTCTCATACAAAACATGTATTTGAAAATCCATGAGAATAATAAGAAACAACAGCATAAAATATCTAAGTATGTAATTTTAAAATTTAGGTAATAACGTATGAAAATGCTTTGCAAGTACTAAAGAACAATTATAAAAGATGTACTCATTAATATCACGGGCTCTCTAAGAATATTATCATAATCCATGGAAATTCAAAATAAGGGAAACACAATGGGAATACAAGCAACAAACATCTCATATATGGACAGCTGAGAAACAACCCAATAAACATCACAAAATTCATGTACAAACACTTATGTACGCCCTCAAAGCATAGCACGTGAGAATCACACTCAGAGGTTATTTACTCTTACTTTGCACATAATTTTAGTAAGTGTGGTTGTCTGATCTTCAAGCCCACAGCTTGATTTCAGGGGTGTGATGATTCGAGGTGTTGACAAAGTCCAGGGTGTAGGGCTGATAGAGACTTTCATGCAGACAGCAACGGGACAGAACAACTGACAACAAGGAAGAAAACAGAAAGGGAGGAGACAGAAACAGTATAAAAACGCGGACAAGAACTGAAAGAGAAACAAGACAGCAGTCTGGGGCCATTCGCTGAAGGAGCGAAGAGCTTAACAAACTCCAGTAACGTCAGAGCATATTTCCAGCCGGCAGCAGAGAACGCCAGCGAATGTGTCAAAGATGAGCGTCTCATTCATCATACCCTGTCCTTGCACTTCATGGGCTCTACCGAAACCTGACTCTCCAGAAACTCCTCAAACACCCCCACCACAAACCTCAGGAAGGGCAGGTGAGACTGCTATTCTCTGCTGCTGGAGACATTCACCAAGACGGGGGTCGCTCTCAATTAGTGCCAATAACCTCAACCCATCTTCAAGCTGTCCCTGGTCTGCTCTCGCGCTCCTTCTCCAGAGAAGAGGTCTCAAATATTCTCTGTTCTCCCTCAAACTCCCCCCATCTACCTTCTCTCAATCTTAGCAGATAATGCTGTCTACATCACAGAGAAGATAAAGAGCCATTTCAGAAGCAACCGTCCTCACTTTCCACCATCACACACACTTACCTGGGTCCAGACTTTTGCTTCCTTTCCTTTACAATCTAAGACCCAATCTCCCCCGAGATTCTGGTCTCCACTCATTCCACCTTTCCAGGGACACTGATGCCTGGTCACCCGCCCTGGATCTTCAACTTCCCCTCTCTGCCTGCTCATTCCCATCATCATTCAAACAGGCTCAAGTTTCCTTCATCTTTAACCATAACACTTACCCTCAATTCCTTATGCACCTCCAGGTTACCTCCTTTTTCTTTCCTTCCACTGGAAACTTCTTGAAAGAGATGCCTAATTCTTCACTTTAGGATTCCTATCATCTGACGCCATTGCACAGTCACCAATGTCAGCCTTAAAGTTAAAACAAATGGAAACTTTTGGCCCTCATCCTGCTCAAGTTCGCCATAACAACTCGCCAATGGCACAGCTGGCCATTTCATTTGTTTTCTAGAAACACTCATCCTGGCTTCTCAGACACCACCCTCTCCTGATTTTCCTTCCACCACTCTGGCTCTTCTTACTCAGTTTCCCTTCCTCTTCCCATCTGGAATCTTCCATCCACTCTCAGAACTTCCGCTGCCATCTCAATGCTGATGACTCTCAAGAGTCCACCTGCCCGCTCTAGATGTCTGTGAGCCCTGGACCTTTACATCTACCTAACGGAACTCACTGTTTGTTTGTCCCATGGCATCAGGAAAAGTGAATCCATCACCTTCCATACAAACCTATACAGCTCTGCCTGCAACCCCAATTTCGGCGACTGCTACCACATTCCTCTAGTTGCTCATGCCAGACCCAATGTCATGCCTTGTGAATTCTGGTTCCTAAATAGCTCTCAAATCCACCTCCTTTTCCTCCGTCTCACTGCCACTGATTTACCCGCATCATCATTTGCCTGGATGTTTGTGAGTCTTCTGATTGATTGGCTTTTCCTGATTGGCTTCTAAGATGCAAACTTGACCATCACTATTAAGTTTAAAACCCTCCTCTGGTTTCCCACCTGTCCTTGGATACTTCTCGTGGCTTCCCAAAGGCTCTCACAGCCTGTCACCAGCCTGTCACTCCAGTTTCAACTTGGACATTTCCATCATCCTTCTGAACTCTGAGAACCAATCGTACTGAACTTCTCAACTCACTGTGCCCCTTCTCACCTGAGACACCCTACCTAGAACATTCTTCCCACAACTCCTCTTTATTTGACTAAGTCCTCTCATCCTTCAGGTCGCATCTGAAATATTATTTAGACAACCTCTCAAAGAGTGATTGAACACTGGAGCAAAATGAAAGTGTGTACTTTGTACAGTAACAATAATACTTTAAGAATTCATGGGCTTCCCTGGTGGCGCAGTGGTTAAGAATCCACCTGCCAACGCAGGGGACACGGGTTCGAGCCCTGGTCTGGGAAGATCCCACATGCCGTGGAGCAACTAAGCCCGTGAGCCACAATTACTGAGCCCGTGTGCTACAACTACTGAGCCTGAGCTCTAGAGCCCACGAGCCACAACTACTGAGCCGGTGTGCCTACAGCCCGTGCTCCACAACAAGAGAAGCCACCACAATGAGAAGCCCACACACAGCAATGAAGAGTAGCCCCTGCTCGCCGCAACTAGAGAAAGCCCGTGCACAGCAATGAAGACCCAACGCAGCCAAAAATAAATTAATTAATTAAAAAAAAGGATTCATAAAAATACAGATTAGGGAAACCAAATATTTACTATATTTCAACTATAAAAATTTAGAAATGTTACAACAGAAAAATGTAAATTTATAAGAATACAAATATTAAACACAATCATTTGAGTATAAATTGGCAGATAAAATAATAGCGTTATTTTAAAAAGAAACTAAATCCTACATAAAATGAAGAATATTGATTTAAAAATGAAAAAAAATTAAAGATCATTTAAACTTTTTTGTGTGTGTCATCCTCAACACCTGGCTATATTTTTGTGCGATTTTTCCCAGCTACTGAAGAAGTACATTTCTGAGTTGGGGGAATGCTGATGAGATCATTATAAACTAACTTCTAACATCTTCTTCAGACTCTATGTTCATAAAAACCCATCTCTGATTTGATAACTCCAGGAAGATCTTTTAAAAACTTATTTTTGTGTTTGTGCAGAAACATCAATCTTTTTTTACTGAAAAAGAGCTCTAGCTATTATTTCCAAGAAAGCATTTCCATTTGATCTTTATTTCAGTTTCGCCAGTAGAGATGGAGATTCTGGTCTGGCTTCCTGTGTTAAATTCACTAATATCATGTTCAGACTCTACTTGTTCAAAAAGTCTTTCAACTTGAGTAAGAATTATTCTTACAATAAAAGCCTTGCTTTTTGGTCCACCGTCCATTTTTCTGCTCCTGAGGATTACAGAAGTATAGACAAAAATCCTTTCTACACGAACACAACTTTTTCAGTTCAAAATCCGAATGCAATGTATAATTCGCCAACAGAGGAGTCTGGTTCAGCAAATTACCTTAAATAGAATTTTTGAGTCTTTAAACTTTGATCTCAAGACACATGACTTTTTTTTTTTTTTTTTTTTTTAAACTTAAAACCCAGCCTTTTAGGGATATTCTGTGTCCAGTCCTTCTGGCCACTCTTGCCGCTGCCTGTCCTTCAAGTTCACTGGACTGCGGTACTTTCCTCTTGGGACCACAGCCCTGGGGCAGCACTTCTGCACTTGCTCCCCTCTGCAGCATGTTTTATTTCTTCCTACCAGCCATATACCTCTGCCTTTTGCTGGCGGTGCTATCCATCAACTGCAGAGAGCCCTTCCAGCCATATCTACAATCCGCTTTGTCTTTTTGGGGGTGGCGGGACAGAAGGGAGAGAAGGGGTACAAGGACAGGGTAGATGCAGATGGTAAGTGTTAAAGAAGGGCCAGGAAGCCTTTGATGATGAAAGTCAGAGGGAGGAAAGGGAAAGGAAAGAGGAGTTGGAGACTCAAGCAGGGTGGTTAAATCTGCTGATGGATGAACTGAAATACAGGGATTACACCACCAAAAATAATGATATTTTTGTGCCAGCCTACTGGAATGCCAAAAACCAGTATTGCAATCACTCCCTTAGAATGATATAATGCAGCAAAGTGAGGAACTCTGCCAAGCACTCTAATACTCACATCAACCATGAAAATACAGGCTTTGCCTTCTTTTTCACAGATGTGGCAAATATGATTTAGACAGAATAAGTCACTTCCCAGCCACAACTAGTAAACAGCAACACCAGAACTCAAACATATTATTTTAAGTACCAATTCCAAAGCTCATTTTCTAAGCCATTACGTCTAACATTATCTTCCCAAACGTTTCTAAAACTGTATTGTGAATAAAAACTAGTTAAATAAAATGTGATGCCTAAAGGGATTAACTAGCCAGATGACACATAAAGCTTTACTCCTTGATGTGCTATATTGCCAAGGTGTCACTGTGGGGTTTTTTTTGTTTGTTTGTTTTTTAATAAATTTATTTATTTATTTTGGCTGCATTGGGTCTTCATCGCTGCACGCAGGCTTTCTCTAGTTGCGGCGAGCGGGGGCTACTCTTCGTTGAGGTGCACAGGCTTCTCATTGCAGTGGCTTCTCTTGTTGTGGAGCACGGGCTCTAGGCACATGGGCTTCAGTAGTTGTGGCTCGTGGGCTCTAGAGTGCAGGCTCAGTAGTTGTGGCGCACGGGCTTAGCTGCTCCGCAGCAATGTGGGATCTTCCCGGACCAGGGCTCGAACCCGTGTCCCCTGCATTGGCAGGTGGATTCTTAACCACTGCGCCACCAGGGAAGCCCTTGTCACCGGGTTTAAAGGGAGCAATATTCATGTTTTATCCTTACATGCCTGATTCTCCGCTGCCTTCATTTCTCATTTTTAGCACCTAAACAAATTTTCAGCCTGAAGTTTTCTTATTAGTTCTAGTTCTTGAGTTTTAACAAGGATGGTACGAAGAGCACCAATGCCTAGTTCTGCTATCACTAGAACATTCCACACAAACAGCCATATTTCTGGCTGACACAGTCACAATAATAAATTATAAAATTTTCACATTTTTACAGAGGGGACATAGTAAATAGTTCAAAGCCCCAAGTAATTAGATCAAGTACAGTCACATCACCCAGTTTCAAGCTGCGGATAAGCATGTGTGCAAAAAGGCAAAAAAAAGTTAAAAGCCTGGCATTTTAATTGTAAAGAAGGAAAGGAAAATAAAATCACAAAAAAGCGGCAACAGCATATTCTGCTTTAAAAATGAAAACACAGGTTTGCCAAAGTGGAGGTAATAAGGATCCAACTGTTTAAATGGCTCTTTCCGAGGACTTCCCTGGCGGCAGGGGTTACAAATCTGCCTGCCAATGCAGGGGACATGGGTTCGAGCCCTGGTCCGGGAAGATCTCACATGCTGCGGAGCAAGTAAGCCCGTGTTTCACAACTACTGAGCCTGCGCGCCACAGCTACTGGGCCCGCGCGCCGCAACTACTGAAGCCTGCGCGCCTAGAGCCCGTGTTCCGCAACAAGAGAAGCCACCGCGATGAGAAGCCCGTGCACCGCAACGAAGAGTAGCCCCCGCTGGCCACAACTAGAGAAAGCCCGCGTGCAGCAACAAAGACCCAAGGCAGCCAAAAATAAATTGAATTTTAAAAGTTTTAAAAAATTTAAATGAATGAATGAATAAATGAATGGCTCTTTCCAAGAAGAGCACTACTCAGAGGTTCTGTCTCTGGTCCCCAAAGGGCTCATCCTAATTATACGGGTGGAGGTTCCATGAGAACTAAATAGCCTAGGACTTCGCATCATAATCAAAAGCAGGTCAGAGTAATGGATGGCGACATTTACACAGGACTGGCCACCGGCCAGAATTCTGTCCCAAAGCACTCCACTAAGCTTATAATTATGGTTGCATAAGAGTAATTGCCACATTTACAAAGCGCACAGTACTCTGAAGTTCCAATTCATCCTTCCATAGGTAACTCTTAAAAGGTAAGTTGGTCTATTTGCCAAAATTACATGAAGTTGTTAGGCTTAAAGTCTCACGTGACTAAGCAGCCCCCAGTAGCCCCCTAACTTGCCAATAAAAAGTAGACTAAGACTGACATTAATAAATTGCATACAAATGGTTAAAGAAAAACAGTACAAAGAAAGCGCTAATTGAAACAAAGGGAAAATAAAAAGTATCAGTGTCAAAACAGGAGATTTTTAATTGGCCATTGTCTATGACAAATAGCCAATAATTATATTTTAAAAAATTCAATCTCATGAGTGATCGAAGAAATGAAAATGTTTTGGACCTATAATAAATGGTCTAAAATTAAAACTGTAAATATTTAAAGTAGTCAAGAAAATATTAAACACTATACAGTCTTAAAATATCAATTGGACCTTCCTGGTCTAAGCTTTCTTAAGAAAAATTTGGCAATAAAATTCAAGGTTCCTATAAAGTTCACACCAGGGCTCTACCTTACGTAAATAATTGGACATGTGGAAAAAAAGTTACATAACAAGATCATTTATGTAAGGTCAAAGTTTTTAAACTTGTCTATGGATAGAAATTAGGGGGTCCATGAACTTGAATGAAAAAAATTATACCTTTATTTTCACTAACTTCTAAATGAAACGTAGCATTTCTGTTAGTTGTAAATGAGCCAACCAACTACAGTAATATTAGCTGTACATGTGACTTTGATGCCAATAGAAATCATACATTTTCATATCACATTACAGTTGCTGCAGACATATCAAAATATCAGTTATGCTCATCACAACTTTGAAATTATGGTAGTTATCAGATCCGATGCTAGATCTTTTTGTTAATGCAATAAGAAGCATCTATATAGTATGTCACAAAATTTTTAACACTCTTGCAATTGTATTTTAATATGCTTGGTTTGCTTTGTACGTTTATTTTATGCACTTAAAAACACTATTCTAAAGAGAGTCCATAGATTTCACCAAACTGCCAAAGGGGTCAATGGGGGGAAAACAAACAAACAAACAAACAATCAAAAGACACTTAAGAAGATCTAATGTAAGAATGATTTATAATAAGAAACTGGAACGCCTGAATATAGAACAGCTGGAAAACTTTAAATAAATGATGGCATAGCCAATCATGGAACCATGAAAAAAATACATAAAACTATATTTAATGATCCTTATTTTACTTAAGAAATGAATATGTATTAAGAAAAGATGAGAAATAAAATCAGTAGTAATCACATGATTAATTTGCTATAGTTGCTAATTTTTCTGTAATGAATATATGTGACTTTTACAATAGGAAGATTTTTATAAGTATAAAAAATGTATTTGGTTTGCAAATGGTCAAAGAGTATATAAAGCATAGTTTACAAGGTTGCATATTAATGTAACTCTTTAAGTTTAATGTTAGTTACAAATGCCAGCTCAGAAAAAAAAAAAATTAACATCCAAATGAAAGAAATTATAATGAAACACCTGTCTCTAACTCAATGTCTTTATATTAAAAAAAATCTTTTGTATCTCCTTACTAGGGATCTTGCAGGAAGATGTCTGTGTAAAATGCTTCTGAAGGGTTTGAAAGGAAGTCCCTCAGAAACAGTCAGAAATTCAGTCAAGGCCGAAGTCACTGCCACTCATGAGGGTGAAGCCCATGCAATGTGTCTCAAAAACTTGGCACAGCCCACACACTTGTGTCGATATGGGTTGCTGAGGTTGCCTCTGCTGATGCTTCTACATCACTGAATGCTTCTACTTGACTCGAATGCAGTTAGGGAGGTCTCTCCTCTTGCTGCCCTGAAGTTCAGATGCATGACCTCCCCGTACACAGCAGGGAGCTCCAAGAGAAGATAAGCAAAGGAAGTGGTACAATAAAGCAAGTATGTTTTGAGCACCTAATTTTGGTGGCTCACTGGTGTCTGAAGTTAATAATGCGGTGTGCATTTGAAAAATAGGTGGCAGGATTTATTATACGTTAACTTGTACTGAAATAACAGATCTAAAGGGCCCTTATGTCCTCGAAACTGCAAAACAAAGAGCATAGAAATTCTTTGGGTATAGGAATTAGTAAGCATGGCATTCGCCTTGATGCATGTTGACACACAAAGTTGAGGAAGCATTCCCATTTTCATGTGGACGGTTCATGTCAGCTGCTGTTATTGACTGTACCTGAAGGTTTTTGTTTTTTACGTTTTATCTTGACTGCTTTTGGACTTACAGAGAAGTTGCAAATATAGTACAAAGCATTTCAATACATATATCCTTAACCCAGTCTTCCCCAATGTTAACATCTTATGTAACTACATATAGTACAGTCGTCATTAATCAGAATTGGTAAATTAACATTTACTAAAGATCTTACTCAAATTTCACTAGTTTTTCCACTATGTCCTTTTTCGTTCTGAAATCTCATTCATTATCCCATGTTGTACTTAATTGTTATTATTTCTCCTTAGTCCCCTGCAGTCTGTTACAGTTCCTCAGTCTGTAACCGTCTTTCATGACCGTGACACCTTTGAACAGTACTTATCACTCAATTTGGGTTTGTCCGGTGGTTTCACATGATTGGACTAACGTTATGCATTTTGCGCAAGAGAACCACAGAAATGATGTAACCTCAGTGCATCATTTCATAGAATTCATGAGAGAGACCTGATTCATTCCATTAAGGTGGCACGTGACAGGTTTCTTCCCTGAAAAGTTACTACTGATCTCCTTGTGGTTTACAAATATCTTTGGGGAGATACTTTGAGATTATGTAAATCCTGCTTCTTCTCCTGTTTCTCCTCAAACTGTCATCCACTGACTTTAACATCCATCATTTGTGTCTAAGAAGGTTTACAACAGTAAAAATCAGTCTCCATAATCGTGTTTTGGGTCTATGGGGATCGACTGGTGGTCTTGGTTAATTTCCACAAAACCACCATGACCACACACAGACTTATCTGTGGTCTCATTTCCTGAAAAGAGAGGAAAAGGAACTGTAACATACTATTTGCTGTCCAGAGTATAACACAAGGTCATGTACACAGTGGGCCCTCCCTGCCTCTACCTGATGCTATATATAAATATAAGATACACTGGCTCCTCAACGCGATAAATTTTATACTTTGCATCAGGACCAAACATTCGTTCAGTTGTGAAATGTTTGCTGAGCCTGCCTAATCTGTGGTCCTTGCCTTCAAGGAATGCTTAGACTGGTTATGAACCAGGGCGCCATAGAAAGCCCTGGGCAGAGACCAGGGCATAGGGTGACTTGGAACAGTGGTGGGAAAGCACTTGCATCTTTGAGAAGGAGCAGGTTATTCAGAATCCCAGGAGACACAGGGAGAACAACCCACTCTGATGCACGGGCGGGAGGAAAGGCAGGAGGGGAGCGCAATAAAGCCCTCCCGACTCCGGCGCCCATGTGGGTTTCTATCTGCACCGGGTTCACTACCCTCTCAGTCTACGCACTCCCCCCTGTTAGGGGGTCTCACTACTTTTCCAGTGCTAGCCCTCACTTCCCCCATGTAATGTGAGGCCAGCTAGGGAAAGAGACCCACAGCGCTGCAGGGGAAGCCTGCCACCTACACCAATTCTCCTTGGCCTTTGTTCATAAATGTGGCAAAGATTACTGGACAACTAAGGAAAACCGACAGCATGAAAGACAAACAGAAAATACAACTCAGAAGATGCAGATCACTTAAGGGAAAGAAACTAGAAAAAAAATTATTTGCTTTTGTTCTTCCTCTGAGCACTGTAGCTGGCATGGAGTAGATGCTTAATAAACATTATGCCATGAACAAATAAATAAATGTATGAATGTGCAGTTGTTAATTTTTGAAACGACTTAAAAAATATGAAGGGCATTCATTAATAGTAAGTTGGATAATAAATTTTTGAGTAAGAAAAGATTTAGAAACGTATAAAAACTGCTATATATAAATAGGTAAACAACAAGTACCTACTGTAGAGCACAGGGAACTATACTCAATATCTTGTAATAACCTATAATGGAAAAGAATCTGAAAAAGTATCAATCTTTCTATATGTATGTATAACTGAATCATTTTGCTGTACACCTGAAACTAACACAACATTGTAAATTAACTGTACTTCAATTTTTTAAAAAAAGAAAAGATAGAGAAGATTACAAATCAAACTATTAGAATTAGGAGAGGGATTACTTTCTCCAACTCTGCATTATTAATTTTCACAGTAAGCATGTATATACTTTTGTTTGATTTGTTTACTGTCTGCTTCCCTCCACCAGAATGTAAGCTCATGAAGGTGCTCTGTGGTTTTTTTTTAGATTTATTTTTCTTTTCTTTTCTTTTTTTTTACATCTTTATTGGAGTATAACTGCTTTACAATGGTGTGTTAGTTTCTGCTTTATAACAAAGTGAATCAGTTATACATATACATATGTTCCCATATCTCTTCCCTCTTGCATCTCCCTCCCTCCCACCCTCCCTATCCCACCCCTCCAGGCAGTCACAAAGCAAGGTGCTCCATTTTATTTCTCACTCCAAGTGTCCAAAATCGTGCCGAGCATGATGAAGGCACTCATGCACCTGTGGCAGCCACAGAGGCGCAACACTTAACACCTCTCCTTCAAGAAAGGGCTCACAACCCATTCAGCCACAAGAAATGCAATTAGCTGAAAGTCTCTGGCTGTAGCATCTTTGGATCTTCTACAGTTTTCCAGCCCAGCCACACTCTTCTTGGGCAGCCCCAGGACTGAGCATGCCAGGGGTGACAGGGCCTGGCTGTTACTGCCCAACAAATGACTTCTCTAATGCTCTTTTTCGTTCCACGGCGTTGGCTGAGACTTTGCCAACGGTAGGCTGAGGCTCCCCCTGCCCACTTTTGCTTCTTTTCCCTTTTACTTTCACGGTGTCAGACCTGCATTGTGGACTGAAGGCCTTCCCTGCTAACTTCTGCTTCCTCTGCCCTCTTCTTTCACAGGCGTTACCCCCAGGTCCCTAACAAACCACTTGCACGCCTATACTGTTTCAACACCTGCTTCTCAGAGGACTTGACCGATAATGTATTTGTTACATGATTAAATCATAAATGCAATCATGTAAAATGTAAACTGCTACGTTATTAGACTGTATTTGGCAAAGACAAGAAGTTGCATTTTGAGTAGGACGGACTAGAGATGGAGAGACTAAGACAATGGCCAAGAATTGGGGCAAGAGGTAACGCCGGCTTGAAGTGACAGAACTGGGATTGGGACACACAGAACAGAAGTTAGCAGCAATTCAAAGGTAGACTCAAGATTGGATTCCCAACTGATTGGAGGTTGAGAACAATGAAGAGAGGCAACAAAGAGGCTTTGATGTTTCAAATCCAAGTGACTGATAATAATGGTGGCATTTACAGCACGAGGGCAAGGATGTGGGATGGGAGGCTTGTTCCGGGAGAAAAATGAAGTAAAAATTTGTGTCCCAGGGTTCGAGTTGCCAACTAGATAACCAACCAGGTGGAAGCAGGTAATGGAGAGTGAGAAACGTAGCTAGAACTGAAGACATAGCCTGGGAACAGAGGTCTTTTATTTGGATATAAATGTATACTAATTACCTTTTCTAAAAAGAATTTTTTGAGGTCATTCATTATAAAGGAAATATGTAAGTTGTGCTAATGAAACAGAAATTGGGAAATAAAAGACAAAAGTGGGAACAAATGTGTTATTAATGAAGGTTATAAAACTGAAGCATCAAATTTGCTTCTGGGAGTTGAGGTAAAACAGGAGATACAGTAAAAATAAATAAATAAATAAATAAAACAAGCAAACAAATAAAACACACCTGTCATTAGAAAGGCAGGCATTTGGTAGCTACCAGAAAACAATTCCTGGCATCAAATTCTAAAGTAAATATCTCACATGGAACTTCCTAAAGGGCTGAAGGATGACCAAATGGCCAATGTCTCCATCATCAGTTTTACTGCAAAAGCACATTCTGTTTCTATATGATTGGATCTTTACAAGATGACTTTGAGTAAAGTCAACTGTTTAAGCAAATGTGGCCTTGGGCCGGTCTAGCTTGATTTTAAAAACAAAACAGAGAGGAGCAGTTGAGGCACATGCCCTTTTAACCAGCTTTCACAAACCTCTGCACAGAGATGGCTCAGGTAATATGAAATCCCAAACGCCTCACACATCAGAGTTCAGATGATCAGTGATGGGACTCGAGAGATCACGGCCAAGAAAGGAGAGGATGCTTGTTTTCCAAAGAGCAGACATGCAAACCTTCCTACTGAATGGCCTTCTTGCTACCAGAAACCCTGAACAGGTGAAGAGACAACAGCAAAACACTCCTAGGTGAGTTTCTCAAGAAGTTATTTAGTGCCCCAGATCTCCCTGAAAAGGGTTAAATAACTAGAGAGCTACCTTCGAACAAATTAAATACAGTTGATATGCTCTCAAGAAAAAATAAAAGACAAGGGCATTAAGACAATAAGTTATTATACATGTATAAAATCTTTCCCTATTAGTTTTGGCGGAAATAAACTGTTCAGTTCAAGAGCAGAACATGGCTCAGGAGAGCAGACGTGCTGACTCTGGAGTTTACCACTTCCTTGAAATATGACTGTCCACAAAAAACTAACCATAGAATAGCTATCCTTAAAGAACTCTGAGCTATAAGGCATCCCATAGTACTTTCCTCAAGCTTCATGTTGCTATACTTACAGAAGAATTAAACAAACAAAATAAGCCAGGGCTTTACAAATAAGTTTAGCTGTACGATGTTCTCTGATGTTCTATATGTACCCTAAGATAATCCCCTAAAACTTACAATAGGTACTTAATGATGCTCATTTAAAAAACTGAACTAGCAGAACAGCTCCTGATAACACAGCTGGAGAATATATCAGAGCACTAAAGCTGTCGCTCCAAGTACAAGTGAAGTTCAGTGCATATATTCTAAAGAAATGTGAAAGACAGCTGGTAAGAAGAGGGTGAGAGGTAAATACAGAAAATTGGACATTGCGAGACCAACTGAGATCCAACGTGTTTGTGTCCTCAAACTGATAATCCTGGAGCCCAGCGGACTGCTGAACCTGACTTTTGTGGGTGTGGGTGTGCGAACACTCACGTATGGTGGGGTAGGGCGGGGTGGAGGTGTAGGAGGAGGAAGGTAAACCAGAAAAGATCAAATCTGGTGGTTCAAAGCTATCAGAAGAATAATCAGGTGCAGAGCATTAGTGTTTCTTCTCTTCAGGAGTGGGAAAATATTCGCAGATGAGGTTCAGACCAGATAATGGCAGCTGCTCCTGGCCACTGGGCAGGGGGAAGAGGCCCTTTCGTATCACAGCATCTTCAATAACTTGACTTTGAGAGTGACACCCTGTCTGGCATCAGATAAGCCTATCAACATGTCTGATCAATGGAGCAACAAACACCACTGCCAAGGCAACCTATGGGCTCCTCTCTTTTCCATTAGTGCATCCTTCTGAATGGGATTCAGCAAGGATGTGCCTCAGACACTTGTACGCTCAGTGCAAAACCGAAAAAGCCCTGTACTGCTACTTTAATCATGGTGACTACCTAAGTAAAAACTAAACACAAAATATATGTACTCAAAGGGAGATGACCAGATTAATTTTGATGCTATCCTACTGTCTAGTTTGTGCCTAAGAAGGATGTTGTTGTATCACTTGGACGTATCACAATGACAACTTTGCCTTGGGGTCTTACGAGCATTATATGAGGAGGTTTGCATAAAGCACAAAGTAATAACACAATACATGTTAGCTACATTATTACTGTCATTTAATCCTAGGTGAGTCTCAATAAAAACACCACATACATTGGCAAAACAGCAAGGAGAAGTGGGCAGGAGGAAGGACCAGAAAGAACACTGATGGTGTGTTGCTTATTTCAATAAATGCAAACAGTGGGATTCCTCTACTGGGCCAGCATCTTTCCAGCAATGGACTTGACTTATGTGATAGAGCCAAATATCCTCTCAAGTCTAAATTTGCAAAATAATGATGTTCATAAAAACAATTTAATATTAAAAAGTGATGGCAGCTTCATCAGCCTAATACAATTAAATTTTACATATAATGTCAACAATATACACTTCAGTAAAGTGAATATTTTCCCCCCAGAGACTTAGCCACAGTGAAGTCAGGAATTCATTAAATGGCAGAATGGAAAATATCTGGTGATGAAGAGGTTGTAGTACAACCAGGTCAGTAGTGCTACTCTATGTTGCTGGAAGATAAATTACATCTGACGTTGACGTACTCCTTCAACAAGATGACTCACTTCCAGGTTCTGATTAGGAAAAATGAGTTAGTGCACTAATTTCACTGAATCAAGTTGTATATTAAAAATCATAAGACAGAATTACTTGTCTAACTCTATTTTATACTGTGATGAAAAGTACAGATACCATTTATATGTGGAATCTAAAATATGACACAAATGAACTTATCTATGAAACAGAAACAGACTCAGAGACATAGAGAACAGACTTGTGGTTGCCAAGAGGGAAGGGGAATGGGGGAGGAATGGAGTGGGAGTTTGGGATTAGCAGATGCAAACTACTATATGTAGAATGGATAAACAACAAGGTCCTACTGTATGGCACAGGGAACTGTATTCAATATCCTGTGATAAACCATAATGGAAAAGAATATGAAAAAGAATGCATGTATGTATAACTGAGTCACTTTGCTGTACAGCAGAAATTAAACACAACATTGTAAATAAATATCCTTCAAGAAAATAAAATTTAAGAAAGGTTTAGATACTATATAAATTTTTAAATACACAGTTATACTTTAAGCGTGTTAGTTTCAGCTTCAAGTGATGTCATTCAGAGCCATAATTTGTTGTATCTTACCATATTGTGACAAATGACCTGCCTAATTTGAAAATTCTAAGTTGTATAGCCTAAGAAAACACAGCAGGCGCTCTTTGATATTGCGTTCCACTGGACCAGCTTCATGTATTAACTACTGCTCTGTGTCCCCTCTGTAAACCACAATGATAAATGCCCAATGGCACTAGCAGGCAATCTCTAGTGCCACACACACTTTCTGCTCCCACCAGTTGGGACTCCGTGCTGACAAAGAATCGGCTGTGTCTTCCCAAACCTGTTTATGCCAGTTGACTTGTTATTGTAATTATGAAATTTAATTAAATATTATGAAAGCTGATGGAATATGAGTACAAGAGATAAATCTTGTTTCTATTAAAAACTAAACTGAAGGCTTTGGAAAGACTTCATAAAAGCAATCACTAAAGGAAAGCTGTTGGATTAGATGTGGGCGAGACCTATAAAAAATGAGAAAAAATTCTGAAACCTCAGATTCCGTAAGATTCAGATTGCTTTGCTAGTGTCTACATTTTTGCTCTTATGGTTTATACTATTCACACAATGTAGAATTCAAAATAGTAGAATCACTGTCAAAGAAACGCCCTCGGCCTCTCACAAGAGTTTAGCAAATATATAGTTATTATTATAAATTTTAATGAAAATAAAATACTTTGAGTATGTATACTTCTGAAAGATTCCCTGTCTTAATGATTTTTTTCAGTTAACTTGTTCCAATTATGTTAGCTAAGAGGGTATTTTCTATGGCTTAAATTAGAAACTACTTTCAATTAACTGCTCTTAAATTTATGAAGTGTTATCTAAGCTGGATGAACTCTGGAATATAGATGTTCAAATTTTCATTCCTTACTTTTGAAAGACAAAGTACGTTGAACAAAATTTTACCAGGTTTAAAGATAAAAATATACTCCTTCCCTTTAGTCTAATAGAGATCAAGGCAAAGCAGCCAAGAACATGACTCTGGTCAGCCTCCCCAAAGGTGAAATCCTGGCTCCAATATTACTAGCTTTGTGACAGCTTAACAGCTTAAAACCAGCCACTTACACCCCAGTTTTGTCATCTGGAAAATGCCATCGATAACGATACCTACACCCCAGTGGGCATGGAGAGGGTGAAATGAGAAAATGCATGTCATAACAAATGCTAAGTTCCTGGTACACAGTAAGTACTCAAAATGTTCATCATTAACGTGATCACATTGCCTAACAGGAAAAGAGCAACTACTACATAAACAAAGACTGTAAGTAACATGTTCTTTCTCTGTTGGAGTGTCAGTTCTTTAGCAAGATGGCCTCACCTATAGACAGCTCACAAACACCTGTGGAAAACTTCCCCAGGTTCCGCAAAACAGGGCTTTTCAGCTAGGGGCAATTTTACTTCCTAGAGGACATATGGCAATGACTGGAGACTTTTTAGGTCATCACAATTGGGGGCACCTATTGGCATCTGGGGTGTAGAGGGCAGGGATGCTGCTAAACATCTTATATCCTACAACGCATATGACACATCCCCCCAAACAAAGAATTATCTGGCCCCAAATGCCAAGATGGCAAGGTCGAGAAACCTTGTAGCCCAACAGACAGAATGAGAAAGAAATGATTTCTAAAATCTGAACTCCAGAAGGTTATGCTGAGAAAATAAAGATGGCTTACAAATGAATTTGGGATTTTCATTATCATATTGGTTTCAGGACCTATGCCATAAATGTTTAAGAGACATGGAGGGCTTCCCTGGTGGCGCAGTGGTTGAGGGTCCGCCTGCTGATGCAGGGGACGCGGGTTCGTGCCCCGGTCCGGGAAGATCCCACATGCCGCGGAGCGGCTGGGCCCGTGAGCCATGGCCGCTGAGCCTGCGTGTCCGGAGCCTGTGCTCCGCAACGGGAGAGGCCGCAGCAGTGAGAGGCCCACATACAGCTGTCTTGGATACTGAACACCAAGACAAGATTCTTTTGGTCAATAAACTCTCGTGAATGGGGATGACCATGTAATAACCTTACAATAAATTTTATTTTAAAGGGAGCACTGTCATAAAGCTAGAGTACCAGAATGAAGTACTAGAAATGAAACTTCATTCGGAAGACTAAATCTCAAAAGGACTTAAGCAGGACTCAAAACCCCCAAACAGTAGGTGGGAAAACAAAGACTGCTCTAGTAGCTTGCATACAGGGGGCCTCTCACTTGGGCTCAATGCAGAAATTACTGAGCTAGCTAGTGGACCACAGGTGTATGTCCTTGCTCGGCAAGCATCCTGTTTCCTAGCTTGGGTGCTTGCGTGACAAGCGCATTCTTCAATTAATAATGCTGCTCAAAAACACTATTAGAAAGCTCTTAAGAGTTCATTTAAACTACTTTTCAATGAATCACAGAGTTTTCTTACAAGCATGAGATAAAACTGTATACAAATACAGTTCACATACAGTACAATCCAACAATATAGGTATATATTTTCCCCCATACAAAACGGAAAAATCACCAACATGTTAACAGTACTTCTCACTCCAGTGACTTTTATACTCAAATCTAGAAGACCCAGGTTTGATTCCTGGCTCTGACACTTCCGTCAAATAACAAAATTAATTCTCACTAAAATTCCTGTGAAATGAATAGGAATGTGTTATAATTCCCATTTACTGATGAGAACATTGAGGCAGAAAAGAAATGGTCCCGTACTAACTGTAAAAGTGCTAAATAAATGAAAAACAGCATTAAGATTGCTTTAGTAACCCTTAAAAAAAAAGCTGTATTTATAATATTTTTAACTTTATATGACATTTATCCCTAAAGGTGACACAGTAAGTCTTTTACACAAAGATTACAATTTCATCCATTAAATCAAAGGTTTTTTAAAAAATTAATATTTCATAAGCTAGTCAATACAAGATATTTAATGTATCTAAAAGGAGGAAGTAACTCAAAAATGCAAAAGGAACTACACCGCAGCAAATAACTATTTAACTCTTTCACCATCAGGAGAAGGCATTCATGCAAATCTTACATCACGCTGCTTAAAAATCCTAATAGACAGTACTCTTTTCCAGAAAGTATGGCAAAAGAAAATTAAAAGAATAAAAGATCTCTACTCACCCTTCTGATAGAAAAACTTCCTGTAATAGTATGCGCCGAGATCCACGTGTTCCACGATGTATCTTTTCACTCGATCCAGGTGCAACACCAAGTTTTCCTTGGGCACTTCAAGTACTGCCACTCCTGCATTTGTACAATGGGAGCTGAGGGTAGACTCAAAGGAGGCACTTTCACATCCACTAAAGGAACCAGAATTTGATTTGGACAGGCTGATTTTCCTTTCCCCTTCTCCACCGATCTCATTCCGAAAATACGGACAGCTCATTACAAGTTCATTGCTTTTATCGTCTCCCTGGTCCATGCTGAGGCTTCCTTTGGAGTTCAGGTCCTCTGTGCTGCCCATCGGGGAGCTAAAACTGGCCGAGTGGGACAAAGGCCCTGAGACCAAGGATGCCACCGCAGCTGCTGAAGCCCCCGTGGTGGTGTTTCTCCTCTTAATCACACTGTGCCTGTTCATAACCGCCTCGTTCAAGTCAAATAATATACTCTGGACGTCGTAGTGCGCAAAGCACTTTGGGCACGTCCAGGGCCTGACGGAGTCTTCCGATCGATTATCTTCAAGATCCGACGATTTCCCAAGTTCTTCACCTTTGGTATTGCGTAACTTACGAAAAATGGATGAGTCTCCGGTTTCAGACTTGGAACGCCGCTTGAGTGGTTTTTCCCTTTCCTTAAAGAGCCTGAGGTTCTCTCTTTGTGAGATGGGCCCATCTATGACATCCAAGGAGAAACCAGAGCCCTTGCCCCCACCGGCGATGAGAAAGTCACTGAGCTTGGTCGGAGTGGGACCTCGATCAGACTTGTCATCTTTGTAGCCCTTTAACAAGTCAAAGAAGCTGTCTCCGGACGTTCCCTGCTTATCGATTGAAGATGTGCTACCGTATTCCCTGTGCAGTGACGGCCCCGTCTTGTAGGTGGGCGAGATACATTCATCAAAGCTATCCACGTCAAGTTCACTTATGGTGATGTCGCTGTTGCTGCGCTGCCGTATCCGGCGCAGAGCTTTCCTGGGGGAGCTGGGGTAGGCTTCAGGCATGAGAAATCTGGAGTCCATGCTCTCCGACGGCCTCGTCTTGTTTTTCAGTGTGTTCTGTATGCTTTTTAACATGGCTGAGTCACTGGAATTGAGGCTTACAGAACTTCCCTGACTCACAGGACTGCTTTTGGAGGACATGCTCTCAAGGCAACTTGAGGTTTCTATTTCCTGGCTTGAACGGCTAGATTCTTTTACATTTTCCTTTCTTGGGGGCCAATCCGCAATCCTTGCCCGAACCCCCATCTTTGGGACTCCAGGGGTCGAGGTTATATGATGAGAACCTTCACTTCGAGGGGGACCTACAGGAGCCATGACTGATGACCCTAAGCTGCTGTTTTGGGACCTGAAGCGTCGCATGTAGAAGTCGTCCGTGTGGACTTTGGGGGTGCCATCTGTGCCCACAACAGACGCCCTTTCAGTGGCAACCGGCCTTTCTGTCTGAGACCGTTTCAAGCTGGTCATGATGTAAAAGCAATCAGACTTAAACCCCTGCAGAAAGGACCATCATACCTAAGTTTTAAATGTGCACTTCCCTTTTGGAGAATGGCTTCCAGAAAATACATCAGTTGCATGAGATCTTAATCTTTTCCAATTAAACGGTTAAACAATGGCTTATTTTCAAACCTCTGAAAATCCAGACCTTCAGAACATTATAATCCACAAGAGTTCCTCTGCTTCACTTTGATAGACGGCTTTCTTTCAGAAAAAAACTGAATGGAACTTGTATCTCTGGGACTCTGTGATTGCCATAATCCCATGCTTTCTCTAAAAGAGACAAGGACAATTGTAATTAGCATTTGATAAATACATCTAAAAATAAACATGCAATTGCCAAAACCAGACACATGCACATAAAAGACTCACTAATGGATTGTGACTCACAGTTCACAACCCATCTTTTTAGTAAAGCAGGCTTGAAAGGAAGGAAGAAAGTGAAAGCATTTAATAATATCCATCATTTAAACTATATATATTTTAAAAGACTATTAACACTTCAGATTAATTGAACTGTTTCATATCACTATGAAGGGGGGTGAGGGATCTCGTTCCAGGATATCAAGGCTCCTAGCCCAAGTAAAGACCACGTACAGACTCCAATGACCTCTAATAATGTAGAATATCATGAACCACTGTGCTGACCAGAAGTTCAAGGCATAACGAACAGAGTTCGATAATTAGAGCAACGTACAGCTTTTTAACAAGACTAAAAATTGAAAAATTCTGTTACTGAATATGTCACAACACTCACTTTTTAACCTCTTCTGTATTTCAAAATCCAAACTTGTTTTTTTGTTTCTTTACAAAGGCTTAACAGAGTTGGCAAGAGCAAATACAATAGAGAGAAAATAAAAAGGGTTTTCCCGGAGCCATTCTACCCATTAGCACGCTTCTATATTTCCCTCTACTTTATTACTATGCCAAAGGAGTATTTCAGAATGCATCCAGCATTTTCCACCACTTCCTCCCAAGCTCTGAGATCCATCTACCCTTAAAGCTAGAAACATTTCGCTCATTAGCAAAATGCCTTCATTTCCTTACACACTGCAACCCACCCCACCCTTTGGCACTAATTTATGAAGACAGCAGAAACAAAATGCTGCTGTGGACAGACCTTTCCATATCCCCCAGCCGACGACAGAGAACTGCTAACATCCTTCCAGGTGACAGGTGAAGAAACCCAACTTCCTCGGGAGCACATCAATCAGGAGGAGAGAGGCACAAATTCTGAGCACAAAATCCCGCATGGTTGCGTTCGTCGTGAAAATAAAGGCAGCGCACCCTTTTCCAAGGTTCCACAAATTACACAAGAGGTGGCCTTTAAATTCCTGCCAAATGCATGTTTGGAAAGATGCTGCTGAACCAGCACTGCGCTGGCGGGGCCGCATTGTCTACAAATCACGGCTGACACCCAGGCCGACCCGCGCTCGCTGCGCTCCGCTCCCCGGCAACAAGCACTTACTTCCACGATAATTAAGCATCTCGCTAGTCGGCTTCCTGCCTCCCAGGCAGCCGCTTTAATTTCTCCTGCGCTATGCAGCATCATTTTAGAAGACTCGCTGCTATTTAAAGGCTGGAACATTTAGGGGTGTTTCAAAACGTATGGCCGCCTGCAGAATGCAGGGCCAGCTGAACTCCAGCCGGGCTCGCACGGGCTGCTCAGACCAGCCTGGCACAGAAACGCCAATTGTTTTCCCTCTCTCTCCTCTTCACCATCTTTTGTGAAAGGGATAATGGTTGTGCACAGCTACCCATTAAACCTGGCTTTTGAGCTTTCTAGATACTTCTATCGTCAGATTGCTATGATTTGACTTTACATCTGGGAACTGTCCAGGCTCCTTTTGAACTGTAAACCTTCAAGTGGAATAATGTGCTAACTGCTGAATCTGAAGGCAGCCCATGTGGCCACAGCCAAGGTTCAAGAAGTGTTCCTTATAAAATGGAAGGAAACTGGGCAACTGAAGCAAGATGCAAAATAAACACTAGCCCATTTCAAAAAAAAAAAAAAAATTGACAACTCCAAACCACAATTTATGAGCTATTTTGTAATGAACTAGGAGAAAAGAAGCTGTTTATTTCAGTGAAATAGCTTTCAAAGAAAGAATACACTGACATACAAAATAATTCTCAATAGATTCTTATGAAAATCAGATGTTTGCAATGCTTCTCACAAGCTCACAGAAATGCAAATAAATCACCTACCATTCCCAGAAGGGATATTCTCTAAAAGGCCAATGCACCAATCCCACTGGGGTAAAAACTCTTTCTTTCCACATTTCCTTTCCCTTAGAATAGAGTTCACTGCAGGACTGTCTTTTTTTTAGGATATGTGAAGTTATATCCATTGTAGGAGGAAACTGAAGGCCAGCACCAAAATACAGTAAATAGCACTGACTTGAAAAATCTCCACTCTTGGTCGTCACTACTACAGGACACCTTTTCAGAACCATCTCATATGCTTCCTGTGTTTTTTAATGGGTTTTAAAAAACCTTATACAGACATAACTATATTTCTTTGTAATTTTAAAGAAATGCCAAGACTCCTATTACATCTTGATTATAATAATAATTCAATGTTATCTTTTAATTTCAAAATATAGACGGGCACATAGGGGAGAGAGTACCCACAGTTTAATGACCTGTAAAAACCGAGGAGGTTCAAGATGGACAACTAAGTTAAATAACAGATTTTCTTTTCTTGTCACGAGGACCTTTTTTCCTTTTCTCTTCCCCGTCCGTATTTATAGCAACAAACCCCTTTAGGCACAATATGAAACTTCTGACACAGAGTAGCATCTATACAAACATATATGCTTTGCATTTATTCAAGTACTAGTTGAAAATAAAGATGCCATCCATGTGTGTAATATGATGACACATCAATAACACCTAAACCCTACTCCTCGGGGTTGATGGAAAGAGCAAACATATGCTGGCAGTTATTAGCAATTCTCCTAATTATCAGCAAACCTGCCTAAGCATCATTAAATATGGTAAAAAACGACAGAATAGAAGGGCAATACTAATTTACAGCATGTCACCTCCATCTGTTGAAAGAGGAAACTATTTAAGAAATATCCTTGTTATATATTTAATTTTACAGCTCTAGGTACTATTTGAGTCCACGGTAGATCCATTTACCTAGAATACCAATACCAGTCTAGTTCTATGAGGTCCTGGAAACTATAAGAAAAGGCGAAGATGTGTTCAACGTCTAGTAGATGAGAGGTCTTTCCATCACTCAAGGTCTATCACCAGGTAACCTATCAGCTTTTTCTGATAATACCATTCTTCCAGAAGAAGTACCTCCCCCTCTCCTCTAAATCACCCTAAGCCTTTCTGCATTCTCTTCTGAACACAGACCACACACTTGGTGCTAGGGATATTTGGGGAAACAGTCCCTCCCTCCAAGGGAAGCTACAGGTATAAAAACAGTCCCTGTCATCCTGGCTCACTGAGACGTTTACATTCTTGACCTCTCCCCCTCCTTCCCGAAACTCTGTCTTCTCTAGGCCTCCATGATGAACACGGTCTCCTTAATCTCTGGTGCCTCTTTCTTTTGGCTCATTCCTCAGGATCACTGGTGGGCTCCATTCAAAAGCTAGTGATTCCAGGGGGGTATGCTTGGCTTACTTCTCTTACCAGTCTTCAGAGTTTTGGAAGGGGCTGTAAAGGGTATCAGCATTAGGATGCATTTGAGCATCGAGTGCATTAGGATGAGATCGCAGGCCTGGGTACACTGGAGTAAAGATATTAACTCTGGAGAGCAGGGTGTTGACTTCATTGGATCAGCTGCCTGTGCAACTGAATGAAGCAGAATAATGAAATTACTTCGGGAGATATCTGCATGGTAGCCACTACTGTCTGGTGATGTCATAGGTACCCACAGCTTTAAATATTATCTCTATGCAGTTACCTCCAAATTTCTTCTCATGCCCCTCTCCCCTAAACTCCAAATAAAATATATGCACGTGCTCATTTGATCTCTTCCTTTTTTATCTATTTTCAACAATGAATTAACTAACAAGCAGAAAAAATGGGAAAATAAAATTTTTCCAAGAAATAAATGGGTGATAAGGAAGTGAGAACAATAAATAATTGAAGGAACCAAACGAAAGGAACAACATGGGAAACTTTCTTTGTGCCAAGGGCATAAAGAATAGTTTAAAGGTTACACAAGAAGACGTGGGAAGGAAAGAAAAAACCAACAACAACTTACAGTTCCTGCCCTGAAATAATCTGCAATACGATGTTACATTCACTAAAAAGATGTAGCATTCCTCATCAATTACTTCCATATTCCAAAATGGGATGCTGTTAGATTCCTTAACTGGTACAGCCTCAAATACAGGGCCAACTCTCAATGCTTCCAGGCAATAGAAGGAATTTTGATAATGAATAACTATACACATACCCCGAGATTCCACAGATGTACAACATCAGTATTTATGAAAATGTCAATGTAAATAGTTTATGAAGTTGTATACACAGATTTAAAATACCCATAAATATTCTTGCTTTGGATTGTAACAGGAAACTTTGTTTTAAAACAGAAATATCACACCACAGTGCTTGAACATTAGATTAGCTAAGATAACCAAAGAAGGCCAACAATTCTCTTTACATCCCTTCTTGGCTTTCCTGAATTTCACTCACATTACATAAAAGTAACATCTCAGATAGAAGGACGCCTCACTCTTTCAAGTTAGCCTGAAACACATACAAACGACTCCGTGCAATGTCCTGGATAATTTAAGCTTTATGAGTCAGCACATAACTTTTCAGACTGGACTTTCCCCCTTCTTTCATTTCCGTTCTATCCCTTCAACAAAAAGCAGGAAGGACTAAGAAGAGAGGAGTTGATAAATCTAGTTCCTGCTCTCCAAATGTTCACTACCTAAAAAAGACAGCACTGATGGAGACAAAGTAGATGCAGATAACTTGCCCTGGAATTACCAAAGTGAAAAAAGAAGTTATGGATACAAAACATACATAACAGGATAAAGTTACATTTGAGTTTAGAGATAAGAAAGCAATTTAAAATGTGCTTGTTTGGAGACCTCCCTGGTGGTCCAGCGGTAAAGAATCCGCCTTCCAACGCAGGGGATGCGGGTTCGATCCCTGGTGGGAGAACTAACATCCAATATGCCGCGGGGCAACTAAGCCCACTCGCCACAACTACTGAGCTTGTACACCTCAATGAGAGAGCCCACGCACTCTGGAGCCTGCGCGCCACAGCCAGAGAGAGAAAACCTGCACACTACAACTACAGAGAAGCCCAAGCGCCACAAGTAGAGAAACCCGAGCGCCGCAACAAAGAGAACACGCACCATAACGAAAAGATCCTGCCTGCCTCAACGAAGATCCCATGTGCCGCAACTAAGACCTGACGCAGCCAAAAAAAAAAGGAAAATAAATAAATTAAATAAATAAATATTTTTTAAACAAGTGCTTGTTTGGACAGAGTGAGGACCAAAAGAGATAATAACATTTGCCTCCCACCCACCCTCCAAACTAAAAAAGTTCAACAAAGAAAGTTCCATTTCAAAGGCCTAGTAAGGCTTGAAGATACTTTGCATAGTTGCGGGTGAAGGAAACAACATGAAAATTTGGCAGCGAGCTTGATGGCAGAAGTGGGGTGATAAAATTAAAAACGTATGGAGCAAGATACATGGTAGAATTACTGATGGGTACGGAAACGATTCCATAGCTGGCAAAGTAAAGGAGAACAGAATAAATTCGAACACTTATATTTAAATATGACAAAATTTACACAATAAGCAATTAATATAATGCCAAAGAGCTAGGTGTGAGGAGCTTGAAGTAGGGAGGTAAAAGGTAAAAAGCAGGGTAAAAGGTAATAAATAGAAGGTAACAGTGAGCCAGGATTATTAGGGGAAAAATAGTGTTTGAGGTGCAGCAAATGAACACTTTCAAGGAAAAGAAATCAGAGCTCACCAACTCATCAGGGGCATGGAGTTTCCACGGCCGGCACCCAGGATATCAAGAGAGCAGACTAGATCCACGAAGGTAGTGAGTGTTTTGAAAATACTCATTTGTACATTAATATTCATTTAAAATCCATTAAAAAGTTATTCATCAATCCTGCAAACTGTGATCTAGTACTGATCATCCTATTACCACAAAGGATCTGGGGAAGGGCATGTGAGAAATGGATGTCAGGGGAGACAACCGATAAATGTCTACTATACAGGGGGAAAGGCTTATCAACTTTCCCTGAATTGTGCTTCAAATCCAAGTTATTAATTCATAAGAAAGGGTTCCATAAGTAAATAAGGCAGGGACACACTATCACCTCTGTTACGACATGATAATATATGTTAGTATATTAAGGCTCCATGAAATCTACAGTTAAAAAAAAAAACAAGAAAAACAAAAACCCAACACTTACTATTAAGCTAAGATATTTCTTAACTGATTTGACCATGGACTAACTTAAAAAAAAAAAATTTTTATACAGTGCATCCTATTGAATGTAACTGGGCACAAACAAGCCCAGTTTCAGAAGAATTCAGGATACAGACAAAATGGTATATACATTATAAATTTAGCTATGCTTTTTAAAGTTATGTAACGATATATAAACAAGTCAAAGGAAGCTCACCAAAGGATTTATAATGCTTGTTGTTACATAGTTAGATTATGAATAATTTCTTTTTTTCTTTCTTTTTGGTATTTATCTATATTATTTATTTTCTAAAATGAGTACTATAACTTTTATAATCAGAAAAAAAAACTTAGGAGAAAAAAAGAAACATCATCCTGTTACTAAAAAAATAAAATAAAATATGATCTGGGTATGTAGTATGATTTTGACTACTAATTATTAAAGACTGCACCATGTTAAACCTCCAACCATTCAAATCACCAAACAAGTCAAAATTCAACAGATATCAGGTCCTTCCAATAAGATGATCTTATGCTAAATCCCCTGATTAAAATGGAATCAAAGAGGGCTACATAAAGTATCGATTACTAAAGATTGTAAGGTTAGCAGTATTTACAGGATTTGAGTAATTACTCCATACAGATATTAACACAATGGCTTATATTTCCTCATTTCTTCGTATTTAATATTGCTTTTTTAATATTTAATACTGACATACCCAAGAGTCTCCATTTCACCCTTTCACAAGGTTGCAGTGACGTGGGCAGTCAGGTGAGGCTGCCTAAACAAAGCACAGACTGAGCCATCATCACTCGTTGCCCTTTCCTGGAACACATCTCTTTCCAATGTACACGTACTTCTCACCTTTTGTCCTCACAACGCTCCTTCTGCAGAGATTCGGGCTAAAGTGGAAGAAGGTCACCATTTGGACTGCAGACCAACACTCTGGAGAGCGTTATAACAGTGCTATGAGCTATCGATGGCTCAAGGAACTGAAACTGTATATTTAACCCAGAAAGGAAGAATCTAGTAGTATTGACTTTCTCTGAGGGCAGGAAGGAAAGAGATGGTCTGAACTGTATTAAGTCAGATTTAAACTATACAAGCCATGAAAAATTGCCTTTGATCCACACATGATGAACCACAGCTGAGAATCTGCATCACTAAGGACAGCTTTGCAGGCTGCCAGCGTGGGCTATTCGAGCACTGTTCAATGCGTTGCACTGAGCTAGTCACTGTCAGAGGGGGAGGCAAAGAAGGAACATTTCCACTCTCAGCTTCCTAAAATCTAACTGGGAGAGGAAAAGAGGAGTGTAGGAAACCAGAGGCTTCAGTAAGACAGAACAACTGGCTTTGTCAAAGACATCATGGCTTTCTCATTTGAGTATTTATATTCCGAAAAGAATTTAAGAAAGGGCACCTTGAGGCATATTTAACGTTGGCTTAGGAAGAGTAGAAAGCCACATCAATAAGAACAACAGGTGAACAGAAAGTTCCTTCTACACGACACGCTAATATCCTAAACATTATTAATCACGACTGATATCAACAGTAACCATATTTCATATAGCAGCTTTTAAAATACCACCCGAGAACCAAGAGCTTAAAAGGAAAAAATTAAAACATAAAATCATTCCACATTGCCTTAGTGTTTCCTTAAATACAGATTGCAGATGGGTTATTTGTCTCTTTCACTGTACTCTTATTTCTGAGGATAAACTCTCTCCCCACAGAGCTCGGAGAATGTGGGACTCCGCCATGCTTTCCACTCTCTGACCCTCTCAGCCCTCACAAGCACCGTGCGAGGTGAGTATCTCCCCTTTGGAGAGGTAATAAGCACACTGTGTCTGACAAAGCGCTCACTGTGTGGAGGGCGCTCTCAATAAATACTGGGATAGCAGTTAGAGGATTTATGGCAGAAGAACTATTTTGAAAATACATTATAAAAGAAAAAAGGCCTCCATTTGTAGCCTGAGTATCACTTCTGAAGCCCAATCCAGACATGAATCTCTACACCCAGTGGGGAAAAATATTGATAATTAACTTCCTGAAAATTAACTTCCTGAAAATGCTGCAGTGGTCATGTCACTTGTCTTTCGTGAGAGGCCCCTCAGTTGCAACCCCATTATTGTGTGACTCAGGCCTGGAGCTCAGAATTAAGTGGCACCCACCCCTAAAAGCCTTCCTTCTTCCTGTAACAGCAGGGAATAGTCTGCCCTCCACAAACCAGCACCTTTTCCTAAGGCTCCACAATGACTGAACCGGAATTGAGGGTGTCCCCCTTGACCTTACATTCAGAATTTTAAAACTGTGAGTTATCAGAATGAATACCTTGTCCGATCCCTTCATTTTCCACATGGGGTGTGTCTCAGGGCCACCGTTAAGTCCACCAAGGTTAAACGGCCGGGGCTGAGCCCACATGTGAAGCCAGGCTTCCTCATTCCCTGACTCCTACCCTGTCTGCCTTACCAGGCTGTCCTTCAAGAACATGCTTTTTCAACAATCTGCTGTCACCAGCCGTAACTACACTCTGAGCATCCATCTTGTACCACCTACTGTGCACTAACTACCTCCTTTACTCCCCACATCAACCTGCAGGCAGGTATCATCCCCCGCAGTTTGTATTACGACCCTGCCACTCAGAAGAGACTGGCTCACTGCTGGGTCTGATCCCTAAGCCATGTTCCTGGCACCGGAGGACCCGCCCTCCATAAAATTCCTCTCCTTCTCCTACTTTCTGAAATTAACTCTACACGTGGTTGGGGCCTTTCCTCCTCAATTAGATTTTAGGTTCTGGAGGACAGAGATCCACCCAATCCTTACCCTCAAAGCACCTAAGCTCAGTATCCTTGAAATGGAATCCTTTGCAACAAAAGCCATGTGGTTCCAGCTAAGATGAACTAGAAATTAACTGATACATTAATAGAATTTATACTGTAATCTAAAAAGTAATTATGGTTATCTCATAAAAACTGTGTTGAGGGAGACATGTCAAAAAAAGTCACCATCACTGAAATTTAATATAGATTTCAGCTTCATTGTTCTCTGTTAAGGAGTCTTCACAACAGTCGTGAATGAAAAATAAGAGCGGTTTGACCCTCCTCTCTTCAGTCCACTCATCATCAAAGTACATGAAAAATAGCCATAATAATGAGAAAATCTCTTAAAAGAGCAACAAGAAGTGAATCAGAACTGGATAAGGCACCACCACATGAGATAACTAATGCACAATAGAATCTGCTGTTAAGAATCCTAGCAAAATAAATAAACACATTCACAGGAAAAGGGAAGGAGGGGAGGTTAGTACAGCACAGGTGGCAGAGACAACAGAAAACAGAAATTAAAAATCACTGCCATCAAATTAATAATGGTCAAAATAATTTTTATCTTTTACCCTCAAATAATTTTTCTCCCATACGAAGTCTCCACTTTGCTGCCCCCTTTTTCAGTTGTTTTTAAAAAATGAATACACTTTGTTAAAAAAAAAAAAACTGAAATGGTGCTAAAAAAGTGAAAAATACATCTTTCCTTCAAGATATCCCAATCCCAACCCCAATGGTAGCCCCCCCCCCACTGGTTCATGAATTCTTCCAGACTCTGCAGGGGGTCGGGAGCACAAACACAATAAGACAGGCACTGAATAAGAAGGAGGGAGGGAAAGGATGCAGTGCAGGGAACAGCTCACATCTGAAGAGACTTGACTCCAGTGCTTACAGAACCAGAAAAAAAAAGAAAAGAAAGGTGGAGGGTGGGTGATGAAGCGTGAAACAATCTACTTATGTTCAGGAGAGGCAGGGGACCTCCCGTGCCAACCTGACATAAAGCACTCGATGAAACACTTCACAACTGACACATTTTGAATCTTTTATATACTTATCCTGGTTCTGAAAACAGGAGCCCTGTACAAATGTTTCTGGCAACTTGTCAACAAAAATTGAGACAAAAGCAAATGAAAGAACTTTAAGTCAATGCACACCACAACCCTCCAAGGTTTTTTTCTTTTACTATGTAAATTTTTTACTAATTATATAAAAATGTTAGTTTTCTTTTACTAATTATGTACATATACAAATGTACATAAACATTATAACCTTCAAATGAAGTTATTTTTATCTATGCCTTCAAACTTAAAAACCTCTGATTTCGGGCTTCCCTGGTGGCACAGTGGTTGAGAATCTGCCTGCCTAATGCAGGGGACACGGGTTCGAGCCCTGGTCTGGGCAGATCCCACATGCCGTGGAGCAACTGGGCCCGTGAGCCACAATTACTGAGCCTGGGCGTCTGGAGCCTGTGCTCCGCAATAAGAGACGCCCGCACACTGCGATGAAGAGTGGCCCCCGCTTGCCACAACTAGAGAAAACCCTCGCACAGAAACGAAGACCCAACACAGCCATAAATAAATAAATAAATAAATTTAAATCATATGGGCTTCTAAGAAGACCTCTGCTTAAAAAAAAAACAAAAAACAAACCTCTGATTTCTAAATGAGATCTTACAAATCTATTATCACTTAAATGTTCATTTACAAACTAGGGGAAAAAAAGTTAAGTAAAATGCAAACTGACCAAGTGTTCAAAGATAAAACCTCGCGGCAGGAAGTCTTCTTTTGTTTCTTGGTCACCCTTTTCATTTTTGTGGCAAAGTGAAATAAATCCCCTAACTGGACATAGTAAGTTTGATCTTAAAATGTAGTCCTGTTTGCATTATCAGTCGCTTTAAAATGTGATCACTTTGCCTATGCAGGTGTTTCTATACAGTGCACGCAGGCAAGCACAACACTTACACTCTCTTGCTCGAAACCTCACAATAACTTCCCTCTGCTCTCAAGGCAAGAGAATTTCCCAAATGCATGATGCATCTCCCTGGTTAACAGCATAGCCTCTCTGCACTCTCTGTACCTGAAGCTCCAGTAAAAGGGAAAGGGGAACCAGCTGCAAGTACTTGAATGCACCTTGAATGCACTCTGGAGCCTCAGGAGAAACCAGGTGGCAACTTCTGCGGAAAACCTCACACAATTCTCTTCCCTCCTTCTCTGCGCTTAGTCCTACCCATCCCTGTTTCTACTGCTGAACTCTTTCTTTTCCTTCAAGACTGCATTTGGGTATTGCCTCTTCCAGGAAGTTTGTCCACACTCCGCCCCATCCCCTGACACGTTACCTTTTTTACAGCATCCCTTGAGAGGACTGCAGGTAATTTATGGTGATTAAAAAACAAGAGAGGGATTCTCCACTTTCAAGAAATTGATTTCACTTTGCATTATTACCTTCTAACACCAGCTGCGCTGGGAATAAAAAGCAAGGGACGGTCAGTTTGAAGTTTTCTGACAAAATAACTGATTTTGCAATTTTTCTGATGAAACTTTCGTTAAAATAGGTTTAAAAGAATGGATATGTTGGAGTAAAAAGAAAAAAGTTTCAACAGAGCACAAATGCAAGAAAAAGTCTAACTAGTGTTACAACAATCATGGGTGTAATAAGCAACAAAAAACATACAAATCAAAACAACACTGCATCATTTTATACCTATAAGGAAAAATTCTAGGGATGTCAGTCCTCCCACTGTTAATGGTGCTACAGTTAAAACAGACATCCTTGTGTTGGTAGAAGCAATGGAAACTGGTAGAACCGCTTCAGGAAAAAAAAAAAGGTGGGTAAACCAGAAAATATTCATACTGTTGGGCTCCGTATTCTCTCTTTCAACATTTGCAAATGGATGGCTGTCCAGCAGCAGAAGGGATTTTCCTCTGCTGAGCCCCAGGTCTCCTCACACTTCCACCAGCCCTCTCTAATCATTGTTCCTTCAGCAAGCCCCGTGAATTTCCCATTCCTGTGAGCTATGCGCATCCACTCTTTCTCTTACAGTCCCCAACACTCCCCCCACATTCTTAGTCCCCAAAAGGCAATCATAAAGAACATCCTGATTTTTTAAAGTCTCCTGATACACCACCCACTAAGCCACAAGTGTTTCAGGCCAGGGACTGCACCTTATTTAACTTTATGATCCTTAGCCTTTAATAGAGAATGTCAACTACATCTGAACAGGAAAACAAGTGGTACAAGAAACATTGAGAAGTGATTTTTACCATCTGTAAGAAGGAAAACCTGTGGTACAAAGATACTCATTACTCTGCTATTTATTTAGCTTAGTTTTTTTTACCAAAGTAATGCATACACTCGTTAAAGCAAATAGTACCTTCAGGCATTTAAGGAAAAAACAAAACCAAACAGTAGTGCTTTATTTCATCTTCTCCATTCCCAGGAGCAATCACTTTCAATTCATAGCACTGTTTCCTCCAGTATTTCCATGTTCCTAAATAACATGCTTATGCGCTATTTCTTGATTTATCAATCTTAGATATTCTCTGTTGAAGTTCTGTTTTGGAAGATGAGAAGTAAGCATGCTTCCAGTAAGTGTCTCCCCACTTCCCTTGCCCTATTTTATGTAACTATGCGATGTATATGTGTATGTCACAGTCATATCACATATATATACATCGGCTTTATTTATATTACTACGGCTATATTTGCTCAGTTGCTTACTTTTATTTTTCCTGGAGTTAATAACTGCTTCTTTTCAATTGCTTAGTTTCTATATACCTACCCTTAATTCCTTCTAAATTCAACAAGAGAAGCAAACAAACAAACAAACAAAAACACTTTTCTCATTCCTGTTTCTCACATGGTCAAAAGTAACAGGTACCCATTCCATTTCTCTCTCCTGGAGACTTCTCTCCATCTTTATGCTCCAATCCAGCCCTGCTGATCTCCAGGTCTACTGCACAGGCACCTCCAGAAAGACATCATCACCATCATCATCCTGACATTTCCTTCCCTCCTCTCCTGGAATGAATGCCATGCTTCCCAGATCTCATTATCTTTCTCTTTCTTAGTTTATTCCCTCATTTTAATGGACCACTATCCTCATTCAGCAACTGCCTAAGAAAAGTACCTAGGTGTTAAAGTTTTGAGTCTTGGCACATCTAGCCTTAATCTGACTGATGGTTTGGCTGGGTATAAAACTCTAGGTAGTAAGACATTTACCATCAGAATTTTTAAGGTATTATTTCATTATCTTCTAGCTTCTACTGTTGGAATTGAAAGGTCCAATGATATTCTGATTCCTGATCTTTTATACAAGTTCTTTTCCAGTAATTTTTTAGGATCATCTTTTCAATACTGGAGTGGCCTCTGTGTGAGTCTTTTTATAGTCCTTGTATTGGACACCCAATAGGCCTTTTCAACATAAAAACATACCTCTTTCAGTTAAGTGAAATGTTATTTCATTATTTGTTTTGATATTTCCTTTTCTTTCTTTTTTCTTTCATTTTGTAAATGTTTTATTTATTGGATACTGTACTCCCTCAATAGTTTCTTATCTCTTCTCTCACGCCCCCCACTTCTTTTTCATTTAGGTACTTGGGAAAATCTTTGACCTTCATTTTCCAACCAGACTATTTAATTTTTCCTACTTTTTTTTTTTTTTTTGGTACACGGGCCTCTCACTGTTGTGGCCTCTCCCATTGCAGAGCACAGGCTCTGGACGCTCAGGCTCAGCGGCCATGGCTCACGGGCCCAGCCGCTCCGTGGCATCTGGGATCCTCCCAGACCGGGGCACGAACCCGTGTCCCCTGCATTGGCAGGTGGACTCTCAACCACTGCGCCACTAGGGAAGCCCCCTATTTATTCTTGAACTCAATTTTGAGAAAATTTTGTGTCCTCTGATTGTTTCTTCCATTAAAAAAAAAAAATCTGTTCTTGTTTCATCACTACGATATTTTGTCTTATCCCTGCTATTATTAAACTAATTTGAAAGTGTTATTTTTTCAATACTACTTTCATTTTTCTTTTTTTTTAATTATTTGGCTGCGCTGGGTCTTAGTTGTGGCATGCGGGATCTTTGTTGCCACATGCAGAATCTTTAGTTGTGGCATGTAGGCTCTTTAGCTGCAGCATGCAGGCTCTTAGTTGTGGCATGCAGGATCTGGTTCCCTGACCAGGGTTCGAACCTGGGCCCCCTGCACTGGGAGCGCAGAGTCTTAACCTCTGGACCACCAGGGAAGTCCTAAAAGTGTTCTTTTCATATTCAATGAAAATGAATGAAATGAAATGAAAAAGTAAATTTCTCAATTTACTTTTCTTCCATTTGTTGTGTGCACTGTCCTTCTCACATGGAAGGCTTTTTCTCATATGTCTGCTATCACTGGCCATCCTTTTACATTTAGTACCTGGGTGGGGGCAGGGCCTGGTGACTACTAAGTAGACTTTCCTGAAGGGGACTGGGTGGGGACCCATTGGTTTACCTGGGGAAACTGGACATAGGGGGAAATATAATCATCACTGCCTAGCATCTGTGTAGTCCCCTCATATATCTGGGGAAATTCTTTGCCTTATACAGAACCTGCCTTCTACAATAGAAGCCTAAAAGGGCCACACTGTCAATTAACCAGCTATTCTTACAGATGGGGCACAGACATTACCTGCTCCTCAGCCAATGAGATGTGCACATCCTGAACTCTGAACTGAAAGGCAGCATCTGGAAAGAGCAAGGAGGAAGCAAATACATTTACATGGAAGCTGGTGGCATCAGCAATAGCGACAGTGTAGTAGCTCCCTCATTTAAATGCTGGTGGTGGGACTTGCCTGGTGGCGCAGTGGTTAAGACTCTGCCTGCCAATGCAGGGGACACGGGTTCAAGCCCTGGTCCGGGAAGATCCCACATGCTGCAGAGCAACTAAGCCCATGCGCCACAACAAGAGAAGCCACTGCAATGAAAAGCCCATGCACCTCAATGAAGGGTAGCCCCCACTCGCCGCAACTAGAGAAAGCCCACACGCGACAATGAAGACCCAACACAGCCGAAAATAAATAAAAATAAATTTATAAAAAAAAAAAGTGCTGGTGGTGACAATGCAAAACTGGACAACCTGTGCTCAGGGGCAGCACCACGCCAGCTTTCTTGAGTGACCTGAGTGCTGTCTTGGCCAGCTGGCCTCCCTTGTTCTTGCCTATTTTCCAAACCTAGTTCTACAGCCCTTCCAGTGATTCAGCAAGTCACTAAACACTATTTCCATAAATTCCTTTCCTGCTGAAATCAGACTGACAGTTTTCCCCCTATACTGGGGACCCAAAAATGCTAGTACTCAGAGGTCATTTTTAGAATACACTTCACTTTCTCTAGTGAAGAATGGTTCCATTTCCTGCCTGGCTTCCAGCATTCTGGGAACCAAGCTCAGCCAAAAATGTTTCAAATAATTCCTCCCTGCTTCCAGAGCCTTTGCAATTACACCGGTTTGGGAAGGGACCCGACTATGTACCTATGACCAACCTCTCAGTGCTATCTTCCCAGCTACTTGGGGCCTCCAACTCTTGGACCGTATAGGGTCAAAATTTTCTAGAATTTCTCTGTAAAGGCCTTCACATGCAGCTCTCTCCTCATCACTAAATTAGTTACAATACATCCATCTCTCTCTGCTGACCAAAACAGTGTTGATAATGCTAATCTGATCCTATTTCTTTTCTTCATATTCGACCTTGCGTATTTGCATCTTTTTCTATTCCTTTAGTAACACTGGCGTAGGGTTTGGGAGGGGAAGAAAAAACTGCAGCATGTGTTCAATCTGGCGTGTTTAACTGGGGACTGCAATGTTATTAGTCTGAACTGAAAACTTTCAATTATGAAATATTTGAAACATGCAAAAACTTAGAGATACGTAGTACCCCTCATCTGGATTTAATAAATGTCAGTGTTCTGCCAGATTTGCTTCAGATCACAAAGAAATAAAATGTTATAAATATAGAGAAAATATCAACTTCTAACCCCATTCTTCTCTCAGCCTCTTCAGAGAAACTTCTCTCCTGAAGATGCTAGGCACCCTTCCCACAAGTATTTGTATATTTATGAAATCTAAACAGTATCATTGGGGACACATCCTTTCCCAACTTTGTTTTTTTCACACAAAACTGTCTTCTAGATTTATTCATGGTGATACAGAAAGATACAGATCCTTTATGATAACCTCTGTATGCTTTACATTCCGTGTATATACTTGGGTTTGTTGCTTGAAATCTAGGTTATTTCCAGTTCTTTGCTATTACAAAGACAGAATAGCCATTCCTTTCACACCTTCTTTGTGAACATGGGTCAGTCAGTCTCTCTAGAGGACTCTATAATGGGAAGTGCTGAAACCTTGAGTTGGAGCGTTCTTCAACATTATCGGATACTATCAAACTACACTCCAAAGCGGTTGTAACAATTTTACAATCCAACAGTCACATATAAGACAACATTTGCTGCCACATTTTTGACTTTAAATTATCAGGATCGCATAAAATGTTACCTTGTTGCTTCTACTGGCATTTACCTGATTATCAGTGAGAATTTTAATTCATTTATTGGTCTTATCTACTTCTGTTTGTCCATTTTTCTACTAGGTCCCTGTTTTCTTTGTTACTGATTTGTAGGATTTCATTATATACTATGGATATTAATCTTCCATTAGACATGTGTCTGAATATTCTATAGGTTGTCTTTTACCTTTGTTTAAGGTATAATTTCTTATACACGCATTTAAAATTTTTAACATAGTCAAATTTATCTCTCCTCTCCTTTATAGTTTGGGCTTTTTGTATCTTGTTAAAAAAAAAAATCCTCCCAATCTCTAATATTATACAGACGTTTTCCTATATTTTAAGAGTTTAAATGTCTCTCTTTAAAATGCATGTCTTTAATTCATTCAGAATTTATTTACAGGAATATAATTTTAATTTTTACCACACTGTCCCACCATTGCTTTTTGAATAGCCTGCTTTTTCCATACGAATTTGTAATACAGGTCAAAAACAAGTTCCCACACCAAGAAGGTCTCTTTTTATAGTCTCTCTTCTGTTTGAATGGTCTATTCTCTATCCGTATGCCAATGCAGCACCAATTCAAATATCACAGCATTATAATAAATCCTACTGACCACATTAATTCTACTTCTTCAATTAATTTTAGTATTCTGCCATGTTTCATGGCAAACTCTCTTGCCTTTGTTGCTTTGTTCTATTTTTGAATCGCATCAAATTCATAAACTAATGAGAACTTGGTCGTTGCATACCTTCTGTTATACTTATTATGAGGTACATTTTAATATTTTCTTATTCTGACTAGGATCATTTATGTAATCACATTTTCTAATAAACTGTTGCTAGTGTACTAAAAATATCACTGATTTTTTTGTATATTTCATATCCAGTAATCTTACTGAACCCTTATTAGCATTAATATCAGTTTGATGATTCTTTTTAATTTTTTTAGTTAGACAATCATATCATTTGCAAAACAACTTTTTCCTTTTGTTGCCTTATCAAGTTGGCTAGTAGTTAGCATGGCTTAATTTTAAAATGTAATGTTAAGTTAAAAAAAAAAAGGCTACATTCTACTTTGTAAACATATTTATATACCTGCAGAAGCACAGGGACTTTGAGAAAATGAAAATAGTTGATTTTTTAGGAGGAAGGATTTTCTTCTTTATAAATATTTGTTACATAGTAGTTTTCAAAAAAAACACATACGATTTTGGAAGTACTATGCAAGAAAATACACTCTATATAATTTTTATTAAAAGTAAACTGACAGTATTTTAATTTTTATTAAAAGTAAACATGACTTTGTAACTGACAGATCAGTTAGAAAGTCATGAAACTATGCCAGAATATTTAAAGGAGGAATAAGTCTTAACCACATGTGGGAATTTATTTGGGATACGATAAAGGCCTTACCAGCTAGCCACCCAAATGGCTCTACTCCCTGCAGTCCACCATATTCACTAAAGCAAATGGGGAGAAGTCCACTTTGGAGTGTGTTCTTGTATTCCCTATGGCATGATTTTAGGAGGAAAGAGAGATGGATTATACTTTCAAGAGCTTTTTAAAAATGCTGTTAATTTGGACTTGGTTACAAAATGAATGAATGATGGAACCTTCAGTAAAACCATAAGGCAGGCCTACCCACCACCTTCCCAAAACCAAATTCAGTATCTCTATAATTAAAAGCACATATAGGAAATGACTTCAAAAAGTCTCCTGTAAGACTAGATCCCTGATGCCTAGCGAGTTAATAAGAAAACAGACAAAAATAACATCCTGACCCAACTGAGAAAGTTGTGTGGTACAAGTGAAACTAAAACTGAGAAATAAAATGAAAGGAAAGCTGTCAGAAAAATAAAAATGAAAGACATTAGGGTTACTGTGAAAGTGAAAGACAACACAATAAATATGAAAATTTCCAAATAGAAACTCCAAAAGAGAAACTATCAACAAGTAGGAAAGGATCAATGTTCTCCATGAGAGGGTCCATTTCTCCACATTCCATCCAACAACTTTTCATTTTTGCCAATTTGCTGATGTGAAATCCAAATACTCTTTCTACAGTGAGAAATGGAGGGCATGATTCAGGGGATGAAAGGAAACAAAAAAGGTACCTTTAACTGAGGAATTAAAGCATGTTAAAGTACTGATAAAAACCTGTAAAAGTAACTAGTACTTATTTTAAAGTAAAACAGCTACACTGAGTGGAGAAAGGGGTGAGGAAGAGGACAGAAAAACTAAGGACAAGAATTGATGACAATAAGAAAGGTGAAGAAATACTGCTGATATTTCTGTGTGGTGTACATGCTAAAACAAAGCAGGCCTCTGTGTATTTTTTTAAAAACTCAAAAAATTAAATCATGTATTCATGTGAAACCAAAGAAAAGTGGGTCTGCAGTATAGAGAAGAAAAATGTACAACTACATTATAAGTTATAAAAGAAAATAGTATTAAGGAAGAAGAAGGGAAGAAAAGAATATAGACAGCAATATTTATTGAGCACTGACTATGTCAAGAGACTGAAAATCACAATTACAAGAAGAAAGTGACTAGAAATGTACACGGAGTGCAGTAAGAGGATACAAGACAAATACCTAAGATCTGCTGGGGAGTTAGGGAAGGCTTCACAGAGAAAAGAGTTGAGCTGAATCTGGAGGGTAAAATAGGATGGAACTGGATGCAGAGCTTAGAGAAAGTAGTTGAGTAAAAAAGGAACATGTGCTATTGCAGAGAGAAATGAATCAAAACACACTATGGAAGCATAAAGAATAGTAACAATGGGATTAAGAATGTGGATGTGATATATAAACAGGTCACAAGAAATAGTTTTGTCCAGGGATTACACTCCAAACCTTATAAAGATACAAAAGGAAACAAGCCATGATCAACACGTCAGAAAGAACTGATTATAATGCTTAAGGATTCACAGCTTTAAAACCATCACACAGGTTCACAGATTTGAAAAAAAAAGAAAACTTAGTAATATACGTATGAAAGCAAAAGCTAATTACCTCAACTTACTGAAAGAAGCTCAGTTGTTAATACAACAAAAAAACAAAATCCAACATCTTACTCTAAAGATGTATAAACCAAAAGACAGAAAAAATTTTTAAGGAGATAGTAATAAAACTGTATTTTTAAAAAAACAGAGGAAGCAATATTATTGGGTGTCAAGATTAAAAGAAAAATATCAAGCTAGATGTTATGGTAAAAGAAATATTTGTAGGTAATTCCGTGGCGGTCCAATGGTTAGGACTGCGAGCTTTCACTGCCGAGGGTGCAGGTTCAATCCCTGGTCAGGGAACTAAGATTCCACAAACTGTACAGCACGGCCAAAAAAAAGAAAAGAAAAGAAACATTTGTAATAAAATATGACAATTTATGTCAAGTACTAACAAATGATATCAAGGCAAAAACTGAGACATGGAAGGAGAAATCAGCTGAAAATAATCACATTTAGTTATTAATGAGACAAATTATTAACAGCGTGTCTACAGTACACCAGGTATTATTCTTGGCACCCAGGCACTGAATAAAAGTGACAAAATTCTCTGCCTTTCTTGAAGTTACATTCTAGGGAGAAAGACTGACTATAAATAAATAAGTAAACAAATAAATAAAATTTATTTTTGACATGCTGCGAAATGCTACAAAGGATAATAAAGCAGGAAAAGGGAAAAATGCTGGGAGTCTCAGTTCTGAAAAACAGTCAGGGGACACATGAATTGAGAAGTGGACATTCCTGCCTCAGCAGAAGGAGGAAAGGGAGCAAGGCAATCACAGTGTCATATAGACCCAGAGCACAAACACAGTAATGACAAAAGAAAACAAAGAATGAAATTAATGAAACCAATAAAAGTTATAGTGATCTCTATACCCTAAAAATGGGATCAACTTTCTAGTCAATTGTCCATGGTATGTATATAAAAACTGAGCAAACATAAAGTATTTTAAAAACCTAAAATGTATTTTTTTTTTTTTTTTTTTTGCGGTATGCGGGCCTCTCACTGTTGTGGCCTCTCCCGTGGCGGAGCACAGGCTCCGGACGCGCAGGCTCAGCGGCCATGGCTCATGGGCCCAGCCGCTCCGTGGCATGTGGGATCTTCCCGGGGCACGAACCCGCGTCCCCTGCATCGGCAGGTGGACTCTCAACCACCGCGCCACCAGGGAAGCCCTAAAATGTTATTTTTTTTAATACACAGTCTATATTCTTGGATCAAAGTTTAATTTTTAGGAGCGTTCAATAAAAACAAAACAACTACGTGTATGAGCAGATTGAAACACAAGAAGTCATTTACAATCCTGAAAAATAGAACAGCAAACTTTCTCACCTAGTGGATTAAGCCAAAATCATAAACTGAGGTAAATATGTGGCTTTTAATATAAACTATAAACTGAGAATTCAACTCAAAACCTCAGAAAAGTACAGAAAAATGTTAATAAAAAAGAAAAAAGTAAAATTTAATAAACATACTAGTAGAATAAATAAATATATCTCAAACATAATTCTTTGATAAAAACAATAAAATCTTCATATCCCCAGAAATCACACTATCTTAGAAATGAGAAAAAAAATTGGAGATTAGATATATAAACCAGAGAATATTTTTAAAAATCTGAAAATGAAAGATAAACAAGGACATAAATGATTTCCTATTAAAAACACAATAGCCTAAGTAGAATACTAGAAAAGACCGATAAAACTAAAGAAGAAATGAAAAATTATCAATAAAATACATCCCAAATATAGGAGATACAGAGATTGCTGGTAGTTCTTTCCAACTTGAAGAAATTTTAATTTCTTAATTAAACTAAGAAACTACAGTGTGTTCTGCATGTATATGAAGAAACACACATAATAAACAAAACATGAAGGAAAAACCAGCAGGTTATCCAATCCAATTAAACCTAAGTTAAATAGGGTTTCATTCTCAACACTCAAGATATTTAAGAAAACTATTGTATTTTACATATTGAGAGATTATTATTTGCCAAGCACTATAATAATAACTTTACATATGTTATCAGCAGATACAAATGAAATTTTAGGCAATACAATTAGTATTCCGCATAAATAACTTAAATGAGAACAAAAGCAAAAGATCACTTAATAGATACAAGGTAGGCATTTAAAGTTCTATACAAATTTCTATAAGAATGGTTTCTATTTTTGGTACGTATTTCAAACAACCAAAAACGAAAACAACCGATTATTATTAAAGATTAGATAATTCTCTATGACCTAAAATGAAATGACAGAAATATTAGAAAAAAATGAGACAAAGTACAATTATATTTTCTGATATCATGGACATGATAGCTGTTATACTGACAATAGTGTTCCCAGGGTCTAGTACATTATCGGGCACACAAATTGAGAAAAATCAATAGCATATATATTAGGAATAAAATATATAATTACTTACATAAAGAGCTTACACAAATTGTTCAAGAAAATATTAATAAACTTGTTCTTTGTGAAGTGAAAACTATGGCTAACAAATGTTGTATAGTGAGAATGTATCATTTTACAATGTAAAAGCTGTATTTTGTTATTTAGAAAAGTAATAAACTGGAAAGAACAGAAAGAGCTGGCTCACAAGAGAAAGAAATACGAAAGAAAATGTTTCACCTTGCTACCTTAAAAAAAGGTCACACTAATTCTCTAGTACAATGCTACTGGGATGCAATTAGCTAAATGCTTCTAAAAGCCATTAAAATGTGAGGGTTCTAAAAAATAATCTATAACATTAAAAATTAATCCATATAAATAAAGATATAAATTTCAGCATTTTTAACAGCAGCACAAAATGGAAGTAAACCAAATGTGTAACTGGAAAATGGTTAAGTAAATTAAGACACCAGTTTTTTAAAAAGGCATACATTACATGGGAAACATTTTATAATGCAATGTTAAGCTTAAAAGGAAGAAAACACATATACATACAAATGATCACTATCCGTGCATTTTAAAAATGAATCACCTTCAAGGTATTTTACTCATAAATAAAACAAAATTAATCTTCTAGATGGCTACTGAGAAGAACTTCAAAAAGTACAAATTCTTCAAATTAATTCCAAAATCCAATTTTAGAGTATTATGACTAAATTCCCATTTTTCTCAACCTAATATTAAGGAAGACTCTAAAACACAGCATTTGCTGTTCTAACATCTAAGTCATTCATGAAAATGATGGGCTATGACTAAATAAGAATAATTGAAATAAATTTTTGAAAAAAAACTGTAATTTATTCCAGGAAATCTGAGGAGCTGAGGGAACTGAGGATGCACAGGGCTTCTAAACTCATGTGGTACATACTGTACTCATTCCAGCAGGTGTGGCAGGCAGACACTATCCATTACCTACCCCATATTTCTCCCTCCCAATTCTTCCCAAACAGGAGATTCTCAATTTGTTCGGGTAGTCATGGAGCACCTTGGCAGGTACTCTTTCCCCTATCCCAGGGGAGAAATCAGGAATTCTCCATAGCAGTCATGGACTCTCATGCCCCTCGGCCTTGGCCAGTGACTGGTCTAGGGGTAACTACCTAATGTAGCTCTGACCAATGAGAAGGAAGCAGGTGTCTGCAGCATGCAACTTGCTGGGTAACTTAAGCTCTCTTGACAAAAAGCAACAGACTGGGCTAGCAAGCCCTTGGCCTGCCACCTTCTGCCTCCCCCTTCTTCCTCTTGGAGTACAGAAAGCTTGGAAGAGCAATGGTACCTTGCACTGCCACGGCCAGCCTGAGGGAAGATACCAAGGAAATGAAGGGCAAAATCCAAGGTCCCTCGTGGCACTCCTGAGCAGCACATGCACCAGCCCTGGAGCGTTGACTTCCGGGGCTGCTTCTTTCCATTTGCTTAAGTCACTAGACTGGGTTTCTAATGTCTGAAGCTGATCACATTCCTAACATATACAGCAAATAAATCTGAATAGGTAAATGTGATTTTCATTCACGAATACTTGTTATTTAATTTTTACCAAAAGTAGACAATATTTTGATCAAAGATATTTAAACAAGAGGTTGTAAGTAGAATAAGGGATGAAGAAACAAATTAATAAATAGGAGATGACAAGAGGATGTTTAAGATGCATCTCTAAATTTAGTTCCTATAGAAACGAGTCCACTAAAAAATATTTTAAAATCGTACATATGAAGTATAAATTTTGGGTTTTAATGAAGAAGTCTCATTCTCTCAGCTCATATTTTAATGACTATTCAAGAAAAAGTTCTCCACATCAAATCTGTCTCAGGAAAATGAAGTGAATCTTCACACAAAAAATAAATTTACATAGTTTTCCCACTTTAAATGGGAGTTGGCTTCTTGTTTTTTCAACAGTTGGAAAACTTGCTTTTGGAAATTCAAAAGTACTTTTACATTTGGTAGGAAAAAGTGCAGAAAACTCTTTATTCTGTTTGTAAAGATGAATCAGATTCAAAGTGTTCTAGAGATGAATCAGCAGCTAGGTCCAAATCCTTTGGTTTAAAAAAAAAAAAATCTCTTTATTACTCTATGTTTACCCATCACGTAAATTAAAAGGTCACAGTATTTCACACAGATATTTCTATAAGATCATTACTGCCCTATTTGATAAAACCTTGAATCTTTTATAATGTTTTAAATGTTGGTATAAAATTTTTCATGGGGGAGTCCATTGCCATGGGGAAAAATAAACTATAAATGGTGTATATTATTTAAAAAAACGATAAAACCTTTTTTGTCTTACTATGCCTTTCTCTACAAAAAGTAAAGTTGCAGTTAAGATTGAATAGAAAATGAAATATTTATGTCTGCTGCTAGTTTGCATGCATTCAAAATGCTTCAGAAAATTCAACAGAGAGGTGACTTAGATCATCTGAATTCACAAACTAAACCTTCACAAGGAAATCACCTACATGACCTCATCCGCAGCTTTCACCAGCCATCCACGACACTTCTGATTACTTGGTTAAATGAAAGCATGGGGAATGATTGGTTCACTGAGGCTCTTGACGTACCTTCTCTCAGAACAGAAATCTACCTTCAAACATGTTGGAGCTCCCCACATGTCTGGGTGGGGAGTTCTCTGCAGTCTCCTTATAATCTATTGCCCATAATGTCTCCAGAAAATTAACAGAAAAGGTAAATCTTTAAAGGTTCGTCTTTAGAAAAGCAAGGCTCTCTATATGGTCATAAGAACAGTATCTAGTACAATGCCTGGTACATTCTGGGCACTCAAGCAAAAGCACTACTTTTTCCTCTGTTTTTCAGTCTATACCCTGATATTCGCTCAACAAATATCTATTACTCAACAAATATTTGAGGCGCTGTTCTACATGCTGAAGTTACTGCCCTAAAAATGTTTACATTTAGTGGGAGAGAAAATGAACAAATAAATATGATTTAAGAGCAACATACAGTACTCAGGCTTTGAATTCAACAAAATATTTTTTAACCTATTCCACCTGGAATGCCATCAAGAATATTAATTCTAAAAGTGGGATTTTGGTTTAAAAATCCTAAAAGACAACTTATTTACATATCACAAACCAATACTTTTAAGAATTACCTACAACAGTTTAGCAGTATTCATTTTCCAGCAAGTTGGAAGTATTTTCATTTCAAGTGAATTGCATATTTTTTAAAAATTGAACTTGTACAAATTAGAAAATTAGTAGTTATCATAATAAAATAAGCTAAAAATAATATTTTACATTATTTTTTGGCAGTCAACTCTAGCCTAGTATTACAATCCATAATATTCCTACCATGGAAAAGTGAGGTAGCTTTCTTTATATCAGTTACAACCTGGAAAGAGTCAACTTTCATTTCTGGGCCTCTTAAACACAGTATGAACTGAGTAGGAGTCCATCATGACTGGTTTAATTTAATTTTACTTTGCTCACTTCCATCCTTTATATTTAATGAAGTACTTTCACAAGGACCCAAGTGTAACAGAACCATAGTCATATGAGTTACATAGGCACTCCAGTACTGAGTGCCAGAGTGAAGTCAGAAGAACAAATAGTGTTAAGTAGCCCTTTTGTGCAGAGAAGTACAAAAACACAACCTGTAGTAGCCATCTTTAGCAGCAAAGTCCTCCTGGTTTGCCAACAGCAGACTTCCTTTCTTATGGAATTAATGAGTGAAAAGGACTTAGTTAAAAATTTAATAAAATGTCAGAGGAAAATATGATATATAAATGAAGGAAGTTTTTCCATGTGTAAAAGTAATGAAAGAAATTACAAAAGAAAAAGTTAATAGATTTGGTTACATGAAACTTTAAAACATCTATATATTAAAAGGCAAACCAAAAACTAGTAAGAAAACTACACTACAACATAGGTTTAATGTACTGACTATACATGATAATTATATACATAATACTCTATAAAATACTGAATTCACAGAGTCACTGTAAATCAAGATAAAATATTAAGACTCCAAAAGAAAGATGGGAAAAGAAACATTAATAGGCAATTCACAAAAGAAAACAATAGATAACTGGCTAAACATTTGAAAAATGTTTCTATTCAATAAATAAATACAAATGAAAAAGAGGTTTTTTGGGGAGGGGTTGTTTTTGTTTTTCATATAATGTGATCATTGGCTACTGGGAGGAGTGAAAACTAGTTTTAAAAAAAGAACTTTTAGGAATATGTATCAAGAGCCTCTATAAGGTTTACAAACTTTTACCTAGCCATTTTATTCCTGAAAATGTCTTAAGGAAATATTCCAAAAGACAAAATTTTATGCAGAAGATGTTCATCATGGCATTATTTACAATAAAAAAGAACTGTAAACTACCTCAATGCCCCCAAACTATATAAATTATGGAATGTCCAAAAATATTATATACTCACAAAAATTAGTGCTTTTAATTATGAGAGAGCACAATATAATATTAAGTTTAAATTTAAAAAACTATGTGTGCAATGTGACCTCAACAACGTAAAGAGGGAAAAAAGCTAATAACAATAGCACATACACAGATGGGGAGAATACCACCAGCAAGTAGTATTTTAGGGTTGGTAATGTTGATAGTGTTGGTTACCTTTCTCTTTCCACTCTACTGCAAATGCCAGGCCTTCTCCACATTCTAAGAAGATGGGGTCTCTGCCCAATCATCACTGTGCTCCCAGCATTGTGCCTTTCACACAGTAGGTACTTAGAAATATCTGTTGGCTAAATTTAAAGCCAAAGGGAAAAAAATAAATATTTTATAGAAAAATTAACAAAAACATACATATATACACACACGTAAATATACATGTATGTGTGTGGATGTGTACACATATATATATGTACATCCAGAGTACCAATATCAAAACTTAGAGAGGGAGGGGGTAACTTTTCAGCATCTATGTTTATATTCTTAATATTGTAAAAAGCAGGGTAATCTGGGTACAGCGGGTAAGGGGAACAAGAAAGAAAACATCCAAAAAGTTGCTTGAAAAGTTTTTATAAGAATAAAATCAGAGGATGTTATAATTTTGAACTGTTATCTTTATTAATGAACAGAGAAAAGCACTCTCTAGCTCTTTATACTGAAGGTCACCTGTGGGGAGTTTTACTCAAGGATGCAAAGACTGTCTCCTTATGTTATAAACTGGGGTTAACTGACAAGGAGCTAAAGAATTAATGCAACAGAAAAAGACCATCTTTTCTCATTAGCCCGTATCACAAAAGCATTTGTGTTTTTAAACTTTGTTTTTAATCTTTGCAATTATTTTTAAGTCTCTGATGTTTAAATTCCATAGTTTACTTTAAGGTCATTCACTTTAACATTCAGTACCATATTTTCATTCATGCAAAAAAAAACAGTAATATTGTTTAAAAAGAAATGACGCATGTAAACTTTCTGAAATTGTTTGGAGGTTTCAGCACAGTGCAACCACAATTGGATTGATAATTAATATCAAAAGATATTAATTTGTTTAGAACAATGCAGCATTTTAAATAGAAGAATGCTCCAAACCACGCTTGCTGAACAGAAATAACATACTAATTACATGAAATTTCTAAAAATCTTAAAAAAAAAAAAGAAATAACATAGTAGTGCATATTGCTACAAACTAACAGAAGATGCTACCATTCATAAATATGCGGGTGAAAAACTTTTTTCACCAATTTGATATTAATCCTTGGTACGTGTGAAAGTACTGAATAGAATGTTCCACTGAGACAGGCCATGGCTCAAAGTCTATAACTGGGTGAGGCTATGAATTTCAAATAAGAAACCCAACGTGAAAAATATAAACGGCAACCAGAGGCATCTTGTGCATCTCCTATGAATATTAAATGACTGGTTCAAGCAGGCTACATCTGTCAATCTCCAACATCTCCACTAAGGAGATTAGAAACTCAAATCCTTCAATTAACAGACTATCTTGATTACTTAATATTTCATTCACAATCCTGTGCTAAGTTCACATTTTAAGAAAGCTGATAAGCACACAAGCCTCTTAGATAGCCTCATCAACCAGAGGGCAGACAGCAGAAGCAAGAAGAACTACAAGCCTGCAGCCTGTGGAACAAAAACCACATTCACAGAGAGAGAGACAAGATGAAAAGGCAGAGGGCTATGTACCAGATGAAGGAACAAGATTCAACCCCAGAAAAACAACTAAATGAAGTGGAGATAGGCAACCTTTCAGAAAAAGAATTAACAATAACGATAGTGAAGATGATCCAGGACCTCGGAAAAAGAATGGAGGCAAAGATCGGGAAGATGCAAGAAATGTTTAACAAAGACCTAGAAGAATTAAAGAACAAACAAACAGAGATGAACATTACAATAACTGAAATGAAAACTACACTAGAAGGAATCAACAGCAGAATAACTGAGGCAGAAGAACGGATAAGTGACCTGGAAGACAAAATGGTGGAATTCACTCGTGCAGAACAAAATAAAGAAAAAACCATGAAAAGAAATGAAGGCAACCTAAGAGACCTCTGGAACAACATTAAACGCAACAACATTCGCATTATAGGGGTCGCAGAAGGAGAAGAGAGGGAGAAAGGACCAGAGAAAATATTTGAAGAGATTATAATCGAAAGCTTCCCTAACATGGGAAAGGAAATAGCCACCCAAGTCCAGGAAGCGCAGCAAGTCCCATACAGGATAAACCCAAGGAGAAACATGCCGAGACACCTAGTAATCCAATTGACAAAAATTAAAGACAAAGAAAAATTATTGAAAGCTGCAAGGGAAAAAAGACAAATAACATACAAGGGAACTTGCATAAGGTTAACAGCTGATTTCTCAGCAGAAACTCTACAAGCCAGAAGGGAGTGGCATGATATACCTGAAGTGATGAAAGGGAAGAACCTACAACCAAGATTACTCTACCAGGCAAGGATCTCATTCAGATTCGATGGAGAAATCAAAAGCTTTACAGACAAGCAAAAGCTAAGAGAATTCAGCACCACCAAACCAGCTCTAGAACAAATGCTAAAGGAACTTCTCTAAGTGGGAAACACAAGAGAAGAAAAGGACCTATGAAAACAAACCCAAAACAATTAAGAAAATGGTCATAGGAACATACATATCAATAATTACCTTAAATGTGAATGGATTAAATGCTCCAACCAAAAGACACAGGCTTGCTGAATGGATACAAAGATGAGACCCATCTATATGCTGTCTACAAGAGACCCACTTCAGACCTAGGGACACATACAGACTGAAAGTGAGGGGATGGAAAAAGATATTCCATGCAAATGGAAATCAAAAGAAAGCTGGAGTAGCAATACTCATATCAGTTAAAATAGACTTTAAAATAAAGAATGTTACAAGAGACAAGGAAGGACACTACATAATGATCAAGGGATCAATCCAAGAAGAAGATATAACAATTATAAATATATATGCACCCAACATAGGAGCACCTCAACACGTAAGGCAACTGCTAACAGCTATAAAAGAGGAAATCGACAGTAACACAATAATAGTGGGGGACTTTAACACCTCACTTACACCAATGGACAGATCATCCAAAATGAAAATAAATAAGGAAACAGAGGATTTAAATGACACAACAGACCAGATAGATTTAATTGATATTTATAGGACATTCAATCCAAAAACAGCAGATTACACTTTCTTCTCAAGTGTGCACGGAACATTCTCCAGGATAGATCACATCTTGGGTCACAAATCAAGCCTCAGTAAATTTAAGAAAATTGAAATCATATCAAGCATCTTTTCTGACCACAATGCTATGAGACTAGAAATGAATTACAGGGAAAAAAACGGAAAAAAACACAAACACATGGAGGGTAAACAATACGTTACTAAATAACCAAGAGATCACTGAAGAAAGCAAAGAGGAAATAAAAAAATACCTAGACACAAATGACAATGAAAACACGACAATCCAAAACCTATGAGACGCAGCAAAAGCAGTTCTAAGAGGGAAGTTTATAGCTATACAAGCCTACCTCAAGAAACAAGAAAAATGTCAAGTAAACAATCTAACCTTACACATAAAGGAACTAGAGAAAGAAGAACAAACAAAACCCAAAGTTAGCAGAAGGAAAGAAATCATAAAGATCAGAGCAGAAGTAAATGAAATAAAAACAAAGAAAACAATAGCAAAGATCAATAAAACTAAAAGCTGGTTCTTTGAGAAGATAGACAAAATTGATCAACCATTAGGCAGACTCATCAAGAAAAAGAGGGAGAGGACTCACATCAATAAAATTAGACATGAAAAAGGAAAACTTAAAACAGACACCGCAGAAATACAAAGCATCCTAAGAGACTACTACAAGCAACTCTATGCCAATAAAATGGACAACCTGGAAGAAACGGACAAATTCTTAGAAAGGTATAACCTTCCAAGACTGAACCAGGAAGAAACAGAAAAAATAAACAGACCAATCACAAGTAATGAAATTGAAACTGTGATTAAAAATCTTCCAACAAACAAAAGTCCAGGACCAGATGACTTCACAGGTGAATTCTATCAAACATTTAGAGAAGAGCTAACACCCATCCTTCTCAAACTCTTCCAAAAATTGCAGAGGAAGGAACACTCCCAAACTCATTCTATGAGGCCACCATCACCCTAATACCAAAACCAGACAAAGATACTACAATAAAAGAAAATTACAGACCAATATCACTGATGAATATAGATGCAAAAATCCTCAACAAAATACTAGCAAACAAAATCCAACAACACTTTAAAAGGATCATGCACCATGATCAAGTGGGATTTATCCCAGGGATGCAAGGGTTCTTCAATATATGCAAATCAATCAATGTGACACACCATATTAACAAACTGAAGAATAAAAACCATATGATCATCTCAATAGATGCAAAAAAAGCTTTTGACAAAATTCAACACCCATTTATGATAAAAACTCTCAAGAAAGGGGGCACAGGGCTTTCCTGGTGGCGCAGTGGTTGAGAGTCCGCCTGCCGATGCAGGGGACACAGGTTTGTGCCCCGGTCCAGGAAGATCCCACATGCTGCGGAGCGGCTAGGCCCGTGAGCCATGGCCACTGAGCCTTCGCGTCCAGAGCCTGTGCTCTGCAACAGCAGAGGCCACAACAGTGAGAGTCCCGTGTACCGCAAAAAAAAAAAAAAAAAAAAAAAAAGAAAGTGGGCATAGAGGGAACCTACCTCAACATAATAAAGGCCACATATGACAAACGCACAGCAAACATCATTCTCAATGGTGAAAAACTGAAAGCATTTCCTCTAAGATCAGGAACAAGACAACGACGTCCACTCTCACCACTATTATTCAACATAGTTTTGGAAGTCATAGCCATGGCAATCAGAGAAGAAAAAGAAATAAAATGAATACAAATTGGAAAACAAGAAGCAAAACTGTCACTGTTTGCAGATGACATGATACTATACATAGAGAATCCTAAAGATGCCACCAGAAAACTACTAGAGCTAATCAATGAATTTGGTAAAGTTGCAGGATACAAAATTAATGCACAGAAATCTCTTGCATTCCTATACACTAACGATGAAAAATCTGAAAGAGAAATTAAGGAAACACTCCCATTTACCATTGCTACAAAAAGAATAAAATACCTAGGAATAAACCTACCTAGGAAGACAAAAGACCTGTATGCAGAAAACTATAAGACACTGATGAAAGAAATTAAAGATGATACCAACAGATGGAGTAATATACCATGTTCTTGGATCAGAAGAGTCAATACTGTGAAAACGACTATACTACCCAAAGCAATCTACAGATTCAATGCAATCCCTATTAAATTACCAATGGCATTTTTTACAGAACTAGAACAAAAAATCTTAAAATTTGTATGGAGACACAAAAGACCCCAAATAGCCAAAGCAGTCTTGAGGGAAAAAAACAGAGCTGGAGGAATCAGGCTCCCTCACTTCAGACTATACTACAAAGCTACAGTAATCAAGACTATATGGTACTGGCAGAATAAGAGAAACATAGATCAATGGAACAAGATAGAAATCCCAGAGATAAACCCATGCATCTATGTTCAACTAATCTATGACAAAGGAGGCAAGGATATACAAAGGAAAAAGGACAGTCTCTTCAATAAGTGGTGCTGGGAAAACTGCACAGCTACATGTAAAAGAATGAAATTAGAATAACTCCCTAACACCATACACAAAAATAAACTCAAAATGGATTAGAGGCCTAAATGTAAGACCAGACACTATAAAACTCTTAGAGGAAAACATAGGAAGAACACTCTATGACATAAATCACAGCAACATCTTTTTTGAGCCACCTCCTAGAGTAATGGAAATAAAAACAAACAAATGGGATCTAATGAAACTTCAAAGCTTTTGCACAGCAAAGTTAACCATAAACAAACGAAAAGACAACCCTCAGAATGGGAGAAAATATTTGCACATGAATCAACGGACAAAGGATTAATCTCCAAAATATATAAACAGCTCATGCAGCTCAATATTAAAGAAGCAAACAACCCAATCCAAAAATGGGCAGAAGACCTAAACAGACATTTTCCCAAAGAAGACATACAGATGGCCAAGAAGCACATGGAGAGATGCTCAACATCACTAATTATTAGAGAAATGCAAATCAAAACCACAATGAGGTATCTATCACCTCATACCAGTTAGAATGGGCATCATCGGAAAATCTACAAACAACAAATGCTGGACAGGGTGTGGAGAAAAGTTAACCCTCTTGCACTGTTGGTGGGAATGTAAATTGATACAGCTACTGTGGAGAACAGTATGGAGGTTCCTTACAAAACTAAAAATATAATTACCATATGATCCAGCAATCCCACTACTGGGCATATACTCAGAGAAAACCATAATTCAAAAAGGCACATGTACCCCAATGTTCACTGCAGCACTATTTACAATAGCCAGGACATGGAAGCAACCTAAATGCCCATTGACAGATGAATGGATAAAGAAGATGTGGTACATATACACAATGGAATATTACTCAGCCATAAAAAGGAACGAAACTGAGTCATTTGTTGAGACATGGATGGATCTAGAGAATGTCATACAGAGTGAAGTAAGTCAGAAAGAGAAAAACAAATATTGTATATTAACGCATATATGTGGAACCTAGAAAAATGGTACAGATGAACTGGTTTGCAAGGCAGAAGTTGAGACACAGATGTAGAGAGCAAATGTATGGACACCAAGGGGGGAAAGCCGTGGTGGGGTGGGGATGGTGGTGTGATGAATTGGGCGATTGGGATTGACATGTATACACTGATGTGTATAAAACTGATGACTAATAAGAACCTGCTGTATAAAAAGATTAATAAAATTTAAAAAAAGCTGATAAGAATTGTATTTATTCATAGAATCAATCAATTCTACACTAAAAACTAGTACATACACATTTTGATACTTGCTTTCTATATGAGAAAAAATTTCTGTATGACGTAGAGGAGGTCTAAGTACATAAGTCTATAAAATGGGTGCAGGCCAAGGAAAAAGGCTTGCTCCCTACCCAGTTCTGGTATACTTTCCATTATCTTAGAATATCAATTCACGGGTCAAATTATGTTGACATTTTCCAGGGGAAAAGAAAATGTTCTGAAAAGCATGCCTTTCCTCCCCTGATAACCAATTTAAAAACATTGAAATTGAACATCGCACTTGGTTGGCTGAGGGGTAAAGAAGAACTGAAGAGAAAAAAAGAAAAAAGCAGAAGAAAAACATTTTTTCCTCTTCTGTCATTACTGTTTTTAACCTAACATGTCTCTCAAAGTGTTTAGCTCCATGGTGATGAGAGCAAGAGAAAAACACAGAAACACTGAAAGAACAAATTCCCTCAGAATATTTTAGGGTTTGCAACACAAAGCTTAACATGGAATTACAGAGGCATTCAAGTTGAAAATAGATTCTTATAACTTAGTAATGATGTAAGATGAACAGTCTTTATAATAGCTTTAAAAAAAGCTGATACGTTCCTCCCCACCCCAAAAAAAACCCAGCCTTCTACTTGACTTTTTCACATTAGTAATTTTCCCAATGTAAAGAATATAGAAGAAACCATAATCACTGTTTAGAAAAATGGGTTTCCATTTTGTCCCCCAAGGGGACACTTGGCAGTATCTGGTGGTCACAACTTGGTAAGGAGTGCTACTTGCATCTAGTGAGTTGAGGCCAGGGACACTGCTAAACATCCTACAATGACACAACCTCCATAACAAAGAATTCTCTGGCCTCAGATGGCACAGTTCTAAGGCTGAGATTCTGGTTTAGAAGTATCTTTAACAGTGAAATGCAAAGATTTATGATCATCCCAGTTCCAAAACTTAGGTCAAAGCAAGTAGGGAAGTCTCCCAGGCTCTCTGTACTACCTACAGGCTGATGTTTGCAATGGTTCTACTTTCACATGGGATACAGTGCTGAAAACTGCTATAGGAAGAGATTTCACTGTTGAATAACTTATGAACTTATAAGAAATGCAGAGTACGGTAAAATACATTTACAAATAAACCTGAAAAGGTACTTTAAAAATGTTAACCAATGTAAAATTATGATGACAACTCATTAAATGAAGAAAACATCAATGATACTATACTTTTGGTAGTAACAATATCAAAAATGTTCATTTCCACTGACTGATCCTTGCTTGCTAAAAATCTTTCACAATCTTCCTTCCCTCAGAGGTTTAATTACATGGCTTAAATTTATTCTTTACTTCAATTAATAATATTTCCTGAACACCTACTCTGTGAACTGTTCTAAACCCTGGGGCTAGGATGGTGAACAGAGCAGAAAAACCCTCACTCTTAAAGAGCTTACATTCTAGTAGGGGAATGCAAGAACAAGGAAATCAATAAATAATGTAAAGATCAGAAGTGAAAAGTGCCCTGTGGAAAAATAAAATTAAAAAGTGATATGGCTAACAGGACATGGAAGCAACCTAAGTGCCCACTGACAGATGAATGGATAAAGAAGATGTGGCACAGATATACAATGGAATATTACTCAGCCATAAAAAGAAACAAAATTGAGTTATTTGTAGTGAGGTGGATGGATCTAGAGTCTGTCATACAAAGTGAAGTAAGTCAGGAAGAGAAAAACAAATACCGTATGCTAACATATATATATGGAATCTAAAAGAAAAAGAAAAAAAAAAGAAATGGTTCTGAAGAACCTGAGGGCAGGACAGGAATAAAGACACAGACGTAGAAAATGGACTTGAAGACACGAGGAGTGGTAAGGGTAAGCTGGGACGAAGTGAGAGAGTGGCATGGACATATGTACACTACCAAATGTAAAATAGATAGCTAGTGGGAAGCAGCCGCATAGCACAGGGAGATCAGCTCGGTTCTTTGTGACCACCTAGAGAGGTGGGATAGGGAGGGTGGGAGGGAGAAACAAGAGGGAGGAGATACGGGGATATATGTATAGTTGATTCACTTTGTTATACAGCAGAAACTAACACAACATTGTAAAGCAATTATACTCCAATAGAGATGTTAAAAAAAAAGAAGACCAAAAAAAAAAAAAAAAGATACTCCTGAAGAAGAATAAGATGAAAGGGCTTTCCTTCCTAGCTAAGATTTTGGAAAAGAAAAAAAAAAGCTGTTGTGTATATTAGTGTATCAAAATCTAAATTGAACTTTGGAAGTAAATAGTAACCCCAGAAACAGTCTGAAATTCAAATTTAATTTGGTCTCATTTATTTTATCTGGCAATCCTACACATAAGAGGAAACAGGTACAAAAATGTTCATAGTAACATTGTTTATAACAGCAATACCTGGAACCCACCTAAATCTGCATTGAGGAAATAATGGATAAACTGTATATTCACACGACAGAATATCAAGCAGCAGTGAAAATAAATGAATTAAAGCAACGAGAAATAACATAATGAATGACATTAAATAATGAATCTTAGAAACATTATTAAACTTAAAAACAAAAAAAGTAATATGGCTAAGATGGCTGATTGGATACTCTCATCAACTGGTCAGTCAAGGAAGGCCTCTCTGTGAAGAAGTGATTTGAGATAAGAAGACCTAAATGTCCAGAAGGAACTGGTTACACAAAGGAAGGACGTTCTAGGCAGAAGGAAGAGCAAGTAGAAAGACCCTAAAACCTGAACAAACTTAGCACGTCCAAAGTAAAGAGAGCAGGCATGGCTGGAGGGCAGGGAGATGACACAGGGTTAAGAGAGACAGACAGCTTCAGACTGTAAGGAAGCTCAGAGGCCTTAGTAAAAGCAATGTGAAGCAGCTGCAGGGCTCCACGGGCTTGTCTTGTGCATGACCCAGCAGAAGATGCAAATGGCTTGCTCTAAGGTGGGATCAGCAGAGATGGAGAGAAATGGACAGAGTTGGGTACTTTTGGAGGTAGAAACAACAAGGTATGCTGATGGATCACATATGGTTTAGAAACTTGACATGCTGATGGATCTAGAAAGAGATGAATCAAGGATAACTCTTGAATGTCTAGCTTGAGCAACTGGTTGGATGATTCTCCTGGGGAATTCAGAGTGGGCGAGAAGCAGGTTTATAAACAGGATGACCAACTATCCTGGTTTGTCCTGGACTGAGAGGTTTCCTAGAATGTGGGACTTTCAGTGTTGAAACAAAGGAAGTCCTGGGAAAGTAGGATGACTTGATCACCCCAGATATAAATCAAGAGTTCTCTGCTGAGGGTGTCTATTGGACATCTATGTGGAGCTATCAGACTCACAGCTTGAAATACAGGTGTGAAACCAACTCTGAGCTGGAGACACAGAACTGGGAATCACAGAGGCATACAGGTGGCATTTAAAGTCCCAAAACTAGATGACATCAACTCGGGAGAGAAGAGAAGGAGTCCTAGAACAGAGTTGGCATTTCTCTTTTTCACAGATAATATAAAGATGTCTGCATCAGTACAGTTCCCCATCTACACAGCCTTTCAGACTTAAGACTCCATGTTTTTGACTCTTACTTTCCAGATCTTGCCAGAAAATTATTATAGAAACACAAAGTAAAATGCACATCTCAGATGCTTTGGGTGACTTATTTTAAGCTACTGATGCTTTGCTTAAAGCCTCAGCTTTGAGGGCCCCATGTCAGATCCTTTCCAACAGTCACAGACGAGCCCAAATATACAGAATAGGTTTGTTTATTGTCCATCCTTTCCCTTCTCTTTCCCAAAGCTTCACTGCAAAGAAATCCCACGACTACTACTGACAAATGTTTGGCCTCTTTTCCCTACTTCCAATCCCACTTCCCTCCTTTTCTAAGTATCTTTAAGAAGCATGACCTTCGGGCTTCCCTGGTGGCGCAGTGATTGAGAGACCACCTGCCGATGCAGGGGACACAGGTTCGTGCCCCGGTCCGGGAAGATCCCACATGCCGCGGAGCGGCTGGGCCCGTGAGCCATGGCCGCTGAGCCTGCGCGTCCGGAGCCTGTGCTCCGCCACGGGAGGCCACAACAGTGAGAGGCCCGCGTACCGCAAAAAAAAAAAAAAAAAAAAAAAAAGAAGCATGACCCTCAACTACCACAATCAAAAAGTCACAATGAGGAAAAGGAACACAGAAAGAAATAAGTTGACCATAAAAGCTCTCCAAAGGCAAGTTTCACTGGAGAGAGGCCCACAGTTCAGCACATTAGTCTCTGAAAAAACTGCTAACACTCTTGGCTGCAACTTAACTTGGGTACACTGGTATTCAAAAAAGGAACAATTACCAGAGTGACTCAACAGATGGCCCATTTAAACTATGGGATTAATACAATGTGTCTGGTGACCTAGTTCAAGTAACTAAATAGAAGCCTCCCAATTGGCCAACTTGTGATTGAAAATATCAAATGTTTGCAGCAGACCTTGTAAAATCTAACTCTATCTGGCCAATCTGGGCAGAGAAAGTAAGAGAATGAAACATGAGAAATAATCAAAAGAGGTCTAGGGCTTGGAATGGCCATAGCAGAATTACCTGGCTCCCCTGTGGGACATCTTCATCCCTATGAGGGTAAGCATCCTGGCTAGAGAGAACAAGAAGACTTGGGCATTTCAAAAAATACATTAAAAAATTAAAAAGAAAAAAGACTCTGTCTAAAAGATAATTGAAACGGTAGAATTTCAGGGAGAAGCAATTAATGAGAATAAATTTTACCTAGCAAACCCTACTCTACCGATAAATGGACCACCCCCATTGTGGGTCCCTCTGTAGGGTCTCTCTTGTAGGGGCATAGTCATTCTTCAAAAGGACTTCCCAAATTCTTCTCTAGCACTTAAAAACACTCACATGCTGGATCACTTTGAACTCTTCCTAAGTTTAATAAACGTGAAGCATTTTTAATCATATGTAAAGAAAAAGAAACAGAAAAGGCAGACTTGAGTTTAAAAATAAAAACAATACTAACAACCTCAGAAGAGTAAGGGTCAAAGGTTTCTGATCAAACAGCTTAAGCAATGCCTTATTATATCATTATGCCTTTTCATTTTACTTTTATACTGAATACCAAATTTGTTTTATTTTTCACTAACAATATTAGAAATTTAAACATCCTAATGTAAATCACCCTTAAAACATTGATTCTCCTGTTGATTGATTGCCGATAACTACATTTTCAGGGCACTCAAAAAATATCACCATATTTTTACGTATGTAAAAAATACTCATATACAATAATTTTATCTACTATATAAATACCTTCTATAATCACCACATTCCTCTCTGTAAGGATGTACATTTTAAAATCCATTGGTAATAAAAGATCATTCCTTTATCTTTCAAAGTAATTTAAATTTTGTAAATGATAGAAATTCAATGAAAAAAACACTGATAGCAAACTTCATAACATAATTGGGTTTACAGACTTCTGACATTATGCTTACCCACAGTAAAGCTATACAGACACATTTAATGGATACTAAGTTGCATATAATTGCCTGAAGCAAGAAATACATATTTTAATTTATATATTTTTAAATGCACTTAATTGCTTCACCTTCATTCCAGTGAAATCACTAAAGGATGCTTCACATATCTATTCCATTAGCATTAAGACGCTATTTATAGCTTTAGAATTTAATGATCTGAAAACACATTAATCCTTTTAAAAAATGTGTTCTGTGATGTCATTATGGCTTTACAAGGATACGCAGAACTTTTTACTGAGAGGCATTCTGACAAACAGAGAAAAGCAGACACCGTTTAGGTGAAAAAATGAAATGAAAAACTCCAGGTAGGAGTCTTGAAGACAGGGCGCTCAAGGACATGTGTTCTCCAAAGAAAGAGTCTGCTGTGCCCACAGTCACAAGCCAGAGAGCCATCCTACTGCCCAGCAGCTGGAGGGAAAGGAGACCTCTGCAGGAATATTTCAATAAAAAGAATTATGCTGGAAAAGTAACATACTCTGAAAGTATTTTCATAATTAAGTTAATTTTAAAAAACCTATCCAGTAACGAAATGTAAGATACAAATGAACCCACAAAAAAGTTTTCAGTGAGCTCCTTTTTGCAAAAATATCTTTAAGTTTCTGATGCATATAACATTCTACAGAGTCTCTAAAGATTAAGACAAATTACTACTGTCCAGTGCTAACGAGCTATTAGGGGAGCTCTTTACATAAAACCACATAAGGAACAAAGCAATAAGCACCGCAGTATAATTCTGACAACTATTCCTCTGGCTGGATTTGGAAATTGTGCCCAGAGAGATGACACAGAAACAACTGAGAACAGGTGTGAGCACATGCAGAGGAGGAATAAAAGAGAACCAACCCCTAACCCTGGGCCTTTGCCCATCAAGGGGAACAGGAGGCAGCACTATCATCTCCCCCAGCAGGTCTTCTCTCTGACCACCAGACCAGGTGAGATGTCCATCCTTTTCAGGGAATCCAAGGATCCCATTCTTTCAAAGCACTTTCCACACTTTACAGTGAGTTATTTGGGGGCAGAGATCAGCTCTCATCAACCTGTACAGTCCCAGATACCAGCACAGTCACAAAGTACCTGCTCATTAAATGTTCGATATAAAAATAAATGAATGAGAAGAAAAAACAGTAAAAGAGAAGAAGCTATTTTCATGGAAGCAGGAGAACCAAAATGAAGAAAAGAGTAACTCCTTGGGAAATGAGACAGAAAACAAAGAGAAGTAGAAAACAGTCCAGGAACAGACTTACACAAGTATGGTCAGTTGATTTTCAACCAAGACACCAACTCAGTTCAAGCAGAAAAAAATCTTTTTAAGCAAACGAACGGTAACGGATGGATATACAGATGGGGGGAAAAAAAACACCTCGACAATTACCTTATTTCATACACAAAAAATTAAAGATAGGTTATCAATCTAAATGTAAAAGATAAAACCCTAAAGCATCTTCAAGTAAATACAGAAAAACATCTTCCCAATATTAGATAGGCAGGGATTTCTTGGATAACACATAGTTAAGCACTAACCATGAAAAATTATAAATTGGACTTAAAATTAAACCTTATCCTTATCAAGAGACATCATTAAGAATATAAATCTCTCTGGGCTTCCCTGGTGGCGCAGTGGTTGAGAGTCCGCCTGTCGATGCAGGGGACATGGGTTTGTGCCCCGGTCCGGGAGGATCCCACATGCCGCGGAGCGGCTGGGCCCGTGAGCCAGGGCTGCTGAGCCTGCGCGTCTGGAGCCTGCGCTCCACAACGGGAGAGGCCACAACAGTGAGAGGCCCGCGTACCGCAAAAAAAAAAAAAAAAAAGAAGCTAATTGACCTCATATGGAGTATGAATTATTCTCACTAGAGGTGGAGATAAAAAATTACACATAACATAAACAAGTTCTGGTTTCTGTAGAAGCTACAACTTAGACTTCCTTTTCTCTGTACATTGAGTCCCCTTTTTGAACACTACATGATTTTACCCTAATTTCAAACAATTTAAAATGTCTAAATAACTGATAAATTTAATATCATCTCTCTTTTGAAGGAGGAGAATTCTAACCTAACAAGAGCTAAAATGTTTTCCTCGGGGCAAATCAAGTGTTTCCACTGCTAGTATATCCTTCTTTTTCTTATTCAACAATACTTCCAAGATAACTGACACAACTTTTTTGTCTTCCCTAGCTAACACTGTACTTTACAAAAATCCAAAATTCTGGAAAGCAAATTCTAGGAATCAACTTTATTACAGTCTTTCACAGAATTTAAGTTCCATATACATTGGAAAGGAAAGAACAGACAGGGTGAGCTGAGAAATGTGCCTCCGATCAAGCGGTCTTAGAATACATGCGATAATCAGCTCATCTCTTCCCCTCAGTGGAGCAAGCCGCTGACAGTGAGCGATTGGTGTTTAGAAACAATTCCAAGAGGCTTGTGAAGGTAAACTACTGGCCAGCTACAAGGAATGTCAAATCTCCATGATGCGGTCTTTTTAGAGCTCACCATTAGAGTCAGCACTGGTTTACTATGAGATGCAGGAAAGCATTTCTCATGAGGAGCCGCTGCCAGTGAAGAAGCAGTTTTAGGCCAGCTTCCAAATGCCACCTGGCATCGCCCCAGGGATGAGGCACCCGCTCAGATGATATCTGCGGCAGAAGCAGCATCTCTTCACCCACAGGGGGTTGGGGACTTCACAACAGTTCCGCTTTCCAGCTACTCTGGAAGACAGGGGAAGGAAATGTCTCTCTCCACCTTTAATTCTCCTCGCAAGTTCTCTTTCTGTAGTCCAGGTCATATAGCTCTCTACAAGAACATCAATGTACACAAATTGAAAAGCCTGAGGGTGAAGAGTTAAATCACACACACACACACACACACACACACACACACACACACACAAGCTGTATTCTGTATGAAAAGCTCAACAAAAACTACAAGTCCATCTGTCAGAGAAAGCATCCTCTCGCTGAATAGGAAGTGAGATGGAGACCTGAAAGAGTAATTCCAAGAGCCAGTTATTTTTCATGGGGCCGGGAACTTCATGGTCATTGCCAATAGAAACTTATTGCCATATATAAAGGGCAGTGACTCCTCTCTTTGTAAATATTATGAAATACCAACCACTAGCTTGAATGTAATATAAACTACATTTGTTCAATGTGTGAAGCTTTTTCTTCTGCAAAAGGTCCAAGTAGGTAAAAGCCGGCCTAATCAAGAAATAGCTATTCCCTGGAAAGAGGAATGTCAAAAGCAGCCGGTTCTCAGATGGAGGTCAAGAACTGAACAGAGAATATTTATAGTCGGCCACTCAAGCAGAGAATAACTGTAACAACAACGTCCTCTCCCATTTATGACACTTTACAGTTTACTAGAGAGCATTTTTGTATTCATTATCTCATCTGGAAAAATAGGCCAAGTCCACTCAGAACTGTAGGAAGTATCCCAGCACCAAAGAGCATGTGGCCCTCTGCCCTCAGAGGGAAAATACTCACAAAATCAAAATAACTGCATCTTCTCTTGTGCTGAAAAACAGTAACTAAAAAACTATCTTGCATACCCAATTTGAAAGCAACATCCCATGACCGCAGTTAGTGGTAAGCTACATGCAATAAACACAACCAAAAAAAGGGGAGTCTGGAAAAGAAAGACAGTAACTACTTACTAAGAAACCAGACTTTTTTTTTCTTTATTTTTTGATTGTTCTTCAAGCACTGAAATGTATAGGAAGGGGCCTACTTTGTCCTTTTGTATCCAGAAATATCAAAAACAGACACAAACTCCAAAAAGCATCATGACCCTGCCTCTATTTTATAACATTTGGAAGAAAATGAACTTGACAATGAAATTTAGAGCCCTAGTAATGAAGACAGAGAGATCTGAAGTAGCAACAAGAGAAGGCAGAAAAGAAACGCTCAAGTCCAGATCCCATTCTGCCAGATGACTTCCCTGCCAAGGACGATATTCCCACCTAACAGGTGAAAGGATTATCCCTCACGCAGTGATTCCCAACTGTGGTTTCAGGCAACCACTAGGGGACTCCAAAAATCTCAAAGAATATGGCAAAATTTCAGAACATAATTTTAATCCCGCCAATTTATGGAGGACTAATGTACCCCAAAAACTGAGTGTAGGAATGGTTGGAAATCACCTCTCTGGGAACTAGGCAACAGTACAGGCTTTTACTTTGAAACATGAAGAGAAAGTAACTTCTCACATTTCTCACTCCCCTAGAGAAAAAGAGATCCTACTATATAACATTAGGGAAGAAGATTTGATTTTAAAAAAGGGGTATTCAACTGATGTCACAGCCTCCTCACAGAATTAATGAAGGAGGAATCCATCTGGTCAGAAATTAGAATGGCTGTTTTGAAAAAAGAGTGAGCCTATTTTTTTCCCTGCAGTTAACACGTCAGCAAGTCAATCAAGCTTTCTATTAACTGAGCATCTACTATGAAAAGCAAAACAAAACATGGACAAATTATCTACTGCTTAAAGATGCCCTCAGACCTTGCTTAGAAAAGGGTAGCTACCTGGTGTTATTTCAGGTCAAAAAAGAAGCAATGGCAGAGTTAGCAATTCCTCTGTGGTGGGTTACTTTTTTTTAAGACTACAAATTCCTCACCTGAACTCTTTTCTCTCTAATTTTCTTCCCACGTCAGGTTGACCCCTTCATTCTTTACCTGAACTTGACTTTATTCCCATCCTCCACTTAGAACAAAGTCAAACTCCTCCCCCCTCTTCCTACCAGCTGCCCCACATGTCTTTCATATCAAAAAAAAAGGGAAGGAAATGGGGAAGGAGAGGTAAAAAGATAACCCATTTTGAAGGAATGAGAATGAGGATTGGGAGACCAACTGTAAATGACTTATCCAAATCCTTTTGGAGAAGAGATTACATTGGAATCTTATCTGAAACAAACAAACAAACAAACAACACCCTATCAAGCTATCTTTGTGAAGGAGTAGTGAACTTAACAGAATCAGGAACCCACTGATAAAGAGAAAGTGTTATAACGTGTTAAGAGTTAAAGTAGCAAATTAAAAAATAGGGAGGTTTCTTTATTTATAACTTTAGCATTGGGTCTGAGAATAAAATAAATTTGAAATAAATCTGAAGTAAATCTAATGAGTGTTATGCAAGAAAATCAACTGATACACACCCCCAGTGTTGTGAATACAAAGACCACAGTTCAGAATATCAAACACGATCATGCAAAGTCTAAAAGTTCCATAAAGCCACCCATAAGTAAAACAGGCAGAAAAGATAGGATCACTATTTATTAATGATAATATTTTGAAAACAAATTAAAATTTGCTTTCTTTAACCATTTAAATGCAAAGATCTTAACTTGATGCCTAAAACTAAAAACATACTATAACACCCAGGAATCAAAGTTTGAGTGTTTTCCAACAATACAAAATTATAAAATAATTTAAAACTGGACGCTATTTGACTAATATAATTCAAATCAGTCTCTCAGTGGAAGAGAATAAAGTCGCAAAAGTGAAATCCCGCATGCTGTTGCTGTCTAAAGAATCTTCAAAGACAGTGCTGTGTTCTTACTAACATTAACAGCTGCTGAAACAACAATTCTTTTAGAAACCCTCATTTTCTTCCAGGGGTGCAGTTTGCCAAAGAATCCCAGGCTAAAATCTAAATGGACACAGGGCCAAAACTGAGTGATAACACAAAATTCAGACTTCATTTAAAACAACTTTTACACTCTTTCCTTGGAAGAGAGGACAAAGGACAAAGCTCTCATCATTTGCTCTGTTTACACCACAAAGGCTTCAGGACAATAAACTCTGGGGGTGATTACTGGCCAACTGGTTGAAGTGCATCCCTGCTCATAGAGAATGTTTCTGTTATGGACAGACACTTAAAAGAAGCCCTCTGGAAGCTAAGAGGGCTGTGGCGTACATACCAAGTTATTTTGAGCCTCAGAGAAAGAGGCCAGCAAACAAATCCTCAGAAACAATCAAAACACCACAAAGGGCAAATAGTTTCAGATCCAGGGAGATGTCTGTTGCTTCCTTGTGGTGAGATGATTTGAAAACCAGACAATAACCGGACTTACTGTAAATTGAAGCATGAAGTGGGATAATGGAGATGTGAGTCAGAGCAGAGTTCCCTGTGCTTTGCAATGTTGCATTGTTTAAGTTACGGGACAGGGGAGGGAGCAGAGAGGAGGGGTCATCAGACAGAATGAGGCAGGGGACAGATACACCATATCAAAAACAAGTCCAGGAGGGACCCTGAATTCAACTACCCTTGGAGAATTACCGAATGCAGCCTTCGGTCACTTGCCTTTTTTCTCCTATCTTTCTATCAGGGGAACGGAGACATTTCTTTTAAAGATATAGTATTCTTCTTCCTATATAACGGCTTACTTTATAAGACTCCCTCACTTAAAAACAAACAAAACAAAATCACAGGTCTACATAGAGAAATATACCCTACACCAAAAATGTCTCTCTAAAATGGTTAAAAACAAAAGCTAACCAGAATAGGCCAGAGCCCAGCTTCCCTTTAAAAAGGCTCCCTCTTTATCCTATGATGAAATGTCAACAACCTCTTGATATAAATACTTGAAGTTCAGATGATATTATGTTTAACACATTCCATATATAGGTATTTAAGAATTTCTGGGTGCCACCACCCAGGTTAGTCCTTCATTAATAATTGGTGTGGGTCCCCCTGCACCACCCTTTTAATGGTACGCTCTGTGTCCTGTGAGAACACATTATTAGCTCATGTTAACCACAGCTACTTCTGGGTGGTAAAATCACAGATGCTTTTCATTTTCATCTTCATTTTATGTTTGGCTGCACTTTCCACATTTTCGTAGGTATGTATTGTTTTTGGAAAAGTTATTTTTTAAATTTGGGAGGAACAGAGTGTTTTCCGGAGGTTTTCTGGATACTTCAAACAAATACAACCAAATGGATATTACTCCAAATGATTAGCAAAATACAATAAAAGAACAGAATTTTAGCCACAATGAATGCTGGGCCTTGGCTTGAATCTTTATAACCAACAAGCTCCATGCATTTGCAGAGTGAATGGATGTACACTGATGTCTCCATCTTTAAAATGAGGACACTGGGCTTCCCTGGTGGCACAGTGGTTAAGAATCCACCTGCCAAGGCAGGGGACACAGGTCCGAGCCCTGGTCCGGAAAGATCCCACATGCCGCGGAGCAACTAAGCCCGTGCACCACAACTACTAAGGCTGTGCACCACAGGTACTGAAGCCCATGTGCCTAGCACCCATGCTCCGCAACAAGAGAAGCCACAGCAATGAGAAGCCCACGCACTGCAACGAAGAGTAGCCCCCACTCGCCGCAACTAGAGAAAGCCCACGCACAGCAACGAAGACCCAATGCAGCCAAAAATACATAAATAAAATAAATTTATTATTTTTATAAATGAGGCCACCATGCAGTAATAAAACGGGAATACCATCAAATTTTCAAGATGGGGCCCAATATTCAGACAGAAGTAGAGACAGCTGGTCTGTCTTCACACACTGTTTAGCAGAGTTTTCCAGAGTACAGAGGGGGCACCTACCGGTACAGATCAGACTAATTCTATTTAATTGATTTGAGAAGAAAATTTAAAAAAAAAACAAAAAAAACCAAAGAGGGTGGGAAGCTTTCGCCAGGGATTAGCATTCATTTAGAAAATTGAGATTTCATTTCCACAAAGTTAGAAGGCATCTGCTACTGAGGGGATAAGATATCATCAAGCATAAAACTCCAGATATTTCTACACTCCTTAAGAACTTTGGAATTCTTGACCTGGCCTGTCACTGCACCCACTGACAAGAGATATTGACTGCCATGGAAGAAATAATTCACACAATGTAATCTAGAAGCCATAAAGCGATGTTACATTCCCACTAGACTTAAACTTTTCATGCCCAGTCTGTTTAGGTGTTGGCTAATGACCCAATTATTTACACAATATGCAAACTAAGGGCCATAAGTTTTCGTGATTTGTATTTGGTACTGAAGCATGGTCTCTTGGCTCCTAATTGCAAAAAGAGATTAAGTGAGAGGTATTAAACAAGTCCTTACGACAAACAGGATCGAAGTTCTTCGTAAACAGGCACCCTTTTTAAACACAGCCTAAATTGCTAATATGAAGGTCTCTAAGATTTGTATCAGGGAAAAGAGCTTAACTAACCCTGTAATAAGGAATTTTATCAAGGGTGTTCACTGACATGAAATACTTTATCAATCAGTTTCTTAGAAACTCACTCTAAAATCTTTCAACTTAATTCAGCAGATATGCTAACCATAATTTTATAATTTGAACACCTGATTTTCCAAAATGAACATGACAGTGTATAACAAATAGCAATGACCCAGACCAACAAAGACAACCCAACTCACGTGCTTGTGCACATACACCCACAGACGCAAAACAGTAGTCACGCCTGCAAAACACAAAATTACACAGCGAGCTATGGCTTTCTTCTACTTCCTGTCAAAAGATGCATTCCTCTGAGAGGCCCACTCACAGATATTCCAATGTGAAAACAAAGATTTATCCACATATGAAAAAGTCAACTCACATTACAAGTTGAAAATCTGGTCTTTTGGCTACTGACTGGCTAAGTCTGCTTGTCTTTTTCTCTTTAGAGCAGAAACAATAAGATGTTAAGTGCTGGGCAAGATCCCTAATGCACCATCAGAGAAAACCCATAGGAAAACAAAAAACCTCATTAAAAGCCTTACTTTCTATCTAAGAAAAGTCTTCATTTTATCTTTATCCCCAAGTGACTTACAAATGTCCTCCACTTTAGAATGAATATGATTATTTTAATGTTTTACACTAAAATAAATTGGAACAAAGTGAACTTATGATTCAGTGAAGACCAAAAAAAGACTTTCACCCACTTCATTGCCAGGTAACTGACAGGTGTCAATAAGTCAGAGAAGAAAAGGATATCAAATTCCATCCTAAATATGAGAGACACTGATGAGTGGTTCAAGTTAGAAGATGCAAAACGCACACAATATAAACTTCCAGGATTCCCTCCTGCATCAACCATGCTGCAGGAGTTAAGCTGAGACACTCGGCAGCAAGACAGCCCCTGGGGGAGACCAAACTGGAGCTGAAGACAGGCAACCACTACTACCCCTTCACAAAGGAAAGGCTAGCAAGCGCGGAGGAATGTTCTAAAACAGACCCGCAAAACCCAAATTGCTTACAAATGCCAAATGTTCCACTGCTTTTCACTCTATCTAGGGAAGAAATTTGCTTTCACAAATGGGTACATACCCATCTTCAAACTCAAAGAACAAGTCTCCCTTTCTAGTTCCTTCAATCAGAATAAAGAGTGGAAAACATTTAGTAGCATTCTGGATAATCTGCACCAATTTAGATGATTCGTGTATTGCTTCCCCAGACTAAATGGTCTATGGCTAGTGATTTCAAGTCAACAAGGGTGCGGAAAGCAAGACCTAATTACAGATCTGGGTCACTGTCTAGAAGTTCCCTCAGCCCAGTGAAGCATCCCCCAAAGGGCACCATTTCATTTTGAGGCATAAAAACAAGCCAAGTCTACAGATCCCTTTACATAGGAAATAAATGAGAAGACATCCTTCCACAAGAAATAAAAATATCAGTTCACTGAATTGATCTTTCAAAGAAAAACGTCAGTAGTCTTTTTCCCTTAAAAAACAACTATAACACTAAAGTTTTTGAAACAAGAATATGGAAATAAAATTCATTACAGGATTATAGCTTAAATATCTTGCATTTCTTGTCTATATTTGGCCTGCTGTACAAATGGCATTCCATTTGAAGTCTGGTCATCTCCCAATGCAAAAGATTTACTAGCTCTTTTCATAGGGGCCTCATTGATTGGGTGTTTCCATTTGACGGCTATAATCTTCTAGCATTGGCAACATTTTAATTTATGATCCTGGGCCCACAATGAAGGAAAAAAGCTAAAGACAGTTACATTTAAATAAAATTAAAAGAAGGATTCATTTTTTTAACAACAGAAAAATGCATGCACAAAGCACCAAAACCTAAAACTGGATTTCTACAAAAGATGTTATTGAGTCTGTAGTGTGGATAAAATCTATATGAATTAAGGGCAAAAAAACTTTTGGGTTTACTGTTTTTTTCACATGTTAAACATTTAAGCGATGGGACTTCCCTGGTGGCGCAGTGGTTAAGAATCCACCTGCCAAGGCAGGGGACACGGGTTCGAGCCCTGGTCCAGAAAGATCCCACATGCCGCAGAGCAACTAAGCCCGTGTGCCACAACTACTGAAGCCCACGTGCCTAGAGCCCGTGCTCCGCAACAAGAGAAGCCACCACAATAAGAAGCCCGCGCACCGCAACGAAGAGTAGCCCCCACTCGCTGCAACTAGAGAAAGCCCGCATGCAGCAACGAAGACCCAACACAGCCAAAAATAAACAAAATTAAAAAAAAAAAAATTAAGCGAAAAATAACACCTGAAAAAAAAAGGAAATCCTCTTCTGATTGTCATAAATCTTTCTCTGACATTTTATCTGTAATTACGCTCCCAAGTTGAGAGGATTAATGATCTCTGAGTGGAAACGACTATTCAGTCTGTGGAGGCAACATTCCAAACAAGAACCGGGGGATACGACTCCTCAAACGGCAAAGAATGGGTGTTTTGAATGCAGAAGTTAAATGACCTAAGAAATGTTTCAGACAAGGATGCTACAAAATCGTCTCCAAGACTCAGGCTGGGGCACAAAAGGAAATAATGAGATACTACAATTCAAAGTACCGTGCTTCATAATCTGTTCATAGGAGTGGATGCCTCCTCTATTACTGCTGCCACAAGGCGGAAACAAATTTAGGAAGCACATGAGTCAACTTTGTCAGTATGATGGCTAACTGTCAGAGTGCAGAAGAATGCATAGTTTTACCCAAGTTTGCCAAAAGCATGCATTATTGACCACACGATGAATGGAGCTATTTATATGAAAAAGTAACCAACACACTCTGAAAAGCTCACTGATGACACAGTAGGTCCTGTACATGCCAAACCTTCACAGGAGTGCAGGCGCGGGTGTGCAGACCAAGCACCAGACTCCAGAAGATAAGCGTGTTGATGAAACTCATCAGCCACTGAAAATCTAACACATTTCATTACGGGTCACCAAGATGCCTAGTGACAGATCTTCGGACAAGTATCTGAGAACACATTCATAGCTTCTTTCTGTGATCCTGAATTTCTTCTCAAATTCTTTGTGATCTTAAACAACAAATACACACACAGTATCTACGTCTACCTGAAGTGAAAAAGCATACAAAAATCATCCTACACGTACGTGGTAAAAGCACAAACAAATGCGTGAGAAGAACAGAGATCAAAACCAGGATAGAGGTTCCTCAGAGGCGGAGAAAGGATACTGCTATGAGGGAGGATGGCCGTAGGTTTTTAACTGTTCCATACAATTGGTAAACATTCTATTTGTCTAGTGTTGTAGCAGGACACATAATAAATATCTGTTATATCACCCCTTACGCAGTTTCTGTATTTGAGTACTCACAGTAATTTTTGAAGAACAAAAGCAAACAAGGAATTAGAAGTCTGGTATAGACAGACTGTTCTAAGAAAACACAAGGGACAGCTCCACACTGTTAAATATATACCTATACAAGGGGATGGTTTTCAGGTCAGCAGTCTAAGACCCTTTTCAGCGTTCACAGCCCAAGTGGGTTGATTAAAAGGCAAAACCTCCAGGGAAAGAAAAGACAGAATCCGAAAGCAATGTATTTCATTCTCATGTCTTTGAATATGAAATCACTGCCTGTGAATTGTTCAGAAAGAAGAGGGTGCCCTCAACAGCAACACATCCTGGCAGGTTAGTTTAACAGTATGAGTTGGCCTCCCTTTGCAACTGCTCCCACATTCCCCAGGGAGAAACTAATGGAGTACTAAAAACAAATGGAGATGAAGTGAATCACCTAGGGTGTTTTGGCTCCCAACTCAAACTGGCTTAAACAGAAAGCAAATGTTACTGGCTCACATGCTTGGACTTCTGGAGGAGAAACTGCCCTCAAGGCTGGTTCCTCTGTCCTCCACTCTGTGTGACTTCCTGCTTGGCCTGGAGCCACACCAGACCTCACACCAGCGCAAAACAACATCCAGAAGAAGAGAGGCAGAGGCAGGCTCTTCCGGTAGCTCTGTTTGAAGTATGAGAAGACTTCTGCCAGAAGCTCCTGGCAAACCTACTTTGGAGTCTCCTTGGCTAGAGCAGGATTAGAGAACCATTCTTGAAGCCAGGCCGCTGGCCAGTGAATGCCCAACACTGGCTGATGCCTCCTCCCCGGGGAGTTAATCATGCGTGGACACAGCAGGGATGGGACTGCCCCTCATCAGGGCCCACCCTGGAGCTGTGGTCAGCTCCTCAACCCCATAACATGGGGGGGCTTGTGGAGGAGGTGGGTGGATGAGATGCATAATATGGATTCAATCCTAATGTCTACTCACTAGCATTTACAGGGAACGGCCTGAGCCATTCTGTGTTTATCAGAAGATTAAATAAATCACAATCGTGATATATTTGTACATATATAAAGCTAGAGATGCAAAAATCAGATGACCAAATGAATTACTTCCTTTGAGAAAAGCAGATTGTTTTTGGCTGCACCGTGCTCCTTACAGGACCTTAGTTTCCCAACCAGGGATTGAACCCAGGTCCACGGCACTGAAAATGCTGAGTCCTAACCACTGGACTGCCAGGAACTCCCGAGAAAAGCAGATTTTTAAAAACTTTGTTCCTACACCTCCACTGCTCCAACGAGAAATTTAAAGACAGAAAATTAACACTTTACAAAGCACGGAGGTCACAGGAAGTATGGTATAGTACTTACTATATTCTTGTGGCATAGCTACAGAAATTCAGATAATAGCATCCACATTAACAATGTATAACCTGAAAAAAGAATAAAAATAGTTAAGTACAGAAGACATTTCATTAAAAACAGTTGCATAACTTTGACAAGTCTTATTTTTTTCCCTGAAGGAAATAAACCAGTCTTTTTAAAGTAAGCAGCTGAACTTAAATTAAAAATGAGAAAAATATCTGCAGTATAAAAATTCTTCTATCTTCAAGTTACAATTATCTGCATCTTTTGTAGATCTGACCACCACCAAACAAACAAAGAAAATACATTTTAAGCAAGGAAAATTGCCCTGGACTGCTATTTATAAAACGGAAACAAAAGCAATGATTAAACGGACCTCAAAACCCATGTCATCTAACCCCTACAACACACATCCAACCTACTGAGTTCAACGCAACTTAAAGCTAGATAAATCAGCTTCAATTTCTAAATTCCTAAACTCAGAGATCTGAGGAAACAGTCCTCAGAAAAAAATGCACGTATCTGATTCAAATATTTGACACTGCATTTTAATAAAATCTTTGAATATTCAGCATACCTTGAAACGCTAAAGAAACACAGCCAAAGAACTGGGGACTCTAAGACACTGGAATGTCTTTTAATATTCAAAAGAGAAAGGTCTGTCCCTATCCAGACCTCAGGACAAATAACAATATGGCGAGTCACACTCTTAATTCAGAAGGAGTTTAAAAACATAAAACTCGAACCGTGGATGCTTGGTGTTTCCTGGGGATGGTGTGCCTTGGCAAGGCTGAGGATGGTTACCGGCCATCAATCTACAAACACCACGTCTAACTTCACTTTCCTCAGTGTATGTAAGATTCAGCCATGTTGTTGGCATTAGTTATGGTCTTCAGAAGAAGAAAAAAACTTTTCCTCTACCCTCTTGTGTTCAATTCCTGGGGACTTGCAAATTCAACTGACAAAGACAAATTAATAAGAGAAGAGGCATATGTTTCTTTATTGATGTTAATGTTTTTACATGCGTGGAGATGCCATGGAACAATGAAAACCTAAAGTGGCAGTTAGAGCCAGGGGCTCATACGCCATTTTAACAAAAGGGCAATAAATAGTGGAGAAGTGACTAAACAAAGGAAAAAAGGGGGTTAGGCTCCTAAGGATGATAAATTGTGGGAAGGTGACTAGGAAATGTATGGGAGATAAGAATTGTTGAGTAAGATTTGTTACACAGACTCAAGTGTCATCCTCTTCTTCCTGGTATGGCAGATGGGGTGCCCTGCTTACACCCCAAATTTATGCCCTGCTTTACAAATGGAAATTTACAAATGGAAAATTTACAAATGGAAATTTATGCCCAGTTTTCTGGAAGAAAGGGGGAGGGCAAAAAGCTCTTCCTGTGTCTGATGTTTTTAGACTTCCTTCAGTCCAAAATAATTTTCATGCCAAAGTGGCATATTTTGGGGTGGCATATTCTGATCCCCTTCATGTTCATAAAAATAAAAATAAAATAAAACAAAAGCACTATTAAAATAGAAGTGCAAGTCTTAGAAAAGAAGATATATTTGCAATATATAAATCCAGCAAAGGACTCATTAGAATATAACAAACTCCGACAAAATAAGAAAAAGACAGGTCACCCAAACAGGATATCAAAAATGGCCAACAAGCACATGAAAAGGTGTTCAACGTCATTCATTACCATGGAAATACAAATTAAAAACCACAAATGAGATAAAATTACATGCTCATCCAAATGGCTCATATGCAAATATCTGACAATACCAGGTCTTAGGATGTGGAGCAATTCAACTCTCATATGCTGCTGTGGGAGTGTGAACTGGAAAACTGTTCGGCAATATCTAATAAAGCAGAACATAAACTGTGGCCTAGCAATTCCACTCCTGGGGAAATGCCTTCTAGGAATGCATACACATAGGTCCTAAAGACACATATATTTAACGAAGCATTCATTGCAACAGCCAAGACTCAGTAACAAATAAATTGTGGAATATTCATATAATGAACACTACACAGCAAGGGGTCAATCAATTTTTTCTGCAAAGGGCCAGACAGTAAATATTTTTGGGTTTGCAGGCCAAATGGTCTCTGTGCCCTGTTACAACTACTCAACTCTGCCTCTGGAGTGCAAAAGTAACCACAGACAATATGTAAATGAATGGGTGTGGCTGTGCTCCAATAAAACTTTATTTACAAAAACAGGCAGTTTGCATGCTACACAGTAATGAACATAAATGAACCATAAGTGATTCAACAACACAGATGAATCTCACAAACTTAATGTCGAGATAAAGAAGTCAGACACATGACAGAATGTACCGTATGATTTTATTTTATAAAGTTCAAAAGTAGGTAAAACTATGTAAATCAGGATAGTAGTTATCTTTTAGAGGGGGCAGTAAAGCCTGGGGGGAAGGAAGAATTCTGGCAGGCTAGTAATACTGGGTTCCCTGGTTTGAATGGTGGTTTTCCGGTTATATTCAATTAGGAAAATTCATCAAAGTGCTCCTTTATGACACATTTGTCTCTATATGTGTAACACTTGAATAAAAAAGTGATATATTTTCAATTTTTATAAATAAAGAATACGGGCCAGTAAGATAAGTGAATGATTTCTCAAAGCTCACTAGCCCCGGACATCAGGCACTCGATGCAGTAGCTGCAGCTTTGTACCCTTGCTGAGCGCGGTGCAGAAACAACACCCCCGCCCCTTTGCTTAGTGTGACGTCTACATTACAACTAAACCTCTGTGCTGAGTAGCAGGTAGGACTTTGGAGAATGAGCTATGATTAAATAGAACACACAGGCAGGAAGAGAATGCAATACAGAGGGAGAGAGGGAAGTAACAGATGGTGCCTGAAGAGACTGGTGGAAATAAGCCCCTACATTTTAACATAATCTGCTGAATAATCTATACAGAATACAAAGTAAAGTAAGCAGCTTAGAAACACAATGTGGAAGGTTACTAAACTTGTCTTCTGGACAATAATAATGACATTTTAAAAGCTGACTAGTGCTCCTGAAAGACCGTTGAAGGGATTTTGTTTCCAGTACAACAACTTCTTCCAATCTAACAGGTTAAACGGGCAGCAAGCTTCAGCTTTTCAAATGAAAAGGCAAATCGGACAGATAATATAGTCTTGACTTTTTAGGTCTGCATATTTTAAACAATTTCTATACCTTGGTTTCACCTCATCCCTCTATACTATGTCTGAAAATTTAATTAGATATTGTGACTTCCCAGGGATCACAGGAAGCCATTAGATTACCAAGGTTGTGGCCAAATACATGAGGAGAGGCAGAAAATACAAAAATGCCAAAGATAACAAGATCACGGGCATCACATTCTATTAATATGGGCTTATATCATGAGTGAAATAAAGAGAGAAAGAGTAAAGAAAAAGTGAAAAGAACTGACATCCACTCACTATACTGCAAGAAACTGAACTAGATGCTAGAAATCCAAGGACAAAGCTCCTGTCTTTAAGAAGCTCACAGTTATAAAGAAAATGAAAAGCCTATGCATCAATAATTTAAATCAAATGTCACAAAAGTTACACGATATTTACAAGTGCTATAGAGCTATGAATTAACAGAAGAGAATTACTAAATGGAGGAGTGAAATGCAAATGGGGAGAGATGGGTGAGGAAAGGAAGTCTTTACCTAGCAGGTAAGAGGTGAAATGGGGGTTTTTTTGTTGTTTTTTTTTTGGCTGTACACGGGCCTCTCACTGCTGTGGCTTCTCCCTTTGCGGAGCACAGGCTCCGGACGCGCAGGCTCAGCGGCCATGGCTCACAGACCCAGCTGCTCCGCAGCATGTGGGATCTTCCCGGACCGGGGCACGAACCCATGTCTCCTGCATCGGCAGGTGGACTCTCAACCACTGCGCCACTAGGGAAGCCCTGAAATGGGTTCTGAATGATTAAAGATGGGCAAGACAAGAAAAGGAACAGAGCATTATTCCAGGCAGAGGCAGAGAATATGCAAAGGCACGGAGGCATGAATGAGCCACTCATGCTTGAGGAATAAGAGGAAATCTGAGGCTTCCAGAACATGGTGTATAAGGACAAGCTAAGACTGAGATGATGGAGGGACTTGTCAATTATACTAAGTTCAAATTTTACCCTACAGGCATTATGGAACCATTCAGGTGGGAACTGGGGGAATGAGAATGGAATACAAAGAATAGAGGGGGAGTGATAGGTCTCCAGATATATCTTTTTGCATAGTTTTGACATTTATAACCATAGTACTGTTAAACAAAATAAAAAGGTAAACAATCAAAATCAAACAGTATGTGAAGGTAACTCAAAATGAAACACATTCAGTACTAAGGGAACTGCATTCAAAGGTGTAAGTAACCACACTTAACTGAGTACAAAAGAAAAGAACTAACCTAACCGCTTTGGAAGCCAGTATCTTGACTATATACTCTGAGACTAGAGAAAAAACAAAAAAAGGAATGGGAAAGACCAGAATGAACTGTATGGTATCAGACTGGAATCAGAGATATCATGGTTTTTAATATATATTTCAGTAGATAATAGATATTGGTAGAGGCAGGTGTGCGTAGCTCTGTCCTCTGACAAAGACTAGGAGCAATGATACCCCTGTGGCAATGAGCACATGTAGCACCCAAATACTGGCTTCTAAACACCATCCTCCAATAAGGGGAACCAGGACTACTTAGAGAAATGTCTGGCTGCAAAGATAGGAAAGGGAAAGTACCAGATGAACCTAGAACATTTTGTGGTACAACAAAGTAAGGAGTGCTCAAAAAAGATATGGATTTATCAAAAGGACTGGAACTAAACTGAAGGGGCCAAATCTGGGACAATCTGAGCAAAAAAATTTTTTAATTATATTAATACATTATAACTTATATGATAAAACAAATAGCATGAGTCCATATCGATAAAAATTAAGTAACTGAATACAAAAATAAATGGGCAAGAAGGCCAAGATCTTTCTTGTAAGAGAATTTCAATTAATAAGTGTAGAGAAGAATGATGGAAATAGAAAAACCACCATTTGACAAACAGCACAGATTAAAGAAGACAAAAGAAATAAAACAACTAAATGCAATGTTGGATCCTAGACTGGATCATGGTCCAGACATAAACATTATTGAGATAGGTGATAAAATATGAATAAGGTCTGTAGCTCAATTAACATTACTGTATGAATGTGAATTTCCTGATTTTAATAAGTTTACTATAGTTATATAAGACATTAGCATTTTGGGAAGGTGGGTGAAGGGTATGTAGAAATTGACCTATTTTTGCAACTTTTTTTTTTAAGTCTAAAAGTATTTCAAAATAAAAGAAAGAAAGAGAGATAAAAGAAAAGAAGGAAGAGATGAGAGACTGTGAGTTACAATCATGTTAATCTAAAGCCTGGCTTCAGGCCCTCTTCTCTCTGTGTCAAATATTAAAGCTAATAATTTTTATTTTTTTAAGGTATATATATATATACATAAATGTATAAATGAGAAGCTTGCAAGTAATGAACAAATAGAATATTGTAAATAACTAAACAGAACTGAAAAAAGAACTGAATAGAATTTTAGAACTAAAAATATGATAACAGAAGTTTAGAAAAAATTAATGGGACTTCCCTGGCGATGCAGTGGACAAGACTCCCAAAGCAGGGGGCCCAGGTTCGATCCCTGGTCAGGGAACTAGATCCCACATGCATGCCACAACTAAGAGTTCACATGCCACAACTAAGACCTGGCGCAACCAAATAAATAAATAAATATTTTTAAAAAAAGATCCCTACATTTAAAAAAAAAATTCATTAGGTGAATAAATTACATTTGGACACAGATGAATAATGGAACAGGAGCTGGAAGACAGATCTAAAAAAAACCATCTAGAATGCTTCCCAAATAGAGAGATGCAACCATAAAAGTGACATTAAGAGACACAGATGGAAAAAAAAAAGAGACACGGAAGGTAGAGTGAATAGGTCTAACATTCACCTAAGAGGAATACTAGAGAAAGATAATGGAGAGAATCAATACTGTAAATGACACCAATCCTTGAATCCAGAAAGGCCAACAAACAACAAGCAGGGGGAAGAGCAATACTGAGGGACATCAGAGTAAAACTACAGAACACTAAATAAAAAGCAATCTTAAGAGCAGCAAAGAGAAAAGAGAATCACCTACAAATGAACACCAATTAAGATGACTCTTGATTTCTCAACAGCAACAATGGAGCCCAGAAAAGGACTACTATCTTCAGTGACCTAACAGAGATAACAATCAACCTGGAATTCTATAACTAAAGACAATTCCTTCTAGAACAATAAACATTTTCAGCCAAACAAAACCGAGAGTTTACCATCAGCTGACACACTAAATTATAAAGGAAATGACCTTTGCACAGAAGTAAAATGATACCGGATAGAAGGCCTGAAAGGCAAGAATGAATGATGACCTCACAAAAGACAACAGTTAACAAAGAGATGAAAGATGCTCAATTTCATTAGTCATCAGAGATACACAAGTTAAAATCCCCAGTGTGGTACCACTACATACCCACTGGAATACCTAAAATTAAGAGCCATGCTGACAAGGATGTGGAGCAAACAGCACTTCCCTTATACCTTTGGTAGGAGTGTTAACTGCCCACCTGAAAAACCGTTTGGCGGTATCTACTAAAGATGAATGCATGCATACATTATAACTCTGCAATTCAATTCCTAGGTATATAGCCAACATAAACAGACACATGTGTGGCAAAAGACATGAACAAGGATGTTCACAGCAGTGCAATTCATAACAGCCCAAAACTGAAAAAACTCCAGTGTGTATCCATAACGGAAAGAAAAAATAACTGATGAATTCATATAATGGAACGCTGCAGTTAGAAAAAGAAGAAAATATTTGCTACCTGCAACAACATGAATATATAATGCTGAGAGAAAGAAGCCATATACAAAAATACATGCTATATGATTCCTTTTATATAAAGTACAAAACCAGGCAAAATTAATCATCAATGATTATAATTTGAAGTCAGAACAGGTGCTTTTAGAGTGATAGACTGTTCAATTTCTTGATCTGAGTGCTGGTTACATAGACAAGTTCAATTTTTGAAATTTATTGATCTGTCCACATATGATTTGTCACCTTTCTGTATGTATGTCATAGTGCAGCACAAATTTACTTAAAAGCAGAATGAATGATGAGCAAAGATACTGGCAGGAATATTACAGAAGAAAACGCTGTGTTCTTCTCATTGCAACCCACCAGGTGGCACACAATTTTCATTTGTATTATTACTGATGATGTTCACACTGATGAACTGATTAAGGTGGTATCTGCTAGTCTTCTCCACTGTAGAGCTACTTACACTTTTCCTCTTGGTAGTTAGTATTTCTTAAGGAGGTACTTTGAAGCTATGTACATATACTGTTCCTCATCAAGATTTCAATTAATCAATCCATTCTTTCTTACATTTATATTATTCATCCATGTATTCAGGGGGTTATAATATATTATTATTATGGTTTCTTATAATCCATTATTACCGTTATGTGTTTTGTAGCCCAATCAGCCCCAGATTGGGCCAGTGGAAACCCCTTCAAGATGGCTTCTAGGTCATTCTGACATGACCTTGTCATTTTGGGAGCATTCCCTTACTTTCTAAAACTAGATGTTTCAGTCTCATTTTGTACTTTCTTACCATTTCTCCAAGGAGCCCTGGTTCCTTTTATTAGAGAGTGGTATTCAGAAATCAAGATCCAAGGTGGCATCAAGATGGCAGAGTAGGAAGATCCTGAGCTCACCTCCTCCCATGGACACATCAAAACTACAACGACATACAGAACAACTTTCTCTGAGAACCACCTGAAGACTAGCATAATAGCTTATCTACAACTATGGAAATTAAGAAAAAAACACATCAAGATGGGCAGGAGGGGCAGAGACACAGTCTAGTCAGAACCCACACCCCCAATGTGACAACCCACAAGCAAGAGGGTATATCACTGATGTGGAAGTCCTCCCTAAAGAGCAGGGGGGCCCTGCACCAGTGAGATGAGCCCCCACAATGTCTGGGTTTGAAAGCTAGCAGGGTCATGTCCAGGGGAACTGGAGGGCTATGAGAAACCAAGATGCTTAAAGGGCCTGTGCACAAACTCACTCACTCCAAGTCCCAGTGCAGAGGTAGCAGTTTGAAAAGCATCTGGGCCATACATAAAGGAGATTCAATGACCGATGTTATGGCAAGTGCCAAAGGGGCAAGGATGTGTTGGAACTTCCTTCCAGAATGAAGTTCTGGTGGGTGCCATTTAAAAAAAAAAATTATTTTATCCTCCCTCTACCAAGCTGGCCTGGCACTGGTGGATGCTGTTTGTGACATCTGCCAGGTATCTTACTAGCGCCACTCACCCAGCCCCAGCTTACCCCTGTGGACCTGCTCCAGCCAGCACCCTCCCAAAGTAGCTCTTCTCCCACCACACCGACAGGCGGCCTCTGTCGGGATGGGAACCCCCCAAAGCAGATCCTGTCCCTCTACACTGGTGCGTGGCCTTGGTCCAAATCGCCACCCCTCCCCAACAAAGTGGCTCCTACCCCTGGAGGCCAGCCCTGCCCACTAGCACAAATGCAGCAGTCAGAGCCAAGCCTATAACAAGCCAGCCTGGGGGCCAACCCACCCAACAGCGCATCTGCAGGAACTGGAGGACCACCACAAAAGGAGGGTGCGTGTACTCCACATGAGGGAGTCTTCTGGGGCACCTGGCTCTGGTGACCAGGAGGGATTGCTCATCAGGGTCCCACAGGAAACCCTCTACATAAGACCTCTCCTTCAAGATGAGGAGACACAGCTGATCTACCTAATACATTAAAAAAAAACAAAACAAAACATGCTAAGAGTTAGGCAAAATGAGGAGACAGAGGAATATGTTCCAATCAAAAGAACAAAATAAACCTCAGAAAATGAACTAAATGAAACGGAGATACCTATCTGATAAAGAGTTCAAGGAAGTGGTCATAAAAATGCTCACTGAACTCGGGAGAAGAATGTATGAACACAGTTAAGAACTTCAACAAAGAGATAGAAAATATAAAAAAGAACCAATCAGAGTTGAAGAATATAGTAACTGAAATGAAACTACACTAGATGAAATCAACAGCAGATTAGATGATGCAGAACAATGAATCAGTGATCTGGAAAAGAGGGTAGTAGAAATCACTCAAATGGAAGAGTAAGAAGAGAAAAGAATTTTTAAAATGAGGATAGTTTAAAGGCTCTCTGGGACAACATCAAACATATTAACATTCATATTATATAGGTCCCAGAAGCAGAAGAAAGAGAGAAACATACAAAAAACTTATCTGAAGAAGTAATGGCTGAAAACTTCCCTAACCTGGCAAAGGACATCAAAGTCTGAGAAGCAAAGAGAGTTCTCAAAAAGATGAACCTAAATAGACCAACACCAAGACACATTATAATTCAAATGTCAAAAGTTAAAGATAAAGAGAGAATTTTAAAGGCAGCAAGAAAAAAGCAACTAGTTATATATAAGGGAATCCCTGTAAGACTATCAGCTGATTTTTCAGCAGAAAGTTTACAAGCCAGAACAAAGCGGCATGATATAGTCAAAGTCCTGAAAGGGAAGTACTTACAACAAAGAACACTCTACCTGACAAAGTTATCATTCAGAACTCAAGGACAGACAAAAAGTTTCTCAGATAAGCACAAGCTAAGGCACTTAGTATGCCTTATAAGAAATGTTAAAGAGACTTATTTAAGAAGAAAAGAAAGGCCATAACTAGAAATTAAAATATATGAAAGACATTTTATAATAACCTATATGGGAAAAGAATCTGAAAAAGGTCACAAAAGAAGTCTCAATAAATTTAAGAAGAGTGCAGTCATATCAAGCATCCTTTCCAACCACAACAGTGGGAAACTAGAAATAAACTACAAGAAAAAAAACAGGAAAAGACACAAACACATGGCGACTAAACAACATGCTACTAAACAATCAATGGGGCAATGAAGAAATAAGAAAATACCCTGAGACAAATGAAAGGTTGGAAGGTTGTGTTTAAACTTCCAAAATCTATGGGACACTGCAAAAGCAGTTCTAAGAGGGAAGTCTACAGTGATATAGGCCTACCTAAAGAAACAAGAAAAATGTCTCAAATAAACAATCTAACCTTACACCTAAATGACCTAGAAAAAAAATAACAAAGCCCAAAGTTTGTAAAATGAAGGAAATAATAAAGATCAGATTGGAAATAAATAAAATAGAGACCAAAAAACAACAGAAAAGATCAATGAAAGCAAGAACTGAATCCTGGAAAATATAAAAAATTGCCAAGCCTTTAATCAGACTCATCAAGAAAAAAAGAGAAAGGCCCCAAATAAATAAAATCAGAAAGGAAAAAGGAGATGTTACAACTAATACCACAAAAATACAAAGTATCATAAGAGACTACTATAAACAATTATACGCCATCAAATTAGAAAACCGAGAGGAAATGGATAAAATTTTTAAAACTACAATCTTCCAAAAACGAGGAAGAAATAGAAAACCTGAATAGACCAATTTACTAGCAATGAGATTGAATCAGTAATTTTAAAAACTCCCAATAAATAGAAGCCCGTGAATTCTACCAAACATCTAAAGAAGAGTTAAAACCTGTCCTTCTCAAACTTTTCCAAAAATTGAGGAGAAAGGCAAGCTTCCAAACTCATTCTACAAGATGAGCATTAGCCTGATACCAAAACCAGACAAAGACACTGCAAAAAAAAAAAAAAAAAAATTACACAATACCCTTGATGAACAGGATGTAAAACGTTCAACAAAACATTAGCAAAGCAAATTCAACGATACATTAAAAGGATCATACCCCATGATCAAGTGGTATTTATTCCAGGGATGCAAAAATGGTTCAACATCCACAAATCAATCAACATGATACACCACATTAACAAAACAAAGGATAAAAATCATATGATCATCTCAGTAGATGCAGAAAAAGTCGTTTTCACAAAATTCAACACCCATTTATAATAAAAGCTCTCAACAAAGTAGGTACAGAGTGAACACACTTTAATATAACAAAGGCTATATATGACAAACTCACAGCTAACATCCTACTCAACAGTGAAAAGCTGAAAGGTTTCCTCTAAAATCAGGAACAAGACAAGAATGCCCACTCTCACCACTTTTATTCAACAAAGTATTGAAAGTCGCAGCTACGACAATTAGATCAGAAAAAGAAATAAAAGTCAACCAAATCAGAAAGGAAGAAGTAAAACTGTCACTATTTGCAGATGGCATGATACTATATATAGGAAACCCTAAAAACGCCACCAAAAACTATTGGAATAAATGAATTCAGCAAATTGCAGGATACAAAATTAATATGTAGAAATCTCTTGCATTTCTATAGACTAATAACAAACTATCAGAAGGAGAAATTAAGAAAACAATCCCATTTACAATTGTACCAAAAAGAATAAAATACCTTGGAATAAATTTAATCAAGGAAGTGAAAGACCTATACTCTGAAAACTATAAAATATTGATGAAAGAAATTAAAGATGTCACAAATAAACAGAACGATATACTGTTCTCAAAGAATGAAAGAACTAGTACTGAAAAAATGTATTACAATCAGTGTTAGAAAAAATGTCTAAACTACCAAAAGCAACATACAGATTCAATGCAATCCCTATCAAAATATCAATAGCATTTTTCACAGAATTGGAACAAATAATCCTAAAATTTGTATGGAACCATAAGAGACCCCAATTAGTCAAAGTGACCTTGAGAAGAAGAACAAAGCTGGAGGTATCATGCTCTCTGATTTCAAACTATAATACAAAGCTACAGTAATCAAAACAGTAAGGTATTAGCATAAAATAAGACACATAGATCAATGGAACAGAAGAGACCCCAGAAGTAAACCCGTACACATATGATAAATAAATCTATGACAAAAAGGCAAGAATACACATGGGGAAAAGACAGCCTTGCTTCAATAGATGATATTGAGAAAACTGGACATGCAAAAGAATGAGTCTGGATCACCCTATTATACCATATACGAAAATAAACTCAAAATGGATTAAAGATTTGAATGTAAGACCTGAAGCCATAAAACTCCTATAAGAAAGCATGGGCAGTCAGCCCTTTGACATCAGTCTTCACGATATTTGTTTTGGATCTGTCTCCTCAGGCAAGGGCAACAAAAGCAAAAATAAACAAATGTACTACATCAAACTGAAAAGCTTTTGCAGTGAATGAAATCAGCAACAACTGAATGAGAGAAGATATTAGCAAATCATATATCTGATAAGGGGTTAATATCCAGAATATAGAGAGAATTCATACAACCCAAATCAAAAAACAAACAATCCAATTAAAAATGGTCAGCAGACCTGAACAGACATTTTTCCAAAGAAGACATACAAATGGCCAACAGACACATGAAAAGATGAAATTACAATGAGATAGCACCCCACACCTGTCAGAATAGCTATTGTTGAAAAGATAACAAATAACAAGTGTTGGCAAGAATGTGGAGAAAAAGAAACCCTCATTCACTGTTGGTGGAAATGTAAATTGGTGCAGCCACTATGGAAAACAATATGGAGGGTCCTCAAAAAATTAAAAACAGAACTATCACATGAGTCAACAATTCCACTTCTGGGTATTTACCTGAAGAAAACAAAAGTACTAATCTGAAAAGATATATACACCCCTATGTTTACTGCAGCATTATTTACAATAGCCAAAATATAGAAGCAACCAAAGCATCTGTCCATCAATAGATGAATGGATAAAGAAGTGGTATACACACACACACACACACACACACACACACACACACACACACACACACAATGGAATATTAATCAGCCATAAAGAATGAAATCTTGCCATTTGCAACAACATAGATAGACCTAGAGGGTATTATGCAAAGTGAAATAAGTCAGCCAGAGAAAGACAAATACTGTATTATTTCACTTATATGTAGAATCTAAAAAAAATAAATGAACAAACGAAACAAAACAGACACAGATTCACAGATACAGACACACACTGGTGGTTGCCAGAGAGGACGGGGGTGGGAAGATGGGAAAAATCAGTGAAGGGGATCAAGAAGCACAAATGCCACTTAATAAGTCAGTCACGGGGATGCAATGTACAGAATAGGGAATATAGTGAATAATACTGTAATAACTTTAAATGGTGACAGATGGTAACTTATCACGGTGAACTTTATCATTCATAAAGTATGTAAATGTCACTATGTTGTATACATGAAACAATTATAATAACTGTATATTAATCATACTTCAATTAAAAGAAAGAAAGAATTCAAGATCCAGGTGTTAGATGTGTTTATTGTTACTGGGGGCTACCCTCAGGCACTCTTAGTGAAAGAGCTAGGGAATACAGTGGGCCCTCCATATCCATGGGTTCCACATCCACAGATTCAACCAAACATGGATGGAAAATATCGGGGGGTGGGGGTGGGGGGCGGAATTCCACAAAGTTCCAAAAAGCAAAATGTGAATTTGCCATCCACTGGTAACTATTTACATAGCATTTACATGTTATTTACAACTATTTACATAGCATTTATATCGCATTAGGTATTACAAGTAATCTAGAGATTATTTAAAGTATAAGGGAGGATGTGCGAAGGTTATATGCAAATATTATGCCATTTTTACATAAGGGACTTGAACATCCTCAGATTTTATATCTGCAGGGGTCCTGGAACCAATCCCCCACAGATACCGAGTGACAGATGTATATATGTGCTTATACATATATACATACACACACATCTACATCTACATCCACAGGATCTTTCAAGGAACTCAATAAAGTGATTATATATAAAGTTTACATGAAAAGTCAAAGGCCCAAGAAGAATCAAGATACTCCAGAAGAAGACAGTAGTGAGGGACTTGCCCTACCAACGATCAATTACAACATAGCCATAATTGTAGATTAACACAGAAAGGTTGAATTATTTAATAGTGGTACTTGCACATATGTTTATCCACGCGGGAGAAAAATTAAATTGAATCCCTATTCCACTTTTTTTTTTCGCGGGCCTCTCACTGTTGTGGCCTCTCCCGTTGCGGAGCACAGGCTCCAGACACGCAGGCCCAGCGGCCATGGCTCAGCCGTTGAGGGAACGGGGGCCCAGCCGTTCCGCGGCATGTGGGATCTTCCCGGACTGGGGCACGAACCCGTGTCCCCTGTATCGGCAGGCTGACTCTCAACCACTGCGCCACCAGGGAAGCCCCCTATTCCACTTTTTATATTAAATTCATTTCCAACTTAACTGAAGACTTGTATGGAAAAGGCAAGATTATAAAACTTCTATAAAGAAGTAGATTTTATGGCTTCAGAATACGTTAACAACATAAGAAAGAAAAACCATAAAGAAAAATAATAAATTTGTTCTGTATTAAAATAAAGAACTTCTGTTCACTAAAAGAGTCATGTACCACAATGTTCACTGCAGCTCTATATACAAAAGCCAGGAAGCAACCTAAGTATCCACTGACAGATGAATGGATAAAGAAGATGTGGCACATATATCCAATGGAATATTACTCAGCCATAAAAAGAAATGAAATTGAGCTATTTGCAGTGAGGTGGATGGACCTAGAGACTGTCATACAGAGTGAAGTAAGTCAGAAAGAGAAAAACAAATACTGTATGCTAACAGATGTATATGGAATCTAAAAAAAAAAAATCGTTCTGAAGAACCTAGGGGCAGGACAGGAATAAACACGCAGATGTAGAGAATGGACTTGAGGACATGGGGAGGGGGAAGGGTAAGCTAGGACGAAGTAAGCGAGTAACATTGACATATATACACTACACCAAATGTAAAATCGATAGCTAGTGGGAAGCAGCCGCATAGCACAGGGAGATCAGCTCGGTGCTTTGTGACCACCTAGAGGGGTGGGATAGGGAGGGTGGGAGGGAGACGCAAGAGGGAGGAGATATGGGGATATATGTATATGTATAGCTGATTCACTTTGTTATAAAGCAGAAACTAACACACCATTGTAAAGCAATTATACTCCAATAAAGATGTTAAAAAAAAAAGAAAAAAGAAAAGGATAAACCACAAATTAGAAAACACATAACCAGCAAAATATAATTATCTAGAATATATCTCTCATAAATTTGTAAGAAAGACAATCCAACAGAAAAGTGGACAAAAATTATAAAAGGAAATACAAAAGCTCCTTAAATACATGAAATGATGCTTTGTTTCTTTAGTAATTAGGGGATTACAAATAAAAAAGCACCTTTACACACCTATCAGGTTGACTAAATGTAAGAAGTCAGACAATGTCAAGTGTGTGGCAAAGATGAGGAGCAATGGAAACATTCAGACTCCGGTGGGAGTCATACACTGAAACAACCACTTTGAAAACTGTCCAGCATGAGGATACCCTACCAGCCAGCAATTTCACTCCTGAGTTTATGGTCTCCAGAACTGTCACTCAGAGACAAATAAAATTATTCACAACCACAGAAAACTGCAAACCCAAATTCCAACAGTAGAATGAATAGGAAAACAAAATATGCCTTTGTTTGCAGTAATATCAGTCAACTCTGCTGCTAAATGCATCAGTGTGGAAAAAGTCAAGGGAACAATATCCCTGAATACTTTTTCAGAAAAAGATTAGTGATAAACTAAATTTTTAAAAACTAGATACCAAGCTCACTGAAGGCTGGGTCAATACCCCTTAATAGTCATTAAAAACTTTCCACAGTTTTGTGCTCAGAACTGTTGAATATTTCCAAGATACAGACAATTAATTCCTCCAAGAGATAACAGCATAACTTCCTATAGCTTTGAACACAACATTGAGCCCATGGCAAACACTAGATTAAACTAACAAAACCATAGGTCTCATTTAGTTTTTTAAAGAAGAGGGTGCTTGAATTCCCAAGGTCTATTGAATATACTTGTGAAGGCACCATCTACATTGTGATTTTCCAATTTTTTTCTTTAAGTATTTAAAGACTGAAAAAAATGTTATTTTGCTAGTCAGCTACTGAGACATGTGAGATTGCGCCTAAGAACTTATACCAATTAGACCAGCAATTCATTTAAAAATATATATTAGAACAGTATAACTTTCCACCGCTCACCCCCCAAAAAACCATGTTTTTAAATCAATGCAACAGGATTAAAAACAAAATAAAACACTCATATGAGCAAAATGCTCTGAGCTGTATCTGCAATCTTCTGATAGCAATGAGCTCTGATGACACCATGTGCTAAGCTGACCCGGCCGAGGTTAGAGTGAAGTGTGTCCCATGAACCTCATAACTACCCCCAAACCAAACCAATTGTAACAATTTGGAAAAATCACAAGCTATGTATTTAAATTTGGCATCAAAGATATAATCTATTTTCCTTGATTTTAAATGTTATATAATAGTGTTCAGAATTTAGAATATTATGGTCCCTATTTTATATCGGTGGGTGTATGTACAAATCTTTAAAACAGATGGTAACTTCCATAGAAACATCAAGTGACAGTTCTAGCTGATTCAGCTCTAATTCATTGTTTGCTTTCTAACGATAGTATTTGAAAAAGAGCAATTCTGTAGCCCATAGAAAAGATCTCTATTTTTTTTAATGTATATATTTATTATTTATGACTGTGTTGGGTCTTCGTTTCTGTGCAAGGGCTTTCTCTAGTTGTGGCAAGCGGGGGCCACTCTTCATCGCGGTGTGTGGGCCTCTCACTATCGCAGCCTCTCGTTGTGGAGCACAGGCTCTAGACGCGCAGGTTCAGTAATTGTGGCTCACGGGCCCAGTTGCTCCGCAGCGTATGGGATCCTCCCAGACTAGGGCTCGAACCCGTGTCCCCCGCATTGGCAGGCAGATTCTCAACCACTGCACCACCAGGGAAGCCCAAGATCTCTATTTTAAGCAGAGGTGACAATCTTTACTTATGTAAGAAGCAGTAATACAGGTTAGCAAAAGACATGAACTGTAATGGAATACACTAGAGATAAGTCAGGGGAAACCATTCGTTTCATTCTCAAGGGTATGTACTAAGTGTATAGGTCTAACAGTCACCAAATTAACTAAGCCATAATTTTGCTCCACAAATTCTCCTTTCTTCCCTTCAGAGCACACTGGATAATCAGAAGGCAATGTTTGCTTTCCTCTCTACAGCAGCAACTGTGCATTTGGCCTGAACTCTAAATAATCAGGTTCTTTATGAAATTCTTGAAATTCAGCCAATATACAGATCTTTTCACTCAAAATAAGCAAGAAGGAAACAGGCTCCAATCATAACTGTCACATTTAGCTACTCAAAATGGGGGAGAACAGCCTTCTCAGACAAGTTGGATAAACATGCACAGACCTCACCATCACCATACATGCTCCACTGTCACTGAAAGCAGAATTGTTGCTAAGAACCTGAAGTGGGAGTATTCAATTGGATGTCTGATGACATCAACATCTATGGCTTAAAATCTATTGCACACTGATCCTTGGGACTAGAGAAACACCCACAGTGATCCTGAGGACTAGAGAAGCTGGGCAACATTCCAGATGACTTACAGTTTACCCGCACTCAGAAGGCAAAGAACCCACACACATCTTCTGGAGAAGTGCACCCTACCCCATGTGGCTGGCCCTCCCGCCATGGCTCCCATAAATCAGAGCCCACGGGCACAGGTGGACAGAGTCTCCACAACGCTAAATTCAACCTTTTGGTCCTATCATTTACTACAAATAAATCTATGATAAACAACTGAAGGGGTTTAGAACATGCTACTCTAAAACATGCTGATTTGGCATACTATTTTGAGCTAAAGGCACTTAAAAACAACAGGAGTGAGAAAGGCACTCTAACCTCCCCTTTTCTTCCTGAAAACAGGAGATAAAAAAAAAAAACTCCCATGTGAAAGATACCCTCTCTCCACCTGGAAGAAAAGAACATTTTGATCACCAGAAACAGGGAGTCAAGGTTGAGAAGAACCTGCATAAACAAACCTTTTAAAAATAACCCTGTTATTTTCCTTTAGCCTCTGCCTGTATCTTAGTTATTTTTTCACAATCACTGCTCTTTGTTCAACCTGATAATATCAATACTTAGGCCTAACTGGTTCTTTGGGTCTTCATTTTCCTGTGAAAGCTCCCATGTACACGTTAAAAAAAAATAATCTATATGCTTTTTCACTGTTAACCTGTCTTATGTGAACTTAATTCACAGGCCCAGCAACAGACCCTAGGAGGGAAAAGGAAAAGTTTTACCTCCCCTACCCATCATCATTCTAAGAAAATCGGCAATGTGGAAAAATGTATCAAATTCAAGAATGCCCAAGGAAAAACAGTATTAACATGACAAAACAAAGAACATGTTTTTAAAAGTAAAATAAATTTCCACAAGAAATGCAAGGAAATATGATACCCACAAGAAAAGAAAAGAGAAAATGATTATTTTTGGTTAAAATAAGATTACTGGGAAATAAAAGTATGAAGGGTGATTAGCATCTGATCATGGAGGTCTGTAGTTGGATTCTACACCTTGGATCCCATCTCCAGTGGACATCCTGGGCTCTGTCCATTATCCTCTTACTTTGGCCTCTTCCTTTCTGCCTAGAAACATGTTCTAATCTCCTTTAATTCATAAAAAGCTTGTCCCTTGACCCAAACACTCCTCCAAAATAAAGAACTAATGCGGTAAGAAGATGTCAGTGATGATTTGCAAGTTCCTGGCTTAAATAACTGGGCAGATGGTTCTCTCACTAGATGAACAATAAAACTAAAGGGAAGGGTGGGAAATGGGGGAGAACTTGATGATGACATACAAAATTTAAAGTGTCTTTAACAGAAAAAGGTTATAAACTAAGAGCCTGTGTACTGAACTTGGTCCATGGGCATGCTTTCTTTGGCCCATGCAGTATTTTACAAAAATTCAAGGTATTTAACAGGCAAATCCTGATTTACAGCTTCTCTTGAGAAACTGGGAGATCTGGTAACTTTGGGCCAACATTCCCAAATAGCAACAAAGGCCATAGCAAAACAGCCTGCATGGGGCCTGCACTCTCCCCACCCATGACTGTCTTCCTGACCCTGAGTCTATGTCAACAGCCACTTATCACCCCACTTACCCTGTTGTTTTTCTTAGTGTATAAAAACATTTTTTTCTTACCCAAAAGCCTGCTTTTTACTCACTTACGTTGTTAGCCAGGCTCTTAAGCTTGTGAATCTGCTGTAGAACAACAGAGTCAAGAAAGGAGTTGAAAATGTGGGTCTCTGGCTGGTAAGAGAAGAGAGGGCTAGAGCTGGGGTGTAAGGTAGGTTTGAAATAGGTTAACATGGAAGAAGACTGATCTTACAAAAGAGAATGTATAAAAGGAGGTGGCAACTACGGATGGAACTTTAGGAAATGCCAATAATTCAAGTCAGTAAAAGACGGTAACAGTAACAATAAGTAAAGGGCAAGTTCAAAGAGTGAGAGGTTCAAGAGTTCAAAATGAATTAAGTTGATGGTGCACAGATTACAGCAAAAATTCATTCAGTTGTGAGACCAGTGCCATAGAGAGAGATGAGGGTCCACTGTAGAGTTATTTAGCAACAGCAACAACAAACCAAATCTAAACTACCCATGAAACTGTACTACGTATCAGTTAGTTAAGGTTAATACGGAAAGATGTATCTTTTAATTTCTGTCAATATAAATGTTATACCAAGTTCTCTCTGAAAGCCTTTTTTCATTCACCAGAATTATCATATGATATCTAAATTAAGTTGTATTTTACATGTTAAAAGCATTTTCAAATAAAGAGCAGAGGCAGAAAAATACATCAGGCACAGTTCAACAACAAATTGTCAGAGAATCATTTTTATTATCATTAATAACAAAACTGGTCAGCTAACAAATGGAAAAAGTCACCAGGTTTTCCTCCAGATTTCTATGTAATGAGTAGAGGGGAAAAGTCCATTTAACATTAAAAGATATTTAAAGCATCACATTGGCAAAAGCCATCAGACTGTGAATAAGTAGGAATATTTCTGTACATTTGGTTTAAAAAGAGGGTAATTTAGAAATCCTGAAATCTAATACAAGTTTCTCTGTAACAGCTTTTGTACTAGATTACTAGATAGATAAACAGGATACAGTATAAGGGTAGAATTCATAAGGAAATAGAAATTCAGTATAAAACAGATGTGAAAATGCTCGCCCTCATTAATTATCAAGAAATAAACATGAAAACAAAAATGAAATGGCCATCATATAACTATTAGATTAGCATGGTAATATTTTATATATTTATAACTATAAAATGAGCAAAATAATTTTGGTACATTGACACTAATAAGCCTGAATTAAAACTCCTTGTGGCCCTGTAAATTGGGATGGCACCTATAATCGTAGTTAATGTTCAGCAAAATGTTCATAACCCTTGTAATTGATGGCTAAGTCATCAGTGGTGCTCCTAGAAATGGATCTTATGTAAATAATACAAGAGAATCAAAAGGTTATATGAATGAAAATACTCTCTGCTACAATGTTTGTTAAACAAAATAAAGAATCTGGAAACAAGTAAATTGTCGGACAAGAGACACATTATATAGAAAATTATAGTGCATCCACGCTAGAATCTATAAGTTTATATATATACTGGAATGGCAGATGCATGGAGTATTTTTTTTAATGTTTCAATATTCTTTTAATAATAGAATAGGTGAAACAGGAAGAAAATCTGGCATCACAATTTTATAAAAGTGGCACAGGGACAAAAACTGTAGCCATAGTTCTAAAGAGAGAGCATAGAGAGAGATGGGTTTTAACAACTGAACTAAAAAGAGGTAACCAGCTTTAGAAAATGAGAAAGCTACCGGGGACCTCAGAGAGAATAGCTTTAACAAAATGGTAGAGACATAAATCTTATGCAGAGAATTGTTTACTAAATAATGGAGGTGAGGAAGTGTGCGAGTCAGGCAATGCTGGGAAAAAAGAAACAAGTAGTAATCTGGAGGAAAAAAGAAACATGATAGTAGCTTGGGGAAGAATTAGGATTGAGAACAATTTTTTAGGCTATAAACTAGAAAGAGAGTGAGTAATCAGTAAAGAGAAAAATGGAAAATTCAGAAGAGAAGGAAGGAACACGATGAAATAGCTCTTGGAGGCCACATGGTACAAGTACTCAACTTATATGGAACGGAATTTTTTTTTCTTCTCTGTTCCTGTAAAGCACTCAAATTTGCCTACAGAAATAATACTTCAATGAAAATTTGGTATCTTCTTAAAATAAGAGACACTGTTTAGAACATGTCACCAACAGTATTTGAGCATAAAAGCAAGCAACACAATTCAAATAAATGATTCTCACACCGACTTCTAAAAATGCTAGAGGTCCTAAGTTAAACCCCAAATAAAAACTGTGTCAGGGTGATGAATGTTTTGCATGGATCTAAAATTCACATTTTTCTTCATTTTAACATCACTAAAATCAGGATGCATCTTATAATCACTGGCATCTTAGCATTGTGTCATAGTTTAAAAAGCTATGGTCTTTTCCTTAATGATACATAGAATAATAATATGTCTTACAATTGAAGGCATCTTAAATTCAATAAAATGTGGTATCTCTCTGTCCTTACAAACTACTCTCTCGGGGCTTCCCTGGTGGCGCAGTGGTTGAGAGTCCGCCTGCCGATGCAGGGGACGTGGGTTCGTGCCCCGGTCCGGGAAGATCCCACATGCTGCGGAGCGGCTGAGCCCGTGAGCCATGGCTGCTGAGCCTGCGCGTCTGGAGCCTGCGCTCCACGACGGGAGAGGCCACAACAGTGAGAGGCCCGTGTACCACAAAGAAAAAAAGAAAACAACAAAGAAAACTACTCTCTCACGTTATTATATAACTACAGTAGAAAAGAGGAGAAGGGAAGAGAAACTTGGCATATGCAATTTTAAACTACTTTTCTTTTACAAAAATATAAAATTGTGAACATTTTACCAGGCAGATTTCTGTTTCTATAATTAAATGATCCCCATGGTCCTGATTCAATAAGGTTTATTCCTGCTCATAAATGCGGTACATAAATCACATATATATACATTTATGTTTCACAGCTCTCCATGTAATCAATAGCCATTTTACAGCACAGGAAAAGTGATATTTAAGGAAAAAGGACAACTGAAATAGCATACTTTCACTTACACATACATTAAAACAAAATAATTTCCTAATGAACAAAAATCAGAGGCAATGTGCTCTAGAGCCCGTGAGCCACAACTACTGAAGCCCGTGTGCCACAACTACTGAAGCCTGTGCGCCTAGAGCCCGTGCTCCGCAACAAGAGAAGCCACCGCAATGAGAAGCCCTCGCACCGCAACGAAGAGTAGCCCCCGCTTGCTGCAACTAGAGAAAGCCCGCGCACAGCAACGAAGACCCAACACAGCCAATAAATAAATAAATAAATCTATTAAAAAAAAATCAGAGGCAGGAACATTTTATTAAAGATTTAAAACTTTTAATAGAAATGCCAATTAAAGGAACTATCAGTTAGGCATTTTAAAATATTCACGTCTTTGCAACGTTTCTGTAAATCTAAAATTATTCTAAAATAAAGACTTTACTAAAATAAACAAGTAGATATACATATTAACAATTTTTACTGGCAGTTTCATTGGTGTTTTAACCTCAACAAATAGGTTATCTGAAAAGATAACAGTAAGAAAAATACTTAATGAAACATTTACAGTATCAAGCTTCTTTGGCAATTACCATAATCAGAACAATGAGCAACTCCAAACTGGCATGCATTACAAATTTTTAAATATTTTACAAGGAAACCAAACTCGGCAGCTAATAGATTTATTATACCCCCACCTATTCTACTGGAAATGCACAAGATAACCAAATCAATGAAATCAGCATCTTAAAATGTTTCTCCAGCATAATCAACTTATGTTGGGCCAGATTTACTCATAAAACATTTTAAAGTGATTCTGAATATAAATATGGGCTCTGTATCAAATCTAAAACAGGAACCGTGCCAGAAAATTCCTTCACGACCTTCTGGTTCTAATAACTTTGTAAACTTACAAAGCACTTTCACACAGCATTGTTCTTAGGATAAAATGAGTTATACGATCTTCCAATTTTTAAATACTATTATTTACACTGTTTGTGGCTAAACTTTGGCAAAGTTCATCACAAAGTTCATCACAAAGTTAATATATATATCAAGCACATTTTTTTTCATTAAAGGTCAGAGGTTATGATGGCTATAAAATTTCAAGACCATCAACCAGGATAGCTGTTACATCATCATCATGTAAGAAATTGCAACTAATTTCATTTGAAATAAGAAAAGGGGAATATGCAGAATTCAAAACCTCTAGTACTTTATCACTCTTCTATAAAATGTGAAGACAATCAACATTTTCTATTTAATAAGCAATACATTAGTTAGAAGAAATAAAGAAACAGTTTCTGCCCTCAAGAAAATTACAGTATAGAGGGAAAGAAATATAAAGACCTGTAACATGTGGCATAATATAGTAAGCGTTAGAGGAGTTTTATGAGAATACAAGGATGATAAAAAACATACTATTAACTGAGAAGTGTATTAGACCATAAGTGGATTTGCATTATTGCAAGTGAAAAATATTTTCTCTGGACTAACAGAGATATCTCCGGACTAAATACCTTATTTTAGTTCTCTGTAAAAATTTTTAAAAACTGGTAAGTTTTCATATTTAATAAACTCACTATAGTTTATTCCTAACCTAATAACCAAGAAACTTTGTTTCTGACCCTTCAAACTATTCAGATTTCACAAAGATCATTAGAGCAGTTAAAACCAAAATTGGCAAATAAGAGCATCAGCCCTTAACGGTAAAAAGATTTTTAAGAACTATAATGCCATATCTAAAGAATTCTAATTCCTCATTCTAATTCCTTGTAAGAAATGATTTAGTATCTTCTTTTGTGAGCTGCCTATTCAAAACTTACATCTTTGGCCAAAGGGAGGGTAAGAGGGAATGGAGGGTCTGGCTTTTACTGATGTACAGTTCTTTATGTATGCTGGATATGAGTCCTCTGTTCAATATATATGCAGTTGGGCTTCCCTGGTGGCGCAGTGGTTGAGAGTCCGCCTGCCGATGCAGGGTCGGACCCAGGTTCATGCCCGGGTCTGGGAAGATCCCACATGCCGCGGAGCGGCTGGGCCCGTAAGCCACGGCCGCTGAGCCTGTGCGTCCGGAGCCTGTGCTCCGCAACGGGAGAGGCCACAACAGTGAGAGGCCCGCGTACCACACACACACACACACACACACACACACACACACACAAAATATATATATATATATACACGCGCAGTATACTGCAGATATCTCCCCGTCACTGTGTGGCTTGTCTTTTCACTCCTTTAATAATGTTTTTTGACGAAGAGAAATTCTTAACTTTAATGTAGTTCAATTTATCAATTTCTTCCTTTATGGTTAATCTCAATGGAATTCAAATACTATTCCCTAAATGTAAAAAAGAGACACTTAGGCTACTTTCAATTAACATACTAGCCTATTTATAAAAGAAAGTGAATATTACACATGCCTGAATATCTCATAATTAAAATGAGGGTACCGATAACTTAGTACATCAACAACTTCTTTTTGGTAGTTTTGCTTAGATAATCTCTAGTAACATAGAAGGAATTACTCTTACTTCGTATCCTGAAATGAGAACCAAAAATAACTTAGGAAGATAAAGGTGTTAAGATTGATAATTTAAGATATAATACCTGCATAACAAATTATCATATTATGACATAATTACATATTCTTTGAACAAGAACTTGCTTGACAGTATGAGGCATGCAAAGCAGCAAAGCACTTTAGAGACTTAAGTAAGAACCTGATCAAGAATACGCAAGGAGATGTCGTGTTTATATAAATTACACACATAGGAACAGCTTTCTTTTCTATTTTTATCTTTGTATTGAGCCACCATGCCACTAATCAAGTTTTATTTATAACAAGTACATCAAAATGACATGATGAATATGGGAAAAGAATCAGCCGTGGAACCCATGATATAAACATCTCATTTTTGCAACAGTCACTCGAAGAATACACTTTTTCTTGCCACTTTTTAGTTTAGTTTAGGTTGGTGTTAATAACAATTCATATAGGCCCTCTCATTTGAAGAATTCAAAGAGCTTTCCAGTATTCTAACTTTGTACAAGAAGCTATACTGCATCATCAAAAATTGATATAAGCCTTGTAAACAATATTTGGTTAACCACCCACCTGTGGTTAAACTGCACAAACTAAAAAGCATACTTCATCCTGTCCTGGCTAGTCACGAACATCAATACCTAACTTACTGAGAAAGCTCCATCTGACAACCTCTACTCACCCTCACAATGGCCAATAAAAAGGAAAGAAGTGAAAGAACTGGGAGAGAAACTACATTGGGGAAAAAAAAAAGATTATAATGAATCCAGGGTTGCCCAGCAGCATCCACATTTCTGAAAAACAGCAGAATAGATATTGCAAGTTATATTGTTTATTCAGTTTATAAAGAACGTTTGGTGCATATACAGAGTCACATTCACAGACCCCTCATCTCAATTTCACGGCCCCAGTTTGAAAGGCACTAAAACAGATGTTAGAGTTTATGTACTGTACTTAGAGAAGAGCTCCTGTAGCATTTACTGAGAGGCACTCCACTATTCTTTTTCAAACACAATTCTAACAGGCTTATTCATGATCATTTCATAAAAGCAGTAAACCAGAAAGGGGACGGGAAATGAGACTGTTGCCAGAATCAGGCACACCAACAGCAGAAAAGTAAAGCCTGAAAGAGACATAAGTAGCACAACACCACTCAATAGTCCTCAAAAGCTTCCTGGTAATTCCAAACCCATCTTGTAATTATAGTCCATAACAATGACCTCCGGTATCAAGAAAAGATTATATTCAGTGTACTTAAAACAATTTTTCTCAGAAACCCTTAACACAGGGACTTTAAACCTTAAAGAGGACACTTCACCAAAGAGGATATAAAGATGGCAGACACACGAAAGATGTTTAAAATTATTCGCCGTTAGGCAAATGCAAATTAAAGCCATGACGAGGTATGACTACACATCTGTTAGAATAGCTAAAATGAAAACTACTGGCAATAAGTGGTGGTGAGGATGGGAAGCAAGGAGAACTCTCAAACATTGCTGGTGGGGATGCAAAATGATACAACCACTCTTGAAAATGGTTTGACAGTTTCTTTTAAAGTTAAACATACACTTACCCTATGCTCCAGAAATCACACACCCTAGGTATCTACCCAAGAGAAATGAAAACTTAACATTAACAGAAAAACCTGAACACAATTGTTTATAGCAGCTCTACTCATAATCATCCAAACTGGAAACAACCCAAGTGTCCTGCAATGGGTGGAATGTATAAACAAACTGGTACATCTGCACAATGGAAGACTCAGCAGTAAAAAAGAAGGAACTACTGATATTTGCAGCAAGTCAGATGAATCTCAAAGGCATGCTATGTGAAGTAAGCAAGTCTTAGAAAGTTAAATACTGTATGTGAAAATTTATAGGATGTAGCTAAAGCAGTTATTAGAATTTTATAGCTATAAACTTAAGCCTATGATAGAAAATAAAAATTTCAATTCACTTCCACTTTAAACTAGATAAAGAGTAAACTAAATCTCACAGCAAGAAAAAGGAAGGATATTAAAGTTTAGAGCACAAATCTGAAAACAGAAAAACAGTAGAGAAAAAAAACAACAAAACCACAGCTGATTCTTTTAAAAGGGCAATAAAACTGAGAAACTTTTATTTAGACTGACCAAGAAAAAATTAAAAAGACACCAATTACCAAAATCAGAAATGAAAGAGGAGGCATCACTATTGACCCTATAGAAAAAGATTATAAGGGAATATTATGAGAAACTGAATACCAACCTATTTTAGGTGAAATAGACAAAGTCCTAGAAAGATATAAAGTAGTAAAACTGATTCAAGAAGAAACAGAAGACCTGAACAGACCTGTAACAAGAAATTCAACTAGCAATTACAAATATTCCCACAAAGAAAATCCCAGGCCCAGATGGCTTCACTGCTGAATTCTATCACATATTTAAAGAATAAATCCAGTTCTTCACAAACTCTTCCAGAAAACAGAGAAAGAGAGAACACTCCCCAACTCCTTCTATAAATTCAATAGTATCCTGATACCAAAGCCAGACAAAGATATCACAAAAATAGAAAACAACAGATCAATATCCCTCAGGAATACATATATACAAAATTCAATTAGTAAACCAAATCCAGCAACAAATAAAACAGATTAGATACTATCACCAAATGGGATTCATCCCAGGAATGCAAGTTTAACATCTGAAAATCAATTAACATAATACAACATGTGAAAACAAATTAATTTAATACAATAAAGGACAAAAAACCACATGATCATATCAATATATACAACACCCATGCATGATTAAAAAAAAAAAAAAACTCAGCAAACTAAGAACAGAAGGGAACATCCACAGCCTATAAAGTGTATTTATACAAAACCTACAGCTAACATCATATTTGATGTTAAAAGACTGAAAGCACCCTCCCAACATCAAGGACAAGATAAGGATGTCCACTGTCACCATTTCTACTTACCATTCTACTGGAGGTTTTAGCTAGTACAATAAGGCAAAAATCCCAGCAAACAAATAAAAAAGTAAAGGTATCCAAATTAGAAAGAATTAAAACTGATAGCTTTCAAAGCCTCAATTTTCTAGATTTTCAGTACCCACACACACACAGTACCAAAGTAGACAACTTATGTTTAAAAACAAGAGCCAATGTGCTTTTTGTGTGGTAAATATTAAATCATGGATTTCCCTTGGCCTAGCTTGTCAACATCATCAGTAATCAGGAGTATGAAAGTTCTTCATTGGAATTAAACACAAGCAAGGAACTGAATATATCAATTTAAAGACTAACAGAAAAGAATATTTGCTGAACTAAAATTTATTCATTTTAAAACAGCTGACACATTTTCCAAGTGTCAATACATTTTAACTGTATCTTAATCCTTTGAAATTAAATTATATAGGCTTCATAATATCAGCTTCTCTCCTGACATAACATGCATAACTTTTTTTCCACTGTTTGTTTTAGAAAGGAAGCAATAATCTAAGTTTCCAATATGAACTCGAACTACATTCTGGTGAGGGTTCCTTTCACGGTGATACTTATGATGAAATAAAATAAAGTTCTCCTCAGTCACCCTGGTCGATCAATTTAATTTCACAAGTCCACAGTCGCATACACAAAAAATATATAATTTTGTATTGCTCGAAACACAGAACTAGAATACCTGGCACCCACACAGTAGTTGTTCAGTGACTATTTTTCCAGGGAGGGTTAGTGGGGCAGGCATCACAGACGTGCTCCTTGTACGGGAATTAAGTGAATTAAGTTGGAAACTGGAGCAGAGTACGGAGGAAGACCTGCCTTCTGGGACAACAAATACAGAGATAGATGTATGAAAATGACATTTACTTTCATCAGAGAGAAAATGAAGACATTTATCTCAAGCTTTACAAGTACAATTGAAGCCACTTCCAGACCCATCTATGGAGGAAGTAACCACCTTGGTGAAGCTCTGTAACCAAAGGCAAAGGAAAAGCACACTTCAGGATTTACCCACAATCCCTGGCCACTAGGGCAGAGACCGCGTTGGTTCCTTCAAATGCTTCCCTTAGAAGGCAAGCTTTCACATACAACCTTTTAGTTCAAGAAAGAGCAAATGCATGAGCCTGGCCCTGTCACACGGTCTACAAGTCTGAACCAGAGAACAAAAAATATTTTATACTCAGAGCTGATATATATGATCTATATCCGAAAACAAAACTTCTATCTGCCTCAACTGATGTTCACAGCATTAAACAGCTTTATCTGTCAAGCTGTTTCAAAGATTTATCCTAAATAAAAGGAACTCTCAATTACATGTTAAAATGTAGCCTCCAACCCCACTTGTTGCTGCTGCTGCTGCTTCTTCTTCCTTAATAAAACATCAAGTCCATCCTTTATACTATTGGAAAAACATGGTTATACTGAAATTTAAAACTTCTGAACTAATAAAACCAACACCATGTTCCTATATTCTGGTGCGCCTGACCTCCCCTGAAACTTCCAGCAATCCACACGTGCTCCTTGCTGCCAAGTCCTTTTTGTTGCTGTGCCATCAGGCTGCTAGCCCCAAAAATTAAGCTAATAGACCATTTCTTTGCACTTTCAGCCGTGGTGGTGGCCAGTATTTCCCAAAGTATCCAAACAAAGGCCTGTTGTCAAGGACAAGAGTCTATGTGGACCTGGCTGCAATGCCCGCGGCCATTAAGTAGATTTAAATACAGCCTGAACCGCCGGGTGGCAGAGGAGAAGGTGCTGACAGACTTGGATGAGCAAAATACAGAAGTTCATTTTTCTCAGGCCATCAGTCAGTCAGTTCAGAAATATTTATCGAGCACTTTCTCTGTTGTCAGGCTCTGCTCAAGGTTATGGGCACATCACAGGGAATGAGACCAAACCGCAGGACCTCAAGGAGCCCATGCTCCACTCGGAAAGAGCACTAAAGGTCATCCAAAATGCAAAAAGCAAAAATTCCAGCTCTAGTTAGGGGAAGAAAATAAAGTAGTCAACTCCTTTATGTCCCAGGATAACATTAGTAAAAAATTGCATCGGATGCAAACTATTATATATAGAATGGATAAACAACAAGGTCCTACTGTATAGCACAGGGAACTATATTCAATATTCTGCGATAAACCATAATGGAAAAATAAGAAAAAGAATGTATATATATGTATAAATGAGTCACTTTGCTGTATAGTAGAAATTAACACAACATTGTAAATCAACTATATTTCAATAACTTTTTTTTTAATTGCATAACTGATTTCCCCGCCTCTACCCTTGCCACCTTCTAATATACTCTCAGCACAGCAACCAAGTGGCCTTTGCAAAACATAATATACCCTTGCCTAAAGCCATTTCATGGCTTCTCATCACACTGGGCGTAAAGCTAAAAATCCTTGATGTGGTCCTAAAGCCCCTGCATGATATTCCAGCAAATCTTTCCAACTTCGAAGGCACCATGTCCCCAATTACTATGCTCCAGCCACACCAATCTTTAAACTTGTCAAACACACTCAGCTCTCCTGTCAGGGGTGGGGTTTTGTCTGAAATATTTTCCTACCTCCCAAGTCCCAATTTGGATAATCCCTACTCTTCTTTGTTGGAAGCACTTTCTCCCCTGCTCCTATTCTCTTCCTCTCCCACCTTCACCCCATACACACCCTGAACTAACTGAAAATGTAACCTGCAAACCCCAGCTCTTGCTCCGTGTGTGTGTGTGTGTGTGTGTGTGTGTGTGTGTGTTTTAAATAAAATATCAGGTTTCCTTTTATACTACTGGAAATACATGGGTATATTGCTTCCAGAGCACTTACTAGTTTACATGTATATATTTACTTATATGACCATACTATTTTGTTTACATCTCTTCCACTAAGCCCTAAGTTCCATGAAGACAAGTAAGGTGTCAGTCTGTGGAAATACAATGTCCCCAGAGCCTAGCAGGATGATGACTGACACCAAGGAGGTACTCAAGGAGAAAAGCAAATGAATTCTGATCACCACCAATGGGAATAACTGTAATTTAAACTTCAGAGAACTGCTCCCAAAGATAGCTCAGTTCCAAGAGCCACATTTTGTTTTGCTTGAGTTTCTGCTGTAATAAAGACTTTACTAGGAAAATGAAAGCCAGACTGATTAAGAGACTGCTGAAAATCTACTTGTAGCTGACACTTCCTTTCCAATCGGTTAGAAATGTATCTAATGTGTGGATGTGGTTTCTTTTTATTTTTAAATGTGGATATCCTGTCTATTTAAAAGGAAGAATTCGAGGATCAAAAGGAGTGTTTATTACTTAAGCACTCAGAGCATTATTTAAAAAATAAGACATTATAAATATTATTGTTATTAATTTAAATGAACCAACTTCCTAGTATGAGAACAGGCATCTTGATTCCTATTAAAACACTAACTTTGAAAATGTTCTCTATAATGTATTATTAGGTAGCTACTCATACCTAATGTTGTCTATTTGAAGGAAATACTACTTTTTTTAGTTTCAGCTTTTAAGTTATAATGAAAACAAGTGTTTTGCTTTTGTCCAAATATGTATACAACAAAGAAAAAATTATAAAGGCCTCCACAGATGTGTCAAACAATGTCACTGTATGACATTTCTATACTAGCTAGTATGGCATGGTAATCTTAGACATGTCCAAACATTACTTGTGCAATGCAAAAATATTCACAGTAGCCCTGTCAGAAACATGTCAATTACTACAGTAACATGGACTACACACACACACACACACACACACACACACACACACACACACACGAGTATATGCAATATACTCTGACCTTTTATAAACAAAAAGCAAGCAAAAAACCCATATTTCCTCTTTTTGAAAGATATTTGTTTTGATAAAAAAATAACATTACTAACACAGGTGGATCACAAAATAATATATAATTTTGTGCTGCTAAATGTACCAAAAAGACTCAATGTTAAACTAATTCTGTTTAAAGGTATCGGCCTCAAAGAAACACTTAAATTATCACCTGGTGAGCAATGTCCGTTTGGGCTCTTACGTTAAGCTGCTTGAGGGAGGTCCAAACAAAGTGCATTTTAACATACAAAAGTGTCAGTAAAGAGGATAACTATTAAGACTATATGAAAAGTGATGTCCAGAAATAAAGATAAATCTTACTGCATTAAAAAAATGTTTATTTTACCTTTTTAAATCATAAAGAAAAAAATTGCCCTTAATCGTTATTTTTATAATCAAGTATTTAAAACTTTAAGCTTACCATTTTGTTTCAATTCTGGACAAAATTTTAGGCAATAATTCAAATACATCCATGCAATATGTTTGCTTCTCTGATAATTAAAAAAGCTAGTAATAAAAGCCTCCCCAATCCCAACCTTACCCTATTAACTTTTCTGCTGAACACCTTCCATGTAAACTTTGGACTTGGGGGTGACAAATGAAGACATGAAAGAATGACTCCATATTCTGATAACCAATAACTCATCTGCATATTATAAATGGTACATAACATCATTTGTTTGACTTCCAGCCCCAGGTGAAAGCTGCCAGTAGTCATATCTTTCTCATCTTTAGGGTTAACAACGTTTACCCTGTCCGCTGAGGGAAATTTCTGACTTATCTAAATAAAACTGAAGAATACATCATATAATGAATAGTCTTATTACCTTAAAATTAACCTGTTAGATTTTCCTTCTGTGTTCTTGAGGCTTTCATTGTCAAAGTGGAAAACCTCCAGTAAAATTAACGTACAGAAATCTGATTCTATTCTACCATACATACTCTTGTCTTGCCATGAATGCACTGGAACTAATGTGCATGGGCTGAAGAAATTGGCGTGACAGAAGACTGGGGTCCCAAGTTACAAGGACACTGGCTCCATCTACTCTAAATGTGCACTCCCTTTCAGAGTCTAGAACAGCTGTGTGAATCACAAGAAATGGCCTAGCAGATCCCCAAGCCCCAAATGTACCAGAGGTCAGCTTTCTAAAGGCAACATCTATTTTTAGACTAATATAAGTTGGGTTCTAAATTTGACCTGCATTTAAATTATCATCTGGTGAGGAATGTCCAGCTGGACTCTTACACACTTTAAGTTGCTTGAGGGAGGTCCAAACAAAATTCACTTTATGCGCAACAGACAAAGCCTTCTCTTAGCAACTGGCATCCTCCGCAAAGGAAGAGCAGCAGTTGTGAAGAAAGAGCCATCCTGCAGCTGAGGGTCCCTGGAATTTACTTCTTCACATAACTAATAAAAGCAGGCCATTCTTCGCATTGAGATGGTTTCGGAAAACCAATTTCCGATTGCTCAGCACAACAGAATGAAGGAATAGAGCATATTTTCAACAGTGTGCAGAGTACATGAATATCGTCCCAAAGAAGCCAACAAAAACCTATTTTTAAGGTTCCTCACAGTACACTTCTCTTTACAAAGTTCACAGGGCAATCCTGTCCAAAATAGCCTCATTGACAATGAAGAAAGAGTTTTCTTTTAAATTTTGGGCTCAGAAACTGGAAAATAAAAGAAAACCATGAATATCCTATCATAGTTATCAGTTAAATAATTATGGTACCAATTGATAATTTTGGAAATTGGTATCATTCTCAATTTTAAGAAAACTTCAAAACAGAACTTCTACAATTTTTAAAACTTACATTTCAAGAGTATTACAGTGGTAAAGGTTGACACTAGCATATGTACATGTATCCCTTAGGAAATTATGTCCTACCAATTTTAGTATCCACATTAGGAAAATCACTGCCAGGGCAGAGGTGAAAAAATAAAACAAACAAATCTCTGAAAAAAACACTATAAATATAAACCTACGTAAGTTATATAGCTATTTCTATAAACCACAATCACAAGAATTCAGTAAACTATTGCTAATCAAGAATGAAATTAAAATACCAAACGTGTCCATATATATATATGTCACACCCAAAACCTATCTCCTCTCACTAGCCTACAATTCTGGCCCAGTCCACCATACCTGAAGATAAACTAACATTACGATTTAGAGGGCAAAGCAAATCCAAGTATTTGATTTTCTAGATATGTGGATAATCAATCTGATTTCAAGGTTCAAAAAATATAGACCATGAAAATTAAATGCACAGTATATGAACCAAAAGCCTTGATTCCATCATGCCTCCTTCACTTGTATTCATTCATTCAAAGAACATTTTACTGAGCAATATAGCTGAGGCTGCTTGTTGTCACCCAGTGTCCACTCTCTCCTTGTTCCTAACAGAACCCCTGATTTATCTGGGGAAAGCAAGGCAACTAACTGAAAGACTACCTTTCATAGCCTCCTTACAGCTAGATGAGTCCACAGGACTAAGTTCGGGCCAATGCGACACATGCACGTGTTCTGAGAAAAGTAGGCAAAGAAAAGTTACGTAAAGCTGATTCTGTTCAGAATTTCACCTTTTGTCTTCCCTTCTTCCACATTGTAGAATATGAACATGATGCTTCCAGTAGTCATCTTAGGCCTTAAGGATGCATGCTAAGAATTTAAAGAGAAAGTCTAAGCAGCATTTCTTTAGTGCTGTCATGTTCAGGGAAGTCATGGTCAAAGATACTGGTAACTGCAGAGGCTACAGGATCATCTCTGATGCTGTTTTTGCCTCATTATTGCTACCAACAGTCTGGTGTCACATATATAGAAATATAAACAAGCTTATAAAATCTCTGAAAAAACAGGGCTTAAGGAACAGCACTTACTTTCTTTAACAAGAACTTAATGTTCTTAAAGAAGAAACAAAACATAAGAATCACAAGTCCTTTCTCTGTTTATACCTTTAACCTTTCACTTAAGCGTCTACATACTGAGGATGTGGTGAGTGTGTCTGTCTGTCTCCCCCACTCTCCTAGAAGAACTTAAAGGTTCTGAAAGAACTTAAAGAAGAACTTCTTAAAGAACTTACTGTTGTTCACTTTCGCAGCCCTAGAACCCAGCATATAGGAGATACTCAATAAATGCTACATGAACAACTTGAAGTGAATGAATGCAGAGCTCCTTCAATCAAGAGTCCTCCAGTGACAGATAATTCCATAGTTCTGAATGATGCCGGTATCCGCTGGAGGGCCAACTCATTCAGTGACACAAAGCACAGCACAGTGGAAAAACTGCCACTCCCTGGCCAGCTGAGGAGCCCTGCTCTTTACCTGCGGGGTGTACAGACCTCACTCCCTCATGTCTCCGCAGGCTGAGTCGGGGAAGCGGGCACTGAGAGCTCTGGTCTCCCTGTCTGCTCCCTTACTCATCCATTACAAGTCTCCTGAGCCCCCACCATGCACCACACACTGTAGGAATGCCAGGAATAACTCTAATGACCGAAAGAACCATCCTCAAGGAATCTATCGTCCACAAAAAGTAAGAGAAAAGCACAGAAGCAATCACAATGTAACGTGAAAAAATGATGACTATACATAATGTGAGCTTCCTTTGGGGAGGCTGAGCACAGTTCGGAGCGCTTTACTCTATCTCGTTTATTCCACACCATCACTGCTGGACTTCCTCTCTGTGATAGGGGCAGCAGAGACCAAGCCACCACACCAGTCAGGAGGTGACGGCATGGAAGACAGGAAAGGCTGAGCGGTGAAGTGAAAGTTGAACAATCAACAGAATTTTCCCGGGTTGAAAGGTGTATGCAGAAGGTTTCACATAGAGAATTAACCAGGCAGAAACACCCAGAGGCAAGAAAAGACTATAGTTCATCAGAACAGCTTGGCAGAATTTGCAGCTGGATCAGTGAACACAACTACCCAAAGCAGTTTTTAATACCTGAGGGCCTGAGCTTTCACGACTTATATCCAAAGGAGAGGCTCAGAGAGAAAGGCCTGATGATTTTTCATAAATATTTCTAAATCATGTGCCTTCAGGAAAGGCATGAAAGACTCTCTTAACCTGAAGCACATAGTATTGATCCTGCTCTATTTTTACGTCCAGGTTATTAATATTTATAATTTTAAAAGATCACTTACTGGAGAATAATAAAAGGACATTAAGAATTTTACAAAAGCATAGCAATGGACTGGCAAAAAATTTTTCCCAAAACTGAAATATTTCTTTAAAATGTCCCTACATAATGCATTTCCCTTTCAACTTTGAAAAGACCATTAAGCAGATTCATGACTTAAAAATACAGTTCGCATTTGGCAGCAGAGTCAACTCTTTCAAACCTGATTTCCCCTCCCCTCCCCTTCTGTTTCAGTCATAGAAATCTGGTTTTATTGGGGCTGGCAATGTGCCCACTTAAACACCACACTGGAGCCTCCTGGAAGACAGCGGTGGCCAAGGAGTTTCAAGTACAAGTCAGGCAGAAGATTCCAGAAAGCCCCTCTGCCGCTGTTCTTTCCCCTCCCCTTGCAGGGATCTTGGCTGGAGCTCCAAGAGAGCCCTGTGGTTACGTGGACGGAGGCCTTATCCTCAGGATGCTGAAAGCCCAAAGGAGCCGAGACCCTCCCAATGATGCGGTAGAACCCCCCGACCCAAGCGCGTTCCCTACAGACATTTTATGTGAGCAAATCAAAGCCTGTCTAATTAGATTCCTGTTCCTACTAGACAAACACAAATTTCACTGCAAATGCGAGTGAATACTGCAACTATACACGGTAAGATTTGGCAAAAAGCAGTTTCAACTAGACTTACATACAGTATCAAAACATCTTTCATGAGTCCTTGTCTTTTTTCATCAAAATCACACATTCTACATCCTTATTAAATAACCTTTTTAAATCAAAATAAATCTTTTCTAATTTTTTTCTTTGGACACAAGACATCTGGTTCTTGAAATAAATATCTGACCTACTCTGGGAGCTGAATGCGGAGAGTGAGGGGGGCCGGCAGAACAATCTCTGGAGAGCAGGCGTGTGGGGCAGTGTGCAGGGGGGGACTGGGAAGTTACACATCGATAACAGGCACAACACAAGCTGTTTACAAAAAGCTTCATTGTGTTTTGCAAGCCAGGTGAATTATTAGGTAAGATTCAATTTGGAGGCCTTTGATCTAAACTAATCTCTGGCAGCCACTGCCTAAGCTCATAGAATCACATTGAGATTTAAATGTAATAGCATTCTTATTCTACTTGATACCCGGATCATTTTATGTTTTAAAGGTATAGTTGCTTCACAGTAACTTCCTTGACATCAGTGAGACACATTCTTGTATTTTTGTGGAAATAGTATTGCACCCCTTCCTCCATCACCTACCATCAAAATAGCTAGGATTATGCCAAAAAAAAAAAACCAAAATAATTCCACAGGGCTGGGATGGGGTAGGGGAGGGGACTCCTGTCTTTGGGCAGAATCAGAAATTTACTGACTGTAGAAAAGCCAGGATCACCTCCATTGTAACTCGATGTACAGCTTTGGTTTGAAGCTAGAAACAAAATCCAAATGAAGAAACTAAACAGAATATAATCTATTTCCCCTTTTATCTCTGTTCACTCCTTTAAAAAAGAGTATTCCTTTCTACTTCAAATATTTAGCCAAACTAACAACAAGCCTACTGTCACGTCAATACCACCAGACAACTACTGAATCCCTGCTCTATGCTGGATCATTACACAAATATCCATTTTCTTTGCCTCTTTTTTTTTTTTGCCACACCATGCAGCATGTGGGATCTTAGTTCCCCAACCAGGGATCAAACCCGCGCCCCCTGCATTGGAAGCACGAAGTCTTGACCACTGGACCGCCAGGGAAGTCCCAAAACATTGGTTTTCTTTATGGGCAAAATGGCATAGTGAAATGTATATAATGTCTAGATTCAAACCTGGATTTGAATCGTGGCTCTAAGAATTACTAGAATTACTAGAATTAACCTTGGGCAGATTAATTTCCTTCACTCTGACATCAATTCCTGCAACTATAAAATGAAAGTAATGCTATCATTCTCCTCCTAGCATTGTTGAAAAAATTAGTGCTAATGTATACATTAGGCATTTTGTAGCTATTAATATAATGCTAATTACTAGAAAGGCTTTATTTATTTAACTATCAAAGATAAAATGAGGTGAAAAAATTAAATTAAAAAAAAGATAACTAAAAGTATCAACTAAAATAAAAAGCAAAATGAGAGACGGAGTAACTTCTGAGTAACAGAGCCCTCTTAGCTCGTGCCTGGAACACTTCCAGTGATGGGAACTCACCACCTCAAAAGGCAACTCCATCATTCATGCAACGTTGCCTTAACACACACCGACGTTGGTATCTACCATGTGTCAGTTTCTGTATCAGGCTTGAGGAAACAGATAATTAAGACATGGTCCCCTGCTCTCAAAGAATTCATAGCTCCCTCTCATGAATACAGTATGTGACAGGCAACGAGGGAAGAAAAGCACAGAGTTCTGCAGGAGGGCAGAGGTGGGGCACACCACCCAACCTAGGGTGTCAGAAGGAAGGAATCCCTTGAGTGAACTCTCACAGAACAAGGAGGTAGAAAGAGAAGTGCGGAAAGGGAGCAGCACCCTGAGGTGAGAGACAGCCCAGTGTATCAGAAGCACCAGGTTCAAAGCAGGGAGCAGCACCCTGAGGTGAGAGACAGCCCAGTGTATCAGAAGCACCAGGTTCAAAGCAGGGAGCCACAGATGATGTGGTTGCCCAGCTTCCCATCAGAGGGCTGGAAGACCACAGAATAACACTGGACTTTGTCCCACAGACTGTGAGAAGCCTTGGAAATGTTTTAAGCAGGGAAGTGACAGGGTGACACATGCTTTTTTTGTACAGAAATCATGGTGGCAATGTGTAAAATGAACTGCATGCGGCAGGGGCAGAATGGGATGGTAAACCAGTAGTCCAGGTGAGCAACAATAAGGCTACAGAGTTAGAATTCACATTTTAAGCTTAGCTAAGCTGTTACAAGATTTTCGAAGGAATTACAATTAATCTGGGTCTTCTCTGATTTCTGCAGAGATTGTGTATATATGTAATCTCCCAACAATATCAATGGCTCCAGAAGAACTGGATCAAGTGGCCTGGTTTGAAATTCTCACTAGGCATGGTACAATGTGGATGAAAGGTGAATGTAGGGACATTTTCAACTTCACTGAAAGATACCAGAAAACATTCCCCTCTCTCAGTTCCACAGCCAAATGCCTCTACTTATGATCAACTGTTACTAACAGAAATAAAAACTGAATCTCAAACATTTATCATTTGCCTATGTGATGTGGATAATCTGCTATCTAAATAAGTGTTTAGATTTAGGTAAAGAAGAAAGTTCTGATAGCCCCCAAATTCTGACCATTCTTTAAGACTTTTCCCCCCAATGACTTTATAGCATGCCCTTGGCCTATAACTGTGAAGTCACTTATCAAAAAGAGCAAAATAACTCTGTGGGCATTGAAAAAGGTTCTTATCTGTGCTTAGTTATCAGCTGAAACTGTTTGTAAAAAGGAAGAATACCACACAAGTTGTCTGGCTGACTTTGAGTTGGCTGCTGCCTGTACTTTCACAAAGAAAAATGTGTATAAACATGAACATTCAAGCACAGGTATCCATCTGGACAGGATATTAACCCATTCCTCCATTCCTTAAGGGTCTTATTCTCTCAGAAGTATAAAATCAACCAACTGGTTTAAGTGCACTTTAATTAATTTGGGTGAGAGGGAGGGAGGACGGAGAGAAGGAATCATCTCTTTTGAACACAATAAGGACCCATCTCCATAAGATCATTCGAGAAGTTTAAAAGCTTAAGCAACTAGGACCCCAAATTATCCACATGAAAAAAGAGTACCAAATTCTTATTTCCTTGAACTTCAACTTGTCTAAATCTTCCTTTGGATTCAGTCCCCTGGCACTGGATTAATGGCACAATTCTACTGAAGACATGAACTCAGGAAAAGGGTGGTGATAAAAAGTGGTTACTTATACCTAGCTGACATGGGGGAAACTGGCAGAAGAAATATTCTGATGACATAATGAATCATAAATTTATTTATTTATTTATTTTTGCAGTACGCGGGCCTCTCACTGCCGTGGCCTCTCCCGTTGCAGAGCACAGGCTCCGGACGCGCAGGCTCAGCAGCCATGGCTCACGGGCCCAGCCGCTCCGCGGCATGTGGGTTCTTCCCGGACCGGGGCACAAACCCACGTCCCCTGCATCGGCAGGCGGACTCTCAACCACTGCGCCACCAGGGAAGCCCTCAGCCCATGATTTTTAAACTCCGACACACCTAGTCAAAATGCCCTTTACATTTATAAAATGTATAGTTAATTTTTAGTATTTAATTTGGACTTAATCCTTTCCTTCCGAGAATTTTGCCCCATTCAATGAAGCAATCTCACAGCTGAAAGGGTAAGAGCAAAGCAAGACTCTAGAGCTAGGCCATGTGAATTCGGTCCTATGCACTTATATCCTCTGTGCCTGTCTCCTTCCCTGTCCGTCAGGACCAACCTCACAGGGCTCTTGTGAGGATGACATGGGATAATCCACATAAGGGTGCTCAGCACGGGGTCTGGCACAGAGCTCCATAAACTCCCAAATTGTTACTAGCCTTAAATAGTAAAAACAGGACAAGCACTAAGGGAGGCAAGATCCAAGCCCTCAAGACTTGACCCTTTTGTGGAAAACAGAGGCTAAAAGCATAAAAACAACTATAATAACCAATGTGATATAGCTGTAAAGGGATATCATAGAATTTTTCAACTATCTTCCATCTTCATATACTACTGTCACTTTCTATCATTTAAATGCCACGAGTTATCCTTAATTACCTTCAACTTGGCCATTCTAATGGTCTATTCCTATAGTCCGCTGTGATCCCATTAACATGGCCTCCTGAGGTTGGTTTGAAGAGATTTATGATCACCTACAGCTGATTCCTCCCTAATTTTTAATGAATTTCTACTGATAATTACTTAAAATAAATTAGCTAATTTCTAGACCATGTAGCTTTTCCACTAGGAATCTACTGAGCTATATTTGTTTTTCACCAGCTGTTTGGATAATTATATTTAGTCCACATTTTTTTAAAGGCGGTAGAGAATGAATATGTTAATAATTAGCCCCTCTTTTTTGGACTTCCCCTAAATCCTCTAATTCCTCTTAAAGCTTTTGCAAGAAGTTCAGAGTGAAGATGAATCAACTCACATCTCGGAGGCAGCTCAGTAGCTGGATACTGAGGGCTTAAGATCAGACAATTTTTTTTTTTTTTTTTTTTTTTCCCCCACGGTACGCAGGCCTCTCACTGTTGTGGCCTCTCCCGTTGTGGAGCACAGGCTCCGGACGCGCAGGCTCAGCGGCCGTGGCTCACGGGCCCAGCCGCTCCGCGGCATGTGGGATCTTCCCGGACTGGGGCACAAACCTATGTCCCCTGCATCGGCAGGTGGACTCTCAACCACTGCGCCACCGGGGAAGCCCCAAATCAGACAATTCTTGATGTAATAAATATAAGAGCTACAAGGTAAACAGAACAGTGAATAACTACAGGCTTCCCAGGTGCATCCAGGTGCCTTTCCACAACAAAAATCAAATGATGCTAAATGTAAATTTGCATATAGTACTGAGTCAGAATGACTGGCCAGAAACAACCCGGAAACTAACCCCATTACCATAAAACCGGAAAATGCAAGCCACATTGCAGAGCAGTCTTCCTGGGTTCCCTTACCCTGTTGCTCTCCGCCCAGGGCGCCCCTCCCCAATAAAGTCTCTTGCTTTGTCAGCACGTGTGTCTCCTCAGACAATTCATTTCAGAGTGTTAGACAAGAGCCCACTCTCGGGCCCTGGAAGGAGTCCCCCTTCCTGCAACAATGGGAAGCACACTGCCCCATTCTAAAGCCCCACCTTTGTGTCTGGAGGACTTAAAAAAAGAGAATCTCAGGGGCACAGGAAGTACCAGCGAAACTGACCCTTACTAATATAGCCAACTGATTTTGGGCCAAGATGCAAAGGTAATTCAAAGGAGAAAAGACTGTCTTTTCGACAAATGGTGTTAGAACAATTAGATATCCATATGTAAAAAAAGGAACCTTGACTGAAGCCTCAGACCTTATACAACTATTAATTCAAAATAGATCTAAATATAAAATGTGAAACTATAAAACATTTAGAACAAAGCATAAAAAACAATCTTTACGACCTGGAGCTAGGCAAAGAGTTCTTGGAAACTACACACAAAGCACGATCCATTAAAAAAATTAAAAAGATACATTGCACTTCTTCAAAATTAAAAATTCTTGCTCTGAAAAAGACACTATTAATAAAGAATGAAGAAATAAGGTACAGACTGAGAAAAATATTTGCAAATCACATATGCAGTGAAGGATATGTGTACAGAATATGTTAAAAACCAAAAAAAAACTCCAAAAACTAAACCAAGAAAAGAAACAACCCAATTTAAAAATGGGCAAAAGACTCGAACAGACCCTTCACCAAAAAGGATATATAAATGGCTACAAGTAAGCACATCAAAATGGCTGCAAAGAACCTTCAAGTAAGCATGTGAAAAAATGTTCAACATTACTAGACATTATGGAAATGCAAAGTAAAACCAGAGATACCACTATATATCTACTAGAATGGCTAAAGTAAAAAGTACTGACAATACCAAGTGCTAACAAAGACGCCAAGCACCTGAAACTCTCTCTCATGCACTACTGGAGGGAATGCAAACTGATACAGTTAACTCTGTAAAATGGTCTGAAATTTCCTTAAAAAGTTAAACGTACACCTTCAATATTCTCCAGCCATTCTACTGCTAGGTATTTATCAAAGAGAAAGGAAAGCATACATACATGCGAAGACTGCTACACAAAAGTTCAGAGTAGCTTTATTTGTAAAACCTAAAAAAAGAGAATAACCCTAATGTTCTTCAGTGGGTTAATGGATAAATAAACTGGAATACACCCACACAGTGGGATCCCACTCAGCTATTAAAAGGAACATACTATCAATACCCCCAACAACTTGGATGAATTTCAAAGGCATTCTATTGAGTGAAAGAAGTCAGCATCAAAAGACATGCTGTATGCTTCCATTTAAATGACATCTTTGCATAGGCAAAACTACAAGGATGGAGAACACATCAATGGTTGCCAGGATTTAGGGGTGGAGAGAGAATGAGGGAATATTTTGAGGGGATGGAATGGTTGTGCGAATAGTTACACAAATCTACATATGTGTTAAAACCCATAGAATTGTACGACATAAAAAAAGGCAATTTAACTTTTATTTCATGTTGATTTTTTAATCAACATAAAAATACCTCAAATTTACAATAACATCTTGTATAACTAAATTATGTAAATATTGTACTGCATATTGCCACAGAAATGGCTTTTATAGACAATGGGACAATGGAGCAGTGTAGTATTAAGTATTATTTAAACCAAGTTTATTTATAAAGTATTTAAAAGACACCACAAAATCATCTCTTTCCAAAGTTAACTGCTCAGCCACAAAAAGTATGACTGCTTAATGAAAGAAAGCCAATATTCAGTAGAGCCCAACAGAGCTAGACATCTAAGCATCTGGCTTTTGAGATGCTGATGTTACAAAGCAGGTGAATCCACAGGGACACAGATGCATGAACCTGGAGACATCTGAAGTTTGTCCATTACAATCCGGTCCCATCTCTATCCCCACAGGGCTTTCCATACCTCCTCCATTTCCTCAACAGGAAGCCCTCAATGCACATACAGCTTGTTTGAAAACATGAAGAGCATGTATACAAAAGGAAAAGGTCAAGGAAACCAGTTTCGTTGAGAACATCTGGACTCTGTCACCATGACCACAAGTGGTTGATGCCGCCACAACGTGCCAGCAGCTGAGCCTAATTTCTATAAGCCTAATGTTAGAACTGAGGCACTACTCGACAGAGTGAACGGAGGGGAAGACCAGCTCTCAACTGCACTGCGAAGCCGAAAGAAACTCCAAAACGCTATGATAAAACATTTTCTAACACACGTCTCTGCACTATTTCTGTCAAACTGTGTTAGTCTTCTATCTCCTCAAAGCATTTTTTTATGGAGTCATTTTTGCCTATTTCAAAGAAAAACGATAACAACCACTAAAAGGTTAATGCAGATGTCACCCCACCCCACTTGCACTGACGCTCCTTTTCAATATGCTCTATATGACTTAGCGCTGGCTGTTTGATTGCATAAAATAATTATCGATATGTTACTTTAAAAAATATTCTTAAAACAGAATTTTTTTTTAAGGATGAAGCTTTGGATAATTTTTATTTTTTTCTTTCTATTTTTCTTTACTTCTTGAAGGTTCCCTATACTGAAACATGAAAACAGTTGAACTCCCTTTCTTCTACTCCTAACACAATTTGCCATAAATGATGACTGTGACCATTATGTCTTCATTTTTAATACTCTTATGGAAATCCTACTTTTTAGTGGCTCTATCTAATATCTCACTATCACCACCAAAAGCAAGGGTGGGAGTGGTTGAGATACACTAAACTTTCAGACAACTTCGCTCTCACCAATTATTACAAAAATAATTCAGTTACAAACATAAGGAGAGTCCAGTTATTTTTAAATGAGAGATTCCTCCTTGATCTGTTTCACTTGCTTGAGAACAGTGCACAGGAACAGATGAATATTTAATAAGGCTGCTTTGACTGTAATATTTCAAGCCTAAAGTATATGCTACTTTTTTTTAATAGATCTTTATCGGAGTATAATTGCTTCACAATACTGTGTTAGTTTCTGCTGCATAACAAAGCGAATCAGCCATATGCGTACACATGTCCCCATATCCCCTCCCTCTTGAGCCTCCCTCCCACCCTCCCTATCCCACCCCTCTAGGTGGTCACAAAGCACCAAGCCGATCTCTCTGTGCTATGCGGCTGCTTCCCACTAGCCAACTATTTTACATTCAGTCGTGTATACAGCTACATTATTCTTTAAAAGTAGTACTTCTTGGGGTTCTTACAGGCAGGTGCTTAAAAATAATCACCTGACTGTACATGACTGAACCCTGACTCATGCACAGGCAGTGCTGCTCTTTGCTAGATGTCAAAAGTGAAAGGTGATGTCCCATGACGCCATCACAGTAGTGCTCTCCTTTCTGTTGCCTAGGATGCTCTGATTTCTACTTGTCTCAGTAGCCAGCAAAGATCGTCTGCATTCAAAATAAAATCAATACACAGAATTTCATCCACACTCACAATTTTTTTTTTTTAAAGAAAACTCATTCATTTTACATGATTTGAAGCCTAAAGTGGGAAGTTTTTTTTCAGGCTGGACTATATTAGCAATGCCTACTGGCAAAACTGCAAGTTAGAAAATCAGGCTTGAGAAGGTAATTGTAAAGAGACAAATGAAGAAAGGAAAACTTGGATGCCGTACGTGAAGGCTGGTGATACCAAGTCAGGGGAGGGATTCCGATTCCTAGGTACTGACAGGGGGTGCATGGCAGAGAAGTCCTCACTTGAACAGCAAGAGGGTTGCAAGAGGTACTCCACGAATCTCTGACAACTAAAAAAATTCTCTTTCTATAATTTTAGTACAAGATTGAGATCTTTTTATACAGTGAGCTCCTTAAAGGAATTATCTTCTTCATCACACTAGCACGGTGCCTGGTACCTAAGAGACACTCTATAAATAATTGCTGAATAGACTTAAAAAAGAAATTGAATTGCATGAAAATGACCATAACTCCCCGTGGACACTACCCACTGGTCCCCTGAGGTACGCAGAACACTCCTAGTACTGGCCATGAGCACCGTCTCCTCCACTTCGGAGGGCTTGTACAACTGCTTAGTGAGTCCCCAAAAAGAGAACTGAATTTTCTTAGACAAAATTCACTTTTCAGCTAATTTCTTGGTTAATAATAGTAGCGTGTACAGAGGGAAGTCTCCGCTCTGCCAGTTCTTTACAGCTCATTTGTGTCTGCATTACCAACATCACCTGCAAACCACGATTCTTAGTAGGAATCTTTGTAAGCCAAGTGTCAATTTTGTAGCTGGTGCTTTAATGAAAACTGGTTAACCGAATTTGTAAGTCTACTGAGTAAACGCAGCATGTCGCAATAGGTGAAAAGCAAACAGGAGTGAGGGCCCCTCCCCACGCTCTGGGCTGTGGAAGTCCTCCCACAATTCCCAGGAGGGCTGTGTTCCAAACGGGACACATCCTCTGACCCAGGACCCAAGCAAGGGTCCAGGTTTCAATTCCAATGTTTAATATTAGTAAATTTTAGTTTATTTCTTAATAGCTTATTAAGAGCTCTAATATTTATTTCCTGCACTCCGACATATGCACCCATTTGGGAAAACACAGTTTTAGGTTCCTTGTGATGGCATTTCTGCTTTCAAGTTCCTGTTTCAAAGACAGACCTGTACCTCACCCAGTTTATCTAACCTTCTACCCACAAGCAGGTCCTCAATTAAGGACTTTCAAGCCAGATTCCGACTACTCCTTCTTTCTAACCTAACTTGACTGAAGAAAAGACCAGAAAGCAGTGTCAGGAGCAGAAAGACCAAGAGTTTCAGAGAAAATCTGGGTTCAAAATCTGCCATTACCAACCGTGTAACTTGGGGCCGGGGAAACAACCATTTCTGAGACTGTTTCATTATTTCCAAAATGAGGAAAATTCTATTTTGTTCAACTGTCCTGGTTATTATGAAGATTGATTAATTATTATAAAAGATTAATAGTGATTATGAAGATAAAAGCAATTTTATTTCTATATCTATAAATATTAATATATTATCTTTATTATACAGATACTTTTATATATATGTGTATGTACTTAATCTTAGAAATAAAGGTTATTTTACTTTTTTATATATTTAATTGTAGACAGTTAATGATTATTTTAAAGACTACAAGTAGTTTTCACTGTTTTCATTCATGTTCCCTCCTTAGTAAGTCATTCTATGAAGCACCAACTCTCAACAGCAAGAAATTCAAAAGACCTCTTTGCAGTTTCAAGTCATCCATTACTGTAATAAAGTTATTATGTAATTACAAAAATAACACCTCTTTAAGTGGAAAATTACAAAATTCAAAGTAAGTATAAAATATAAACTCAAAGTCACCCACAATCCTATCACCCAGAGATAAACTGCTAATACTGTAGTCGTTTTTAAAATTGAGATCATATTATATAAAGTGCTTTCTATCCTTTGTAATTTAACATTATGCTACGCACATTTCTCCATGTCATTTGGTGTCATTTGGATGCTTAGTCATAGTATGACAGTCTTCTACGTGTACGTGTCACAATTTAACCACTTTTGCGCTACCTGACATGTAGACTGTACCCAATTTTCATGTTACAAAAGCGATAAACATGCTTGAAATTTTTATGTATTTTTAAAAAACTGTTTTTTCATAGAATCAAGTCCTAGAAGTGGTAAAGCAGGACATAACCAGTTTGAAGTTCTTTGGCATATACTATAAAACTGTTGTTTATAAAGTTCCTGCAGTAAAACCCCACTTTACAAGGTAACAGGATGATAATTGGCTTAGAAATTAAACAGGCTGATTTAATCAGAGGCCCATAAACACACACACACACACACACACACACACACACACACACACGCATTAACACGATATATATTCTTTTATCAATTTCCTGATGTAGGGTCAACGTCTTTTTCATGAACAATCAGTCTACAGACTGACTGTTAGGCTACTCATTCTCACACAAACCACACCTAAGAAAATATCACCCACAACTTCCGATTTCCCTTTTCTATTAGACTGGAATACAAACTCAAAAGGCTCTCAAGACACAAGCTGAGAATACTTATAGAAGTTTAATTATTCCTCCAATCCTTTATAGTTGCATGACCATACTTAGCAGCATTCTTCTTGGAGGCTTGCCTTTGGAGGCTTTCCACTGTATTTAGCATATGTCTGGAGAAAAATAACGCTCACATTTAATCGGAGTACATAAAATTTTAATTATGCAATTACAATAAAAAGTACCACAGACAAAAACAGATTCTTGTTATAAACAAAACTGACTCATGATCAACATTCAACACAACCAGCCTACCCCAAAGGACATGGGCATCTAGAGGGTGGCTGCCACTTGTAGGTGTTGGTGTTCCAGGCACCCATGAGCTTGGCTGCAGAAGGAATAGGGAAGTGGAAGTCACCAAAAAGAGCTCTCATCTCTCAGCACCTTGCAAGGACTGAGTATTAAGTATACATGTAGGTGCAGTATAAACTCAGACAGACACAGGCCATCCCAGAACTTAAAGGAAGGGCAGCGCACAGACACAAACTTGCTGAATGGAGGCTGAGTGCTGAATGGAGGCTGAGGACAGCCAGGCAAGGTCTCTCTCCTATTCCTCTCCTCAACCCAAGTCCAAATGTTGGAGTCCAGGCTCGGTCCCCACTCCTACTCCCTTTTCTATCTAAATTCAGCCAACAGTTGATCTCATCCAGTCTCAAAGCTTCAAATACTGTGTATGTAGTGAAGACCCTCAAATTTAAAACCCTAGACAACCTGTCTCCCCAGCATGTCAAACTTAGCAGAATATGGACTGCCTACCTCCCAGACCCGCTCCATTCACCAGACTGGTAACACCACCACCATCTGCTCAGGGCAAAAGGCTCAGTTGTTCTTGACTTTTCCCATTTGTAACTCTACATGCAATGTAATAGTAGTTCCTTGTCACCTCTTCACATGTATGTGAATTTAGTCCCGGTATATGCTTCTTAAAACATAAGCATCTAGGGCTCCCCTGGTGGCGCAGTGGTTGAGAGTCCACCTGCCAATGCAGGGGATACGGGTTCGTGCCCCAGTCCGGGAGGATCCCACATGCCGCGGAGCAGCTAGGCCCGTGAGCCATGGCCACTGGGCCTGGGCATCCGGAGCCTGTGCTCCACAGCAGGAGAGGCCACAGCAGTGAGGGGCCCGCGTACCGCAAAAAAACCCACAAAAAAACAAAAAAACGTAAGCATCTAGAAAGGAGGGGACCTGCTTTGTTCACCGCTGTATTTCCAGCAGTCCCAAAGCAGTCCCAAGTACAAAGTAAGTCCTTACTAAACACGTGAGAAAAGAGCTCCTAAAAAATTTCAGATTCCTCTAGGAAGTGTTCCATGTATACTTAGAAGACCAGGAGAACATTTTCCAACACCTTTTAAAATATACAATACTCACAGGTGGGGAGTGATAATAGGCCACTACCCCAACGCTCTCATTTCACAGATGTGAGCCTTAAGGTCCAGAAAGTTTACATAATTTAACCAAGACCATGAGAACACAACCCCTAAGGTAAATGTGTAATTATGTACAAGCAGCCCCACCAAACAATCACCCCCAGCATCCCTTCTCCTTTTGTTTATATACAACGCATCTCTTGCAAGTGTTTGCAGAACCCGACTGAGTTAATATCAGAGATGTGCACTTTCTTCATTTGGTGTATGTAAGAAAACATTCAGCAAGAGGCTTCCTGCAATGTCCCCAATTGCACAGTCTCTTGAAAAGCCCACAACTAGTTTGGAGGCTGCTGAAGTGAAAGAACAATCCCCAGCAGACAGAAACTCAAAGTTGCCCAGATTCAAAATCCCAAAGTCATTCCAGGAAGCTATTGCTGCAAATGTGGCTTCCTCCTTTTACCAACGCTTCCCTATCAGAAGCTGCTGTAAATTTCCAGGACAGAGAGAGAGAGAGAGAGAGAGTAGCTGAGTGTCTGTAATTTGGTAACTATCACCTGGTTTCAAATTTACTGTTCAAAGGCTCATCATAAAATGCGCTCATGGAAAGCCCCACCCAGAAAGCTCCCCAAGGTAAACTTCCTACATGAGTGAAGTAATGTTACCTCACCGATTTTATCATTGCCCTGCCCCAATCTGAATACCCTAGTGCTTACAAAGATCCAGGTATCACTTCATTAAGCTCCCTCGGCATGCTGTAAGGGGGCTGCCAGGCACCCCCCACTGCTGCCACCAGACCCTGCAGCAGTTAAGGTCAGCCAGGTCCCCCCTCAACTCCTGTGCCTACTCACCTAACCACATCAACTTCCTAGCTGGGGCTGGGCATCACGCATTAATGTATCCAGTGTGTGGCCCCAAGTTCTCCCTGACATTTGTTTTTATTGGACATAACAACTAGTAAATAACAAGACAGGTTTTCCACAAGTATCTCTTCATCTACCCCTCATAAACACCACCCCATAATATCACCTTCCTCATTTTTCACATGAGAATGTGGATGAACAAAGGGGTTCACAAAGGCAACCAATGTACAGTCCACACCTGCACTGAAGTCTTTCACCATCGAAAGCTCTTTTCCCTACCCTAACCACATGGCCTCTTCAGAGAGCTGCACCCGAGTCCATGCTACCCACCCTGACAGAGCACCCTTCAGTTCACTCACTCACTCACTACAGCTCCCTACTGCCTTGATTGGGTTGTTGTTGTTGTTTGTTGTTTCTTTGTTTGTCTGTTTTGCAGGCTAAGATGGATTCACATAAAACTTTTTTGACTTCTATGAGCTCTCAGTTAATATCAAGGGGTGTGTACAGAGGTGTGTATGACAGAATAAACACAGAACAGGTAAAAAATAATGTAAGAAAAAGATAGCAACGTTGCTTCCTCCATCTGTACTGCACTTCATAGTTTGCGAAGAGCTTCACATAGAATCAGTGCCTACCAGAATAATACATAAGCACTAAGGTTGAAGCTGGCGAAGCTGGGACTCAGTTCAGGCGGCTAGAAGAGGCATCTTGGAGTTGAGACTTTAAAGTGTGGGGTAAGGCCTCAGGGAGGTTGCGGTGAGAGAGATGAGCATTCCAGAGCATTCCACAAGGGCCTGAAAATGGAAAAAGACCTGAAGAGTCAGGACTGTAGGCTGGAGTGTCTGGTTTTCACCGTGAAGGAACAAGAGCTACAGATGAAAACCAGGCAAATGTTTAAACAAAAACACGGGGACTCGAGGGGAGACCTTCAAGATGGTGGAGGAGTAAGACATGGACATCACCTTCCTCCTCACAAATACATCAGAAATACATCTACATGTGGAACAACTCCTACAGAACACCTACTGAACGCTGGCCGAAGACCTCAGACTTCCCAAAAGCCGTGTGGCTGACAGGGTCTTGGTGCTCTAGCCGGGTGTCAGGCGTGAGCCTCTGAGGTGGGAGAGCCGAGTTCAGGACATTGGTCCACCAGAGACCTCCCAGCTCCACGTAATATCAAATGGCGAAAGCTCTCCCAGAGATCTCCATCTCAACACGAAGACCCAGCTTGACTCAACAACCAGCAAGCTACAGTGCTGGACACCCTATGCCAAAAGAATAGCAAGACAGGAACACAACCCCACCCATTAGCAGAGAAGCTGCCTAAAATCATAATGAGGTCACAGACACCCCAAAACACACAAGACACGGTCCTGCCCACCAGAAAGACAAGATCCAGCCTCATCCATCAGAACACAGACACTAATTCCCTCCACCAGGAAGCCTACACAGCCCACTGAACCAACCTTAGCCACTGGGGGCAGACACCAAAAACAACGGGAACTACGAACCTACAGCCTGCGAAAAGGAGACCCCAAACACAATAAGTTAAGCAAAATGAGAAGACAGAGAAACACACAGCAGATGAAGCAGCAAAGAACAAATGCACCAGACCAAACAAATGAAGAGGAAACAGGCAGTCTACCTGAAAAAGAATTCAGAGTAATGATACTAAAGACGATCCAAAATCTTGGAAATAGAATGGAGAAAATACAAGAAACATTTAAAAAGGACCTAGAAGAACTAAACAGCAAACAAACAATGATGAACAACACAATAAATGAAATTTAAAACCTTCTAGAAGGAATCCAAAGCAGAATAACTGAGGCAGAGGAATGGATAACTAACCTGGAAGATAAAATAGTGGAAATAACTACTGCAGAGAAGAATAAAGAAGAAAGAATGAAAAGAATTGAGGACAGTCTCACAGACCTCTGGAACAACATTAAACATACCAACATTCGAATTATACGAGTACCAGAAGAAGAGAAAAAGAAAGGGACTGAGAAAATATTTGAAGAGATTATAGCTGAAAACTTCCCTAATATGGGAAAGGAGATAGTCAATCAAGTCCAGGAAGCACAGAGTGTCTCATACAGGATAAATCCAAGGAGAAACACACCAAACACATATTAATCAAACTATCAAAATTAAATACAAAGAAAAAATATTAAAAGCAGCAAGGGAAAAACAACAAAAAAAGGGAATCCCCATAAGGTTACCAGCTGATCGTTCAGCATAAACTCCGCAAGCCAGAAGGGAGTGGCAGGACATATTTAAAGTGATGAAAGGGAAGGACCTACAACCAAGATTACTCTACCCAGCAAGGATCTCATTCAGATTCGACAGAGATATTAAAACCTTTACAGACAGGCAAAGGCTAAGAGAATTCAGCACCACCAAACCAGCTTTACAACAAATGCTAAAGGAACTTCTCTAGGCAGGAAACACAAGAGAAGGAAAAATACTACAATAACAAACCCAAAACAATTAAGAAAATAGTAATAGGAACATACATATCAATAATTACCTTAAATGTAAATGGATTAAATGCTCCAACCAAAAGACACAGACTGGCTGAATGGATACAAAAACAACACCCGTACATATGCTGTCTACAAGAGAACCACTTCAGACCGAGGGACACATACAGACTGAAAGTAAGAGGATGGAAAAAGATACTCCATGCAAATGGAGACCAAGACAAAGCTGGCACACCCAATTCTCCTATCAGACAAGATAGACTTTAAAATAAAGACTATTACAAGACACAAAGAAGGACACTACATAATGATCAACATATCAATCCAAGAAGATGATAAAACAGCTGTAAATATTTAGCACCCAACATAGGAGCACCTCAATACATAAGGCAAATGCAAACAGCCATAAAAGGGGAAATCGACAGTAACGCAATCATAGTAGGGGACTTTAACACCCCACTTTCACCAATGGACAGATCATCCAAAATGAAAATAAATAAGGAAACACAAGCTTCAAATGATACATTAAAGATGGACTTAACTGATATTTATAAGACATTCCATCCAAAAACAACAAAATACACTTTCTTCTCAAGTGCTCATAGAACATTCTCCAGGAGAGATCATATCTTGGGTCACAATCAAGCCTTGGTAAATTTAAGAAAATCGAAATCATATCAAGTATCTTTTCTGACCACAACACTATGAAACTAGATACCAATTACAGGAAAAAATCTATAAAAAATACAAACACATGAAACTAAACAATACACTACTAAATAACCAAGAGATCACTGAAGAAATCAAAGAGGAAATCAAAAAATACCTAGAAACAAATGACAATGAAAACACGATGACCCAAAACCTATGGGATGCAGCAAAAGCAGTTCTAAGAGGGAAGTTCATAGGAATACAATCCTACCTCAAGAAACAAGAAGCATCTCAAATAAACAATCTAACCTTAGACCTAAAGCAATCAGAGAAAGAAGAACAAAAAAACCCCAAAGTTAGCAGAAGGAAAGAAATCATAAAGATCAGATCAGAAATAAATGAAAAAGAAATGAAGGAAACAATACCAAAGATCAATAAAACTAAAAGCTGGTTCTTTGAGAAGATAAACAAAATTGATCAACCATTAGCCAGACTCAGCAAGAAAAAAAGGGAGAAGACTCAAATCAATGGAATTAGAAATGAAAAAGGCGAAGTAACAACTAACACTGCAGAAATACAAAGGATCATGAAATACAAGCAACTCTATGCCAATAAAATGGACAACCTGGAAGAAATGGACAAATTCTTAGAGAAACACAACCTTCCGAGACTGAACAAGGATGAAACAGAAAAAATAAACAGACCAATCACAAGCAATAAAATTGAGACTGTGATTAAAAATCTTCCAACAAACAAAAGCCCAGGACCAGATGGCTTCACAGGCGATTCTATCAAACATTTAGAAAAGAGCTAACACCTATTCTTCTCAAACTCTTCCAAAATATAGCAGAGGGAGGAACACTCACAAACTCTTTCTATGAGGCCACCATCAGCCTGATACCAAAACCAGACAAAGATGTCACAAAGAAAGAAAACTACATGCCAATATCACTGATGAACACAGATGCAAAAACCCTCAACAAAATACTGTCAAACAGAATCCAACAGCACATTAAATAGATCATATATCATGATCAAATGGGGTTTATCCCAGGAATGCAAGGATTCTTCAATATATGCAAATCAATCAGTGTGATAAACCATATAAACAAAGTGAAGGAGAAAAACCATATGACCATCTCAGTAGATGCAGAGAAAGCTTTCAACAAAATTCAACATCCATTTATGATAAAAACCCTCCAGAAAACAGACATAGAGGGAACTTACCTCAACATAATAAAGGCCATATATGAAAAACCCACAGCCAACATCGTTCTCAATGGTGAAAAACTGAAAACATTTCCTCTAAGATCAGGAACAAGACAAGGTTGTCCACTCCCACCACTATTATTCAACATAGTTTTGGAAGTTTTAGCCACAGCAATCAGAGAAGAAAAGGAAATTAAAGGAATCCAAATCGGAAAAGAAGAAGTAAAGCTGTCACTGTTTGCAGATGACATGATGCTATACATAGAGAATCCTAAAGATGCTACCAGAAAACTACTAGAGCTAATCAATGAATTTGGTAAAGTAGCAGGATACAAAATTGATGCACAGAAATCTCTTGCATTCCTATACACTAATGATGAAAAATCTGAAAGAGAAATTAAGGAAACACTCCCACTTACCACTGCAACAATAAGAATAAAATACCTAGGAATAAACCTACCTAATGTGACAAAAGACCTATATGCAGAAAATTATAAGACAATGATGAAAGAAATTAAAGATGATACAAACAGATGGAGAGATATACCATGTTCTTGGATTGCAAGAATTAACATTGTGAAAATGACTATACTACCCAAAGCAATCTACAGATTCAATGCAATCCCTATCAAACAACCAATGGCATTTTTCAGAAAACTAAAACAGAAAATTTCACAATTTGTATGGAAACACAAAAGACCCCGAATAGCCAAAGCAATCTTGAGAACGAAAAACGGAGCTGGAGGAATCAGGCTCCCTGACTTCAGACTATACTACAAAGCGACAGTAATCAAGACAGCATGGTACTGGCACAAAAGCAGAAATATAGATCAATGGAACAGGATAGAAAGCCCAGAGATAAACCCAAGCACATATGGTCACCTTATCTTTGATAAAGGAGGCAAGAATATACAGTGGAGAAAAGGCAGCCTCTTCAATAAGTGGTGCTGGGAAAACTGGACAGCTACATGTACAAGAATGAAATTAGAACACTCCCTGACACCACACACAAAAATAAACTCAAAATGGATTAAAGATTTAAATGTAAGGCTAGACACTGTAAAACCCTTAGAGGAAAACACAGGCAGAACACTCTATGACATAAATCACAGCAAGATCCTTTTTGACCCACGTCCTAGAGAAATGGAAATAAAAACAAAAATAAAGAAATGGGACCTAATGAAACTTAAAAGCTTTTGCACAGTAAAGGAAACCATAAACAAGACGAAAAGACAACCCTCAGAATGGGGGAAAATATTTGCAAATGAAGCAACTGACAAAGGATTAATCTCCAAAATATACAAGCAGCTCATGCAGCTCAATATCAAAGAAACAAACAACCCAATCCAAAATTGGGCAGAAGAGCTAAATAAACATTGACCCAAAGAAGATATACAGATTGCCAACAAACACATGAAAGAATGCTCAACATCACCAATCATTAGAGAAATGCAAATCAAAACTACAATGTGGTATCACCTCACACTGGTCAAAATGGCCATCATCAAAAAATCTACAAACAATAAATGTTGGAGAGGGTGTGGAGAAAAGGGAACCCTCTTGCACTGTTGGTGGGAATGTAATTTCATACAGCCACTATGGAGAACAGTATGGAGATTCCTTAAAAAACTAAAAATAGAACTATCATACTACCCAGAAATCCCACTCCTGGGCATATACCCTGAGAAAACCATAATTCAAAAAGAGTCATGTACCACAATGTTCACTGCAGCTCTATTTACAATAGCCAGGACATGGAAGCAACCTAAGTGTCCATCGACAGAGGAATGGATAAAGAAGATGTGGAACATATATCCAATGGAATATTACTCAGCCATAAAAAGAAATGAAATTGAGTTATTTGTAGTGAGGTGGATGGACCTAGAGACTGTCATACAGATTGAAGTAAGTCATAAAGAGAAAAATAAATACCGTATGCTAACACATATATATGGCATCTTAAAAAAAAAAAAAGGTTCTGTAGAGCCTAGGGGCAGGACAGGAATAAAGATGCAGATGTAGAGAATGGACTTGAGGACACAGGGAGGGGGAAGGGTAAGCTGGGATGAAGTGAGAGAGTGGCATGGACTTAAATATACTACCAAATGTACAACAGATAGCTAGTGGGAAGCAGCCGCATAGCATGTGATCAGCTCGGTGCTTTGTGACCACCTAGGGGTGGGATAGGGAGGGTAGGAGGGAGACACAAGAGGGAGGAGAGATGAGGATATATGTATACATATAGCTGATTCACTCTGTTATAAAGCAGAAACTGACACACCATTGTAAAGCAATTATACTCCAATAAAGATGTTTAAAGAAAAAAAAGAAATTGGGAGAATATATTAAAAATGCATGAACACAATTTACATTAGGTTGGGATACTGTATGATATTCTTGTTTTCCTCTTGAAACTTGTATTTCTATTTCATTTTTTCACAGAAATGTTTATTTAAGTATCATAGTTTTATGTTAAATATATTTAATTGACCATTTATAGTTCTCTCCAAAATATATTAATAAACTGAAATAAGAATTTTCTGCGGCCAAAAAAACCCCTTGTAAATGTTAATATATTCTTTCAGATTCAGTTATCACTAAAATTAGTTTTATTATATAACAGGTCAAAACAAAATAAAGTAAAAATTTCCAGAAATGAGTTATTTAATGAGTAAAATAGGGGTATTCTTTTTTGTTTTTTCCATTTAGCTCCTGTGTCCACAGATGGATACTAGTTATTGCTAGAGTAACACAGAGTTCAAAGACCAACTATTTTTACTTTTGTTTTTATAAATAAATAAGTTAAGGAGTCTTGGAAAAAGAAAAAACAGGGGGACTCAACTAAAACGAATGACTAGTTCTCCAAGAGAACAATGAACACAATGAGTTTGTTTTGTTTTTCGTTTTTTGTTTTTTTTTCATAAAGATGCATGGCTCTCAGAGCCATAAAGCCGAGACTTTTCTGAATGGGATTTTAGAGTTCCTGTCCTGCAAGACTCAAGCTCACCTCTTACACTTCTTCATTCTCTCTGTTTTCACTGGAAAAAGATTCAGACCTTTTTACTTATGCATTGCTATGTTACACTTTCATCTGTATATATCTGCATTTGGGAGCCTATTTAAATATAGTACAAGCTTTCCAAGTGGCACCATGCCTTTTATTCCTTTTATATGCCCTGTAGAATCTAGAATAATACTTGTCATGAAAGTCACCCTACAAATATCACTGACTGATCAGAAAATCATCTTTTAATAATTCTATTTTAAAAGAATTAGAACTGATTATAGGAGAAGCCCCTGTAGCACACACACCTACCTGTTTCACCCTTTGTACGCCTATTCATTTTTCCTTACTATGAGTCAGGCACTGTTCTAAGCACATTAACTTATACCGTCCTCCTAACGATCCTATGAGGCACATGCTATTATCACTATTATCACCACTTTACAAAAGAGGAAACTGAAGCACAGGGAGGTTAAGTAACTTGTCCAACATCACAAAGCTGCTAAGTGGTAGAGGCAAGATCTAAATCCAGACAGTCTGGCTCTAGAATTAATGCACTGAACCTCTACATATGAAAAAAACCTCTCTCAAAATAACACATTATACTTGAAAACTTATGGGTCAAGTTTTGCTTCTTCAGTTTTTGAGCTGTGGCAGTAATCACATATATTTTTTTGAAAATTTGACACAATGCAAATTGCAATTACTTTTTTAAAATCACAAAAAATACAAAGATTTTAATATGCTTCTAAATAATGCGTTTAGATTTGGGTTTTGCATGCTCTTTATTCCAGGAAGTACATCTGCTCTTGGCATCGAACACAACAAAATTAGCTATTTTATGATTACACATTAAGAATGTCAGTGCCATCATCTGATCAAACAGTGAATGATTAATGCTTCCCCTTAGATTTCTTTTTAAACCTATTAATGTATAAATAGCTAAGCAAATATTACTGGATGCAAATAACCTGCTATCTACAAAGACAAGAGCGTTCTTTACCTATAAATAACAGTCAACACTCACTTGGACAAGGCAGCATCTGATGGTGTATCTGTAAATATCTACACACAACGTTGACTCAAAGAACCCCCCACCGATAGGAGTCAATGCTGACACAAATCAGGACATTGAGATGGCAATGACGGGAATGGCTGATTTCACATGACAATTAATTAAGTGCTATTCCAAACAGAAAATTTTTCTGTAGAAATGTTCTGAAATCTTGCCTATGAGTTGTTAAGACAAAGCCAGTTTGACTTATATCCCAAATCATTAACTACTACATATATTAATAACGGATTTATAGATCGAAAGCATGCATATAGCATAACTACATTGATTAAAATGGAGAGAATAAATATGAAAGAGAAAATAGTTATCAAAATATACTGAAAGAACAAACAACTAAGGCCATTAAATTGGATTCCTGTGCACAATATGAAATAGTTCATAAAAACTAACTGGTAAACATGCTTGAGACTATAAACACCCATTTTAATCAGAAATAGTAGTAAACACTAGACAAAACAATTACTTTTTAAGAGAAAACATTTAATTTAGTTCATAATGCATACAAATCTCCACTTTAGGCACAATGTTTGGATTTTAAAATTAATATAATCTTGCTAAGAAGATACAATTAGAACACAGTGAATTTTATTACTGTGGCTTTCATCACAGTTCTATTAATGCCTGTTGTTTATCTATATAAATAAAGAGCAGCCTGGGAACTGTCCTAGTTTCTTTGAGAGTTATCAACTGAAGCTAATGTTTCCTTAGTGAGAAGGGTACTATGAACCTGGCCAGTTTCCTCTGCTATTTACATGGACACAAGCCAATGTGCAGCACGGGCAACACTAGCTTTGTGATGGAATCTTCGTATCCTCAAGTGGTGTCCCTCAATAGTCCTCACTGTGTTCATTTGTTCAGCTAAAAATGAAGGGCAGCCTTCCTCCCCTCCCCCAATAAATAGTAAGTTTAAAATGAATTTAATTGTGCATACTGATGGATGGCAGCCCAGTAACAGAGTGGAGCTCCCTTTAGGGGTAACATTAGCTTCTTCTTGTCCTGCTCATCTTTGAACACCCCTATAGTACACTGTCTTGGACATACATCCAATACATGAAACCACTCCTCTTCCTCCAAAGCAAAGGACTCCATACACATCTCAGTACTGACTGAATTACCAGTATATTGTCATGTTACCTACTTGGACTCAGCACACTTGTAAGGACTTATGAGAAGCCACCATTCAGAAAATTTACTAGAGCACCTCAGTATATTTCCCCACATACCACCTCCAAGTCTGTGGCTGTGAAAATCTTTCTTAACTTCCTCTTTAAAACGAGACTGTTGTGAGAAATACAATGCTTGCAGCACGGCTAGCACATAGTAAACACCCAAAATATATACCAACAAAACAACATCTATTGCTGCGAATTCCCTTTAGCCTTAGATGCTGGTACTGGTGACATTACTGCAATGTCAGGGAGAGACTTTACAGCCTAGGACTAAGGGATGACCCTGGGAGAACTGACAGCAGTTTTGAGTCCCATACCGTGTCTACTAAAAACAATGAATTAGACCAGGTTAAACAGTTAAATCAGTTTGATTCTTTCTTGTTGCAATATGATTAACTATCTTGAATCAACAGGCAAAGCCCGCCAGGCCAGCTTCATAGAACATTTGTACATAAATACAACAGCTCTAGCTGATAAAATATATGCACACCAAGGTTTCAGTCTTAATCTGCATTTAACACCATTGGTTTCATTATGCGGATAAACCCTGGTGACGCAGTGGTTAAGAATCCGCCTGCCAATGCAGGGGACACAGGTTCGAGCCCTGGTCTGGGAAGATCCCACATGCCATGGAGCAACTAAGTCCGTACACCACAACTACTGAGCCTGCGCTCTAGAGCCCGCGAGCTCTAGAGTGGGCTGTTCATTTGTCAACAACAATATTTTTGTGACAACAATGGTGGTATACCTCAAAAAAAGGTTTTGACCAAAATGCTATATATATGACCTAACCTATTTTCGCCGTGATCATACTCAAAATGCTCCAAAATCCTAACTCACATTTACTATTACATATAGCATCTGGAGTGCCAAATCCTCACAGTGCCGAAGTCCTCATTTACAAAATGGAGGCAATATCTTTTCAAGATTGAATGTCAATAACATACCATGTGGAAAAATTAATTCAAGATGGATCACAGTTTTCAGAAGAAAACACAGGACAATATTTTCAGGATTGGAGGGTAGGGAAAGGCTTTCTAAGACACTTAAGTAATAACCATAAAAGAAAAACTTGATAAAGTAGATTTAATCATAGTAAAAACCTGATTATGAGGTGACACTGTTAAAAAAACCTGGGGAGAAATCAATGTAGAATATAAATCTAAAACAAAGAGGACTGATATCTAGGCTATATAAGGAACTCCTACAAGTCAGTAATAAAATGTTCACTGCAGCTTATATACAATTGCCTGTTTTGGAGGGGACAACTCAACAGAGGAAGAGGAGATGCTGGCAATCTCTCCCCTGTGAAGAATTAAGGGGGACTTCCCTGGCGGTCCAGTGGTTAGGACTCCACACTTCCAATGCAGGGGGTGCAGGTTCGATCCCTGGTTGGGGAACTAAGATTCCACATGCCGTGCGACGCGGCCAAAAAATAAATTAACTAATTAAAAAATTTTAAAAAGAATTAAGGGTTGGTAGCTGGAGGAGAGTAGGCTGCCTAACACACTGCTTGAGGAAGAAGAGAGAAAAAGCAAATTAATTAGATAGACACTAGGGCAGTTTGAGCTATTTAAAAATATACCTTTCACAGTACCAGTAAGTCTGTGTTTAAAAGAAATGTGGATTTGGGAGGAGGAATAAATTAGGAGTATAGGATTAACATATACACACTACTATATATAAAAGAGATAATCAACAAGGACCTACCGTATAGCACAGGGAACTCTACTCAATATTCTATAATAACCTATATGGGAAAAGAATCTGAAAGAGAATATATATATGTGTGTATGTGTATAACCAAATCACTTTACTTTACACCTGAAACTAACACAACGTAAATCAACTATACTCCAATATAAAATTTAAAATTTTTTAAAGTAAACAAAATAAAATCCAAATATTATATTAAAAATCCAAATATTAAAAAAATTTAAATAAAAGAAATATGGATTTAAAGTGGCAGTTTTGTTGTCCTATTAAGTTGTTTTCAAAAAGCTTCTACCAAAATTTAATGCTAGAAGCGTTATTCTTATTTGGGTTTATTCAATTCTCCAGATCAAGAAAGATATATTTGCATTGAAAATATATTTTAGTTAAAAAATTGGATTCGTATCATATCGCATTTTAGACATTTTGTTTTGTCTAAAGATAAACTTTAATTCTTCTACAATATACTAAGAAAATAAGGATACAGAGTGATCTAAAACGGCACAGAGTTGCCAATAATTATTAAAGTTTTTCAGCCATAATTCCTGAGCTGTGATTTTATACAATTATGCGTTTGGTTCCGTCTAGACATGTTATTCAGTTGGATTCATAGAGCACACCACCCAACCCCACAAGTGCTGGCAGACCAATATATAATAAAGTTATCCACTGTAGTATTACAGGACATGAAAATTGATACTTTTGTTTTTAACATGTAGATGTTAACTACTTATAACAAAAAGACTTTTTTGACATTTATTGCAAGTTTTTCAGGTGCAAGTCTAAACAGAAGATAAATGACAGATCAGTTAATGTGTACTCATACTTTCTCATTTATTTACTCTTCTGTTTGCTATTTGACCTTACGTGCAAGGAGGTTGATTTGTTGCTATCCATACGCTGCGCCCTTGCAGTTACACCACGCAACAACTTGAGATGCTCTTCTGCACAAATCAGCAAGAGAGATATCTAAACGCCAGGGTTTTGTCTCAGAGGATTGTTAGAACCTGTTTAGACTGAACTGCCAATCAGAAAACAAAGTAATTTACGTTTTTCCTTTTAGCTGTTACAACAAAAACAAAAACGATTTCTAAGTATCATTAACACAATAGTAAATGAAAGAGTTTTGATCATGATCGCTAAGATGTCAAACCAACAAAAACTGCTACATAAAGGACTTTGTGACAACCAAAAGTATGTTATTTTAAGCTGAAACAAGAGTGCATCCTACCACCATAATATGTGAGGGGAGAAATGTAAATAGTTAGATAAAACAGGGAAGTACAATTCAAAATAGTGGCTCAGGCACCAAAGACAGACAGATCTGGGTCCATCCCACCTCAGCCACTTACAAGTTACATGACCTACAGAAACCATTTAGTCTTGTTAGTAACATGAGAATATCTGTCAACATCTCACAGAATGAATATGAAGATTAAAAGAAATAATGGAAGCAAAAATCTTTAGCAAAGTTCTGGGTGCAAATTAAACACTCAATAATGGTAATTATTATTATTATAGTTAACTTAAAATTTCTTCAATAAAGATTTGGAATTACTAAAAACCATAATGTAAAACAAACAAATTTAATCACAAAAATATACCAGTTAAAGATTTCTAGTTTTGGCATTTTATCTCATGATCCCAACAACGTTGTGGAAACCAACAGAACTTTAAATTTTAAACTAGCAATACAGGCAGTGGGAATAAGCCCTTCTCCTTCCTTTTTCCTGGTCCAAATAATCTGAGAAAAGGAATGAGGGGAAAAAATACAGGAACAGGGACTTACCTGGCGGCACAGTGGTTAAGAATCTGCCTGCCAGTGCAGGGGACATGGGTTCAAGAGCTGGTCTGGGAAGATCCAACATACCGCGGAGCAACTAAGCCTGTGCGCCACAACTACTGAGCCTGTGCTCTAGAGCCCGCGAGCCACAACTACTGAGCCCGCAAGCCACAACTACTGAAGCCCGCGTGCCTGGAGCCCATCCTCTGCAGTAAGACAAGCCGCCGAAATAAGAAGCCCACGCACCACAACGAAGAGTAGCCCCCGCGCGCCGCAACTAGAGAAAGCCCGCGTGCAGCAATGAAGACCCAATGCGGCCATAAATAAATAAATAAATATTAAAAACAAAACAAAACAAGAACAATCATTCAGGATCAACCATTGCAAGCAATCATTCGCTTAAACAATGGCACACATACAATCACAATCACAGTTAAAGATAAAACCAAAAGATTTCCATGTGAAGTCACAAATCTGCACACCCAGTTCCTCTCAGCTCTAAATCAACTTGTAGTCACACTGCAATGATTGTCTGGGGCAGGTTGCAACTAACCAAACAAGTACCTGTGCATGACAAAACTATGAACTTAGTAAAAAGGCACGACATTCTATTTCATGCAGTTCTTCATTTGTGCATTCACTCATCAAGTATCTATCCAGTTCTTACTCCCCACCAAACTCAGTCAAATATCAAAATGGTAACAAGATTCATCTTGCAAGGAGAAAAGCACCCTTGAAAAGTGTGGAGATGCGGCATAGGTGTCCTGTTTCTCACAGCACATGCTTCTGAACCTCCAGAGTAAAAGAGCAGATAAAGGGAGTAAAAGAGAGTGACACCAAATAGACGAGGCCAGAGCTAAAAGAGACTTGCCTGATCTTCACCCAGTACATTGTGGCTTTACAATAAATACCATTTTATTGTTGATAGTTAAGTTTCTGTTTAAATTTTATTTACGGTATTCATTTGATCAGCATATTTATTTAGAGTTATAAAAAGATAAAGTCTATAGTGGCTTTGCCCCAACCAGATACCAATTTCTTCTTTTTTGATTAATTAATTAATTAATTATAGCTGCATTGGGTCTTCGTTTCTGCACGCGGGCTTTCTCTAGTTGCAGTGAGTGGGGGCTACTCTTCGTTGCAGTGCATGGGCTTCTCACTGCAGTGGCTTCTCTTGTTGCGGACCACAGGCTCTAGGCGTGCGGGCTTCAGTAGCTGTGGCATGAGGGCTCAGTAGTTGTGGCTCGCTGGATTAGTTGCTCCGCGGCATGTGGGATCTTCCCGGACCAGGGCTGGAACCCATGTTCCCTGCATTGGCAGGCGGATTCTTAACCACTGTGCCACCAGGGAAGTCCCAGATACCAATTTCTAAGTATCCATATTCCACCCATCCTTCGAGGACAGTTCCAAGACCACCTTCTCCAGAAAGCATTTCTTGATAGGCTTGAGCTGAAAGTTGTGTCTTGATGCCATGAATTCTTGCAGCACTTTGCCTGCACCTACCTCTCACCAGTTTCCCTTTCTATCTCGTATTAAGGTTATCCTCCTATACATCTTAGATCTCCATAACAATTCAGGTCCCTTGAGAGCAGGTTCACATATGACTTACCTAAGACAGAACCTGAGAGGAGCTTCAGGGCTCAAAATAAATGTTAATAAATGTTTATTTTTCTTTTAAGATTGAAGTTCAGCCATAAATTTCTCTAACTTCATCATGCTGCTGGTGGTATCTACATTTCCTGATATACTCATCTTTAATCAGGATGCTTGCTTGAAAATCTTTACACAATAGTATGAGGAAATGATGAAGCTAGAAGAACAATTCTCTCCATAAAATACCCTACTTGGCCTTCATCTGAGACTCAACCACTACCACTCCATTTTTATATATTACTCGTGCCCCAGCACATCTAAAGAGTTGAAGAGGGTTGCTGAGTTTAAACCAAAGGTCCTAAATACTAAAAGCTTCCATCAGTATAATCATAAAATCAGAATTAAGGGCATTTCCACCTACCCTTACTCACTATGTAGCCTCCTTTAGCCTTTTTTAACCTTAATTTGCTCATACATAAAATGGGTATGACATTACCTCACAGTATTGATGAGGATTAAATGAGAAAACCTGTATGACAATGCCTGGCCCCAAGCACAGGTACACAGGACTTGCTCAGTCTCCATATTTCAAGATGGTAGACGGAAATTCTACCATAAAGCTTCCCTGTTCTAAGACTAACAATTTGATAACTCAAGGATCTCTTAGTTTCATTTCATGGTCAAAGAAAAGTTCATATTAAAAGCTAGGAACTGGACTCCAGGATTACAATTCTCCTATAAAATATTCCATGTGGTGATCAGACTCACACTTAACTCTCATGTGCACTTTCCACCAGCATTAAATTTACTTCGAATTTTCTATTGTAGAGTGAGATTCTTTTCAAAGTTACTGTGAATAAAGCAGGAGATGCGCCATTCTTGATATACTGGTCAAAAGAAAATCACTGCACTAAAGCCAGCAAGTTTTTTTCCTTTGGATTTCTTAAACTGACGAACATTTTAATTGGTCACAAGGTAAAGTGAATAGATAATGTGAAATATTACACAATTTCAAACATTCACTTACGATAGAACGGAAAGTCACATTCATCATCAAGCAGGAAAATTTGGATCATGACAAGTTGTGTCTATTAGTGACTGCCCCACTTAAATGACAGAAGAATCAGGGTTCCGTATGGTGATCTGAGAACTTGGAGCACAACACATCCTCAGTGTCAGAAGATAATAGTTTCTGTTAATACTGAAATAACGTTGAATTAGTACAAGGTCTAATAACATAAAATTTCCTCAGAAGGGAAGGTCTTCAGGTCAAAGCTCAAATTCTCACTAGTCATCAGGAAAACACAATCTAAATGACAATGGATATGACTCCATACCCGCTAGAATGGCTAAAACTAAAGACTAAAAACTAGTGTTGATGAAGATGTGGAGCCACTGGAACTCTCAAACACTGTTAGTGACAGCGAACTGGTACAACTACTTCAGTAAAAGGTTCTGCATTATCTACTAAAGCTGAACAAACACATATCCAACCTCAGTAATCCCATTCCTAGGCACAGACACCCAACAGAAATGTACACATATGTGCCCAAAACACAAATACAAGGATACTCACAGCAGTATTAGTTTTAATGGCCAAAAACTGCAAAAGAGCCCCTCCAAATGTCCAGTAGTAAACAAATAATTCATGGTATAGTTACACGATGGAATACTACCTGGTGAAGAAGGGACCTGTTATACTCACAAACATAATATTAAGCAAAGGAAGCCAGACCAAGGGGTACATACTATAAACTAATCTACGGTGATGTAAGTCAGGATAATGATTACCTTTGGTAGTACTGGTGGGTGGGGAAGGGTAGGGAAATGGGAGAAAACAGAAGGAGCTTATGGAATGTTGGTAATATTCTCATTTTCAATTTAGGTGATATTTACACACGTGTATTGTTTACAAAAATTTATCAAAGATAAAAATTTAGGATCTGTGTGCTTTTCCATACTCATGTTATACCTTATTTTTTTATTTATAGGATAAAACATCAAGGTACTTATGAGTGCATGTGCCTATATATTTTACATAAGTATAAAAATACACAAATATATTTGAAAGAATAGAGTGATTTTTCTTCATACAATTGGGACGTTATACAATTCCTAAGAGGCATTTTTCTCTTATTACACTATAACTATTTTCCTTTCTCTCAAATATTTTAGAATGAAAGTTTTTATGGCTGAGCTGTTGGGTACAGTATTGGATACAGCCATAAATCACTGCACATTATCCCCAAATTTATTCCCAAATTTCTGCCTTCATTAGCAATGCTCAATGAACCAGCACCATGGTAGAGGCAAATCTCTGCATGTCTCTATTTCATTAAGATACATTCCTAGAAATAAATTCCCAGGGCCAAAACATACACTTAACAATGCTAGAAGTGTGCCATACACTCTGGGAATTTTTTCATCAACATTGCTTGAGAAATCTTAGTAATCACCAGCTAGATGAACACTTAACTACATGGAAAACTTAGCTACCCAGAATAAATAATTTCCCTGAAGTTTTGCTTAAGTAATAGCCTCCTCTTCTTGCAAAGATTTTAGAGCATTTTATATAAATGGGTACAGAGTCTTAGAGAAAATACTCTATAGCTAGAAAAGGATACCCTGAGAAATAAATTAAATCTATGACATCAGTATAGGCGTGATCAAAAATCCATCAAGCCTCAAAACAGAAATATAACGGAATATAAAACCGAATAGAAAGTTTTTTATATATGTATATGTATTTTTATATGTGTACAGAAAAATTATATAAGGATTTTTAACAAAAAGTTAAAATATATTGCTGGGTTTAGGATCTGGGTAATTTTTAATTTTTTCGTTTTCTTTTATTGATTGTATTACAGTAAACATATATCCTTTTTAAGATTAAAAAGTTAACTAGAAGATATGAGAGAAAGAGTCTCCTGTTAAAAAATAGGATAATAGACATTTTCTTCCCTGCTCACAGAACAAATTAAATTGATGAGATTTCTCTCCCATATATTTTTCATCAATCTTCCAGCACCTGCCACAGGGTTTCCGCCGTCAAATACCAACAAAAAACATATAGCAGAAGAAATAAGGAAACAGCAGTAGCAGGAAATTGGCATCCCACCCCACCTTCAAACCGGAGCCAGTGGTTGTGACTTTACATCCATGGGTGGTCATTTTCTGCTAGTAAAGTCGTTCTTAGTTCCTAAGATAGAATTAAGTATATCGACATTTCATGGCTATCTATTAAAATCACCATAACCTCTAAGTGCCCTATATCTGAGCAAAAGACTTCCTGCTGCCAGAAGTACAGCCTCAGGTCTAACGTCAGTTATGTCCTAGAGACACAACAATGGTTGATTCAGCTCCCTAGGGACACAGGAGTAAGTTACTCACCAGGTGGATTTTACCCATTATCTCAACCACCTTTCCCAAGAGAACTGACGTCACTTCATTTGTTCGGAGAAAAAAACCAAAGCCAAGTGGAGTTTACTCTCCCAGCCAATCATATCCACACTGAGCTATAGAAATCAAGCCAAAATTAGAATCTAAATTTCCTGATCCCTTCCTTCCAGGTAATGTCTTGCTTATTAACAGCAATTAAAAACAGAGCTTTGGCAAACCAAAGAAGATCAAAACCCTAGGATCAAAACAGCAGCAGCCTTTCTGGTGTCCCTTTGAATTCAACCTCTGTGAAGGTTGTTCACAATCTTGAATCAACCAGGAACTCTCTCACTTTGCAAGAAATAGGCTGACTCAAAGAGTAAACATCCCACTGATAGTAAAGGCCATATTCTCCCAGGCTAACTTCAGACTAGAGAAAACTAAGAGAGTAAACACCTACATTTATACTGTTGTCATTATTAATTTTTTTTAACACTGAATTTGAAATGCAGGCTACTATGAAGAGTCTCCTGACTACAGTTCAAGGGAAAAGGAACATCCTAATGCAAAAACATTTTCAGCTTTTCCCAAATTCCACTTCAGTCAACTTCAGAAAGTTCTCTACTTCAACTTGAAAGTTCTCTACTTCAACTTGAAAGTTCATGTTATACTTGTCGTTAAATGTCAGGATCTTCAGAATACAGAATTCCAGTGGCTACAGTAGCACAAAGGCCACTTTAAGTGTGTCTCAGAACACAACCAGTCTTACAGGGTTCAATATATCTCTAACCTATACAGATGAAGCATGACGACTGATGAATGAAGTGTTTAACCAGAAGCTGAAAAGCATAACTGATATCAAATCCTAAAACCCAAAATACAGCTACACATACATTCAGTAGATCACTCAGCAGTAACAGTAACACAGCACCAACTGTGGACCAGGCCCTGGGGCTATGGCAACCAACAAGACATGTCCACTGTCCTCAATGAGCTCAATGACTAATAAATGATGACATATAGGCAGAAGTTACAACCGGATACACAGTATAATCATAACTACTATCATTTACTGAGAGCTTAGTACCTGCTTAGAATTGTACATATTTTCGTTTAAGATCCTCAGTTACCCTATGACATAAGTGTTACAACCCTTGGGCAAGTTACGTCTCCTGTATGTGCCTCAGTTTCTTCATCTCTAAAAAGAGGGTAATACCTACTCCACAGGATTAAGGTGAGCGCCAATTCACGCAAAGCACTTAGAACACTGCCTGCCATATGGCAACTGATCAATAAAGGTCAGCTCTTACTATTTTTATAATCATTGGTGTGGTTGGTGTTATTACCACTGGAAAGACAACCAAGAAAAACAAAATAAAAATAAAGCAAAGGGAAGAGCACTAAGAGAAAGAAGAATGGCAGCCACCATCTAACAGCCAAAGGGCATTAGACAAGCTCCTTTAGTTTCCTCATCTGTAAAATGGGATGGCACCACCTGCTCCATCCTCCTCCTCACAAGACCGTCCTGGAGGCCACACGAAAGCATCTTTAACCACAGAACACAAAGCTAAATATCGTATGTTGTCATTGGCCAGAGGGCCTCCACAAACCTCGGAAAACAATGAACTTTCGCAGTGAGCTGTAAGTCAAATAACTGGACATTAGATGACAATACTAACAACAAAAAAATCAAGCGTATGTTTTTTTAAAAAATCCCACAATAGCTGGATAAAAAGTAAAAAGCACAGTAAACTGTCCACTACCTAGTAACAACAAATATCATACCTGGAGCCTTGCACTGCAGAATAATCAGAACTTTGAGGGAAGTACTTGACATCATTTTAAAGGCAACCACGAAGTGCTAAAAAACAACAACAACAAACAAACACCCGACTGCATCAAGGAACCACAGGCTCGTTTTGGGCACAACAAGCAAACAGAGTACAACAGATCTAAACTGCATTTTGTTTCAACTCTGAACATTGGAACAAAGCAATTTTCAAGCATTACTCTTTATTATAAATAAATGTTTTACAAAGTTTCCTTTCACCTATGATACTAATGTAAAAGTTAACAGAAGGTACAGTTTCTAATTCAGGCTTCTACAACTTCAAACGCACAAACACAAAAGCTTCTGGTACTATTTTCATCTTGTGGTCAGTGTTGTGAAATCACATATACCAAACAGGCAACTCCTGTCCTGTGAAGTTTTCTGAATAGACGCCATCCCTCTTCATCTGAAGGATCAACTCATTAACAGGCAATGTACTTTCAAATACGGTTTGCATATTTTAATAATTTTAATTAAGAAAATATTAATATTAGAAACATAAATGAGGTTTTCTTTTTATCCCTTATTTTCCAAACGAGCTAAAATTAGCATCTATTTCCTACCTAGTCAGCAAAAAGGAATCCTTTTTAAAATAAATTAAAAGGTATGGAAAACTATTTGATTTTAATTAAAAATTCTGTTACGTTTACCTAATATCTACAGGACTTATTTTGTTTGATACAACAGCTACAATAAGAGGGAAGGACAAAATATTTTGCAATAGCAATTCAGTTAAGAAATATTTGTCATCCAACTGTTAATGATCAACAGATGTTGAAGATTTTTACACCAATCCGAGTGTTTTACATTTAAGTAAGAGATAATTATGCTAAGCAATATTAATATCAAATTCGTATCTCCATACAGCACATATGCATTTAAATAGTTAACCACCAGTACAATCAATCAGAGAGAGACTCTGGCTAATAACTTCTCTCATCTCAAGACAACAGGAGATAGAGGAAAACTGCTTACATTCCTTAAGACATGGGGTAGACACTCCGTCAAATATTCCCCAAATATGGGGTAGACATCAACAAAGGGGAAAAAAATTGTACCTTGATTCTAATCCGAGACTCTCATCGAGCCCTCAGACAACAGAGAACCCTCTACACACCAGGGAACATGGAGATCACACTTTTCGGAGAACAGAGTTTCTCTAATTTACCTTCTCTCCACTTGTTCACACTTCAGAAGTCAATATACTCGTATTTTCAGCTTGCTAAATGGATTTTCTTTCTAACCTTGGGATAAGGAAAAACTGTCAATGAAGCAATTAGATTGTACGTTGTCTTCCACTAATTGCAATTATGAACAAGTTTTCTCTCCCCAACTAGAATATAAGCCCTTTTTCATATCATAAGTATGTTAAACTTGGTGTCTGCTAGCTTTCACTCAGCCTTATAACTCTGGATGCCAACAGGCCCTGGCTAGGGTAGAGGTGCCCCCACGTTTAGGGCACCTCTGGCTGTTATGGGCACAGAACAAGTGCCAGTAGCTCCCCATTCCAGGCTGTAGTGGTGAGGACCACATCATCAATTTAAATTTAAATCTCCCAGGGCTTCCCTGGTGGCGCAGTGGTTGAGAGTCCGCCTGCCGATGCAGGGGACGCGGGTTCGTGCCCCGGTCCGGGAGGATCCCACGTGCCGCGGAGCGGCTGGGCCCGTGAGCCATGGCCGCTGAGCCTGCGCATCCGGAGCCTGTGTCCGAAACGGGAGAGGCCACAACAGTGAGAGGCCCGCGTACCGCAAAAAAAAAATTTTTTAAAAATCAATTTAAAAGCTACAACTCGACAGCGTGTCAGGGTAAAGTCTAAAGGGTCCAACCCTGTTCTCTTGGTGCAAACAAAGGACTGAGCAGCACACACCTCCTGGTCCTGGCTTAACGGGGCCTAATGTGTACACCATTCTCCAGGAACCAAAGGAAAAGAGGTCACTCTTGTTTCTCACAGTTCTGCTAAGTACATGAACTATTTTCAAAAAAATAAATCACATCTCCTGATCTTCCAGGGTGAGCAAAAGAAATACTAACTGGGGAACTGTGAGTGGGAAACAGTATCAGGCATTGAAAAAGTCTGATGCATATTCATTCCCTGTCCTAAGAATCGTGAATCAGGAGAGTCTGGGAATTTTTTAAACTTCTGTCTTCTGAAGTTGCTCTGATTTCAGGACATTCTCCTATAACCCCAAAGAAAAGCACTGAATGGCATACTTTCATTTTTTTCATAATGAATGCTAATTTGATTGAGAATTTTATACTGGTCCCCTTGAAGTGAATGAAGTCTTTTTTTGTGTCCCCAGCGAGATGGGAAGGGCTGTAGCTCCACACTATTTGTAAAGGCTCTGGGTACCTAAGAGGTAGTTATGGGTATTACTTTCTGGGACATGAATTGCCTGGCTCTGTCCCTAATGCACCTGGCTAAGTATACACAGAAACTAGACCCCTGGTTCAGAGTACATGAATGCAAAAACATGAAACATTCTAACACCACTGACATCTAACCTTCAAAAAATGTCTTGTTCTGTTGTGTTTTAATGACCATAGTAGGATTGCCTGTACAGAAACTGTTAACCAAAGAAAAATATTTCCAAGATTGTCTGGATTTCACATGTTACTTATCTCCTATGGGTCCAGCAGATAAAAACTGTAACTCTAGGGCTTTCCTCGTGGCGCAGTGGTTGAGAGTCTGCCTGCCGATGCAGGGGACACGGGTTCGTGCCCCGGTCTGGGAAGATCCCACATGCCGCGGAGCGGCTGGGCCCGTGAGCCATGGCCGCTGAGCCTGCGCGTCCGGAGCCTGTGCTCCGCAACTGGAGAGGCCACAACAGTGAGAGGCCCACGTACCATGAAAAACAAAACAAAAAAAACTGTAACTCTAGGCTGTTCTTGCGCCTCCCACCTAGGCAGATGCCAAAGGACTCCATGGAGCTTATGAAGAAAGGGGTCCCTGTGCAAGTACTTTTCAGCATCAGGAGGACGACAGCGGGTCTCTGATGGGAGAGGGTGGCACCACTGCATAGGCACTGTTCCTACTGCCTTCCTTTCTTTCTAAGAAAAGGGTCGTTGCAACTATGGCTACAGATATATACAAACACCATTCAAGATTCTGAGTTACCTTCGGTCTTAAAAGTCTAAATTCTACTTAGTAGAAATTATTCTGCTTCACCTGCTTAGCATAACAAGATTGTAACCATCAAGAAAAATCATTTGGTCATGACAGAAAATGTCCAGGAAGGAATTCTGCAAGCATATTTGTTGGTTTTCCCAAGGTTCTGTTGCATAAATCATCTCAAGTACCTTTAATATCTGCAGCACCTTCTGCTTCAATGTGATGAGCAGCTTCCGTTTGAAAACCCATTTCATTTTTACCCTTTCAAAAGCCCATCAGGAGGATTACAAGGAACTACGACAAGTATTAAAGGGTGAAATTCTTTATCAGTGGTTAAATCTGACCAGATTTCAAAACCAATATATGGATTAGCCTAAAAGATTATTTCCTTATGAAAAATACTAAAAACAACAGACAGGACCCAGAATACTACTGAGGTCTTATATTTAATATATCAATTAGCCTCCTCACGGTCTTATATTTAATACATCGATTAACCCCCTCACACTAGATACTGGGCCACAGAATTATAAAATGGAATTATGAAAGGCTACATATTTTCAGAGACAGAATGACACTGCGAAATTTCTTACAGTATAAAAATCAAATCTCAGGACTTTTTGAACTCCAGAGCTGTAAGTACAAAATTTATCACCCCACCTGCTACTGTAAACTGGCTCCCAGATGAATGATGTCCAGAAGCTTCCAAAGAATACTGCAATAATCCCCTCAATGTGCAAACTGCCACATTACGATGATACATTATCTTGAAGAAAATGTCAAAAGTCAGAAACAGGCTCTCTTAGGATGACCGAATCCTCAAGTAACCACACTTCCCCCATAACTGGCTATCATTGCTCTATCAGAAAAACAAATCATATTTAATATTTATACACATTTATTTCAACTTTCTCATTCTTAAATGTTAACAAAGTTAACACTTTTTCATAATTAATTACTAGAATTACAAAAATAAACTCCAAGTTGCCAGAGGCAAAAAAAAATCCCATTACTGTTATATGGGATTTGGCAAACCTTCTTGCATTTCCATCTATACTCTGGGCTTTGAGTCAAGTCAACGAAATCTTGGCTAGAAAGGAGGTATCTTAATTTAGGGTAGTGACCCTTTCTAAAGAGAATGGAAGAGAACGCCAATACTAAATATTCTATGTTTTTTAAATTAGCCTAAAAGATTTTACATTTTTAGTAACTTCGATTCTATTTGGTTATTTTATCTAAAAAAGAACTGTAAAGTGTTATTCGCATTTTGAAGCAACATATCAAAAGAGCATTTAAAAATCTTTATCACTAGCAAAACCTGTAGAACCCAAGAGAAAGGGGTCTTAATTAAAAAGTTAACTAGTTTTCCCATCAACTGCAATAGTTACTCCTTAGGAACAACTGCCCAAGATTCATCCAACATTCATTCAACAGGCACTGATTTAGGACTTAACTGTATCTCACACACCATATCTACTCAGTCATGGAGAGACAAAGATGAACAAAACAAAGTACCTGATTGGAGGAATCTCACAGACTGCACCCTTCTGTGCCACCACCTCTAGGTTCAATGAAAAAATGTGCTTCACAATCAGTCTTAGATAGCTTTGAACAAATTTTCTCCTGACACTAACACTAAAAAATGAGAAAATGTTTACTAAGAAGTATAATAAAAGTATAACCTCTCCAAATAGCAGTATGATGGCTCTATCTTTATAAATAATCTAGCTGGCTAAAGGTTTAACCAGGGACTTCCCTGGTGGCACAGTGGTTAAGAATCCGCCTGCCAATGCAGGGGACATGGGTTCAATCCCTGGTCCAGGAAGATCCCAGATGCTGTGGAGCAACTAAGCCCGTGCGCCACAACTACCAAAGTCCACCCTCCCCAGAGCCCACGAGCTACAACTACTGAGCCCACATGCCGCAACTACTGAAGCCCGTGCACCTAGAGCCTGTGCTCCGCAACAAGAGAAGACACTGCAATGAGAAGCCCGCCCACCGCAACAAAGAGCAGCCCTAGCTCTTCGCAACTGGAAAAAGCCCACGTGCAACAACGAAGACCCAACGCGGCCAAAAATACATAAATTAAAAAAAAAAAAAAAAAAGGTTTAACCAGAACCTTTCGGAACTTCTGGGCAATAATACGAGCACAGCGGCCACCAGAGGTCTGGCTGGAACTGACTCTTTTCTGGGACTAGGAAAGCCAGCCCAGGGAAAGCCATACAGGGGTCCCATTTAAATGCTTGGCCAGCCTTACACCCCGTGGGAAAGACTCCCTATGCAAGACTTTGGATCTGAAACAGACCCATAAACAACCTTCACCTGCAGCAGACTTAGTGGATATGTATGTAAAGTCAGTCACAGAAACACCACTATTTCAAATAGATTTATGACAATACCATGCTTACGGTCATCTCATAGCCATGAACCCACGAAGCTGACAAGATTCTGAAAATTTATACAATCAGAATTATAGCCCACAAAACAAACAACTAGGCTTCACAATCTTTCCTACACAGTTAACCTTACATTCTTTTCCTACTGAATCTTAACTTTCCTTAGCTCTATCTTTTAAAGAATTTAGAAAAAATTTTATTTCATGCAAAGATATAGTTAAAGATAAAATTCAAATTCAGTATGAAAAAGAAATCATATCCTTCACCTCTGGGGCAGCCACCTTCCCCTGCCCCAAATTCATCAATGGTTTCTCAATACTTACATAAATAGAGTCCAAATTCTTTACCTAGGGATTCCAAGTCCTAGACAAGTCGGTTCCAAGTGAATTTTCCAACTTACTTCCCTCTATACCTCTTCACACAGGCATCACTCCAGGCAAATTGAACTATTCTATTACTAAACACACTCTCCACTTTACCCTTCACCATGCCTTTTCTCATATATTCCATCTGCATTAAGTGCCCACTGATACTTGTCTATTATTGCAAATTGCATCCACCCTACTATGCCTAGTTGAAGGGTGGCCTCTTCTTTGAGCCTCTGTTAGTGCCCCTCTGCTGAATTTCCACAGGTGGGCTCTCTATGTGGACAGATATGTGCTTTGGAAACCAAACATCATTGAAATCTCAACTCTGCCACGTACAAGTCAGGCCTCGAGCAAAGTACCTGCCTCACTAACCTCAACCTGAACAGCAAGGGGCCATAATAACTACTCTACAAGGTTTGGGGTTCTGAGCAACATCCGCTGCAACGGGTTTAAATCTCAATGCTAACAAATGGGGATGCTCTGACCTCGGGAAAGGAACTGACACACCACGAGCCTCAGCTTTCTCACTGGTCAATGGGGAGGAGCTACACGAATTTCACAGCAGAGTAACAAATATACGGGAGTCACTGCACAACCCTGCCTCCCACGCCCTGGGCCCCTGAGTCCCCATATCCCTTCCTCAGGATTAGTGGCCCTTCCTCTCTCCAGGCTCCCACCACACCTGTGCTCCCCTCTGTCACAGTATTACCTGTCTCCTCCAACAGACGCTCCCTTCCCATGGCAGCTTTACGGCCTGAGCCTAGGCTGCCTAGTATGTTTAGTATGAAGTGCTTCATCGGTATAAATCAAAGCACACAAATAAAAAAATCAAAGCGTTGAGAGATTCCGAGGCTGAGAAACAAAGGAAAACACCTGTTGAAATGCTGCTTGTTCTTTAAGCTCCAGTTCAAATCGTAATAGCTGCGACTTCCCGAATTCCTGGAGGTGGAGTACAGTCCTGGCCCTCGACTGCTGCCTCCTCTATGATGACTTCTATACTTTCCCAAGGAAGGTGCTTAACTTAGGAGGCACACACACCCACTCCATCAATTCACTTCTTGTACAACTCCCCACACCCTTCCCTGCACTTTAATTTTTCCCATCATCTTATCTCCCCGATCAAAAGCTTGAGGAGGCAGGGGGCTTCCCTGGTGGCTCAGTGGTTAAGAATCTGCCTGCCAATGCAGGGGACACAGGTTCAAGCCCTGGTACAGGAAGATCCCACATGCTGCGGAGCAACTAAGCCCGTGCGCCACAACTACTGAGCCTTGCACCACAACTACTGAGCCCACGTGCCACAACTACTGAGCCTGCGTACCTAGAGCCTGTGCTCCGCAACAAGAGAAGCCACCGCAATGAGAAGCCCGCGCACCGCAACAAAGAGTAGCCCTCGCTCGCTGCAACTAGAGAAAGCCCGCGCATAGCAACAAAGACCCAACACAGCCAAAAATTAAAATAAATAAACTTATTTAAAAAAAAAAAAAAAAAAAAGCCTGAGGAGGGCAAGCCTTGTGTGTGACTGGCCTTTCTTTCCAGTCCCTCCTCCGCTCCAAAGAACAGGAATTGAACGAACTACACGGGAGTGTCAAAGCCGCTAGAAATATATCATTCAAATCACGAGGTAATTCAACATCACATGGTTGCTCTGCCAGGTGATTCCTCACCTCTAAGACACTGAAGTCAAGGTTTGAAGAGACCTAGACCTCCTTCTTATCTTTCGGGAAGGAATTCAACAAAATCTCCTAAAAATCAAAAGAAAACATCTTCCCTGAATAAGGTTTTCATTGGTGGTAAAAGAATCAAAAACAACAGAAAACGGTGAACTGAAACCCAACATGTCAGGGGAAACAACTCTGTCCTTTCGAACTTTATAATGCCCCCCCGCCCCGATACTTGAACATTCTTCTCTCCTCAAGCCAAATACTTTTCTTAGAAAAATAAATCCATGCTTTACATTCCATATTCATGAGTAGTTATAAAAACAAACTAGCATACACTCAGAGCCTTTTTAAAGTTATTGATTAATCAAATTAATGAAAGCTGACATACATTTTGAACTCACTATTTTCCAATGTGGATATCACCTCAATAAAACATCTGTTTTCTATCTCCAACATTTCAGAATCAGCAAACCTATAACAAAAACACAATGCTCCCCATCCCACCCCCTTTTTAGTGAGGGGTGGTGGCAGTAAAGAAGAGGAAAAGGTTGTGATTCCAGAATTAAATATTGATTTTCCCCTCTCCTTGTCTGGAGCACATTCCTTGACAGTGTAAAAAGAAACAGAAGCTTCCATTTAATTCTGAGTTCACTGAAGCCCGAGGAGCTAATTGCTAAAACAGAAACTCATCGGAAACCAGCAGTCCTTTGTGTAGCCCTCTTCTCTGTGAAGTCTGCCTGGGAGAGCCCCGCTCAACCACTCCCTGGGACACCAGGGACCACGAGCTATTGGAAATGTCCTCCCCAAGCTAAACGCAAATGAGTCAAAAGAACAGCAGGGAAGCCAGAGGGGGAAAAACCCTGCTGTCTTGGGATTTTTGGATCAATTCCAAGAACTTTCCATCTCCCACTGCCAGCAGCACCCATCAATTCCCACAGTAACTGGCCCACAGCTTTCCAACTGGTCCAAAAGGGAGGCATGAAGCGCTTGAGAGCATGACCCAATGCAATCACTGCTGAGGGGCTTAAACATTCCAATTCTACCTCCCTGCTTCCCTTAATCCCCAGGTTACCAGGTGGTTCTCTCCTTTCTCCCTTCGACTTGATGCTAAGATAATGAAGGGGACCTCTTTTTTTTTTTTTTTTTTTTTTGCGGTACGCAGGCCTCTCACTGTTGTGGCCTCTCCCGTTGCGGAGCACAGGCTCCGGACGCGCAGGCTCAGCAGCCATGGCTCACGGGCCCAGCCGCTCCACGGCATGTGGGATCTTCCCGGACCGGGGCACGAACCCGTGTCCCCTGCATCGGCAGGCAGACTCTCAACCACTGCACCACCAGGGAAGCCCAGGGGACCCTTTTTTTTCTAGGACTCTGCATAAAACCATTTTCCGTGTCCCGATGTGATCCTGATTCAAGTCTATTTGGTACTACAGCAATCGTGTCCCCCCAACCACGCTGTGCATGAATGTTTGCTTAATGAAGGACTCCTCTGGTATAGAAATAAAGATTTCAAAGATTCAGGGGCACAGATTTGACATCCAGGATAGGGTGAAGAAGCTGTATTCCCAAAAGGAATGAAGAGCAGAAAAAAGGGAGCTGAAGTGGATGGAGATGACCTTGTTTTTGTGAAGAGGATTCCTTATGCTGACTGAGCAGGACCACAAAGGCTGAGAGCATTTCCGTCCCCAACACACATCAAGGGCCCTGCAGTCAGCAACAGTGCCTCATGATGGTGATTTTCAACACAGAAAGGGGCATCAATCAATTCTAACATGTTCATCTAAAGAATTACTATGTCACAGAGATTTTTTAAATTAATAAGGTGGAGAATCAAATTAAAAGTGCTCAGCATGGGCTATGAACCAGTCCTGAAAGATTTCACATTGTCAACAGAATTTAATGACTAAAAGGGAAAGAAATAATGAGGGTGACAGGAGGTGCTGCAAAAAATAGTACTTGTCATTGCCCCTGGAGTCTATACCTCACTGATAAGATGCACTTGTTTTCCTTGGGGTAGATGCTGAGTAATGCAGCTGTGGGGTTCTAACGTATGCACGCATACATTTTAAATTTTAATAGACACTCCCCAATTACTCTCTGGCGAGAATCCCACAGCAGTATGGATGAGTTCTTTAAATGTTTACCTACTGCTTGCATGACGCTGTGCTAATTACAGACTGTAAAGTAATAAAAGAAAGACCTTTAAACATGACTCATCATCACAAAGACTGTAGGGGAAATGGAAGGAAATACATGAAAACAGTAGTTTGTCCTGATAAGAAGGTAAGATTATGGGTAAGTGCCCTTTATATTATCAGTAATAAATCTTTTTTAAATAAGCTTTAACAAAAGGCAGAATGGGACTACACCAAACTAACAAGCTTCTGCACAGTAAAGGAAACTATCAACAAAAGAAAACGGCACCCTACTGAACGGGAGAGGCTATTTGCAAAGAATATATCCGATAACGGGCTAATATCCAAAATATACAAAGAACTCATATAACTCAACATGAAAAAAACAGACAACATGATTAAAAGGTGGGCAGAGGATCTGAATAGACATTTTTCCAAAGAAGACATACAGATGGCCAACAGACACATGAAAAAATACGAAACATCACTAATCATCACGGAAATGAAAATCAAAACCACAACGAGTTATCACCTCACACCTGTTAGAATGGCTATCAACAAAAAGACAAATAACAAGTGTTGGCGAGAATGTGGAGAAAAGGGAACTATTGTGCACTGTTAGTGGGATTGTAAACTGGTGCAGCCACTATGGAAAAACAGTATGGAGGTTCCTCAAAAAAAACTGAAAATAGAACCACCATATGATCCAGCAATTCCACATCTGGGTATTTACTTGAAGAAAATAAAAACACTAGTTCAAAAAGATATATATACCTCTATGTTCACTGCAACATTATTTACAATAGCCAGGATATGGAAGCAACCAAACTGCCCATCAGTACATGAATGGATAAAGAAGATTTAGAATATGTGTGTGTGTGTGTGTGTGTATACATATATATACAGAGAGAGACAGAATATATATCAGCCATAAAAATAAAATATTGCCATTTGCAACAATATGGATGGACCTTGAGGGCATTATGCTAAGTGAAATAAGTCACAGAGAAAGAAAAATAACACATGATCTCACTTATATGTGGAATCTAAGACAAAAACAAAACAAACCAAGCTCATAGACAGAGAACAGATTGGTGGTTGCCAAAGGCAGAGGGTAAGGGGTGGGTGATATGCGTAAAGGTGGTCAAAAGGTGAAAACTTCCATTTATAAAAGAAATAGGTCAGGGGGATGTAATGTACAGCATGGCAACTATAGTTAATAATACTGAATTGCACATCTGAAAGTTGCTAAGAGAGTAGATCTTAAAAGTTCTCATCACAAGAGAAAAGAAGTTTGTAACTATCCATATGTATGGTGACGGGTATTAACAACACATATTGTGGTGATCATTGTGCAATGTATGTAAATGTCCAATCATTATGTTGTACACCTGAAATTAATATAATGTTATATGTCAGTTACATCTCTACTGAAAAAATGCAGAAGTTGAGAAATATTTGAACCATACCAAACAAATTCCTAGAGGATCAATGCTTTCTTAAAAATCTAAATGAATGTGCCAATTTATCACGAATGAAAGTTCAGAATCTGAGTCTAAAGTTCATATGGGAAAATAAATGAGCAAGAATAGTAATTATGAAAAAGAAGAGTAATAAAGGAAACTAGCTTCAATACTTGCCAGATAGTAAGATGTGTTATAAATATACAACAATTTAAAAGTGTGAAACTGGTCCACGAATAGACCATCAAACCAAGGATAAAATAAAAATTCTAAAAATACTTCAAAGAGTTTGATATAGGATAAAACGTAACACTTAAAATCAGTGCAGAAAAGATAAATTCCTCAATAAATGGTACAGGCACAACTATACAGCCATATGGAAAAGAAAATGGGATATCAACTCACAACAACAACAAATTACAAACTGATCAAACAATTTAAACATTCAAAAAAAAAAAAAAGAAACTACAAAAGTACTAGGTGGGCCACAAGGTTCGTTCAGGTTTTTTCCGTAAGATGGCTCCAGTAGCACTTAGCTGTCTTTAACTTCATTCGAAACAATTTTGTTAGATTGTATGTGACAGCTGTCCTATCAGCATGCATTTAAAAAAAAGACCTGGGACTTCCCTAGAGACACAGTGGTTAAGAATCCGCCTGACAATGCAGGGGACACGGGTTCGATCCCTGGTCGGGGAAGATCCCACGTGCTGCGGAGCAACTAAGCCCGTGCACCACAACTACTCAGCCCGCGTGCCACAACTACTGAAGCCCACGCGCCCTAGAGCCCACTGCCACAGCTACTGAGACCACGTGCTGCAACTACTGAAGCCGGTGCACCTAGAGCCCATGCTCTGCAACAAGAGAAGCCACCACAATGAGAAGCCCAAGCACCACAACGAAGAGTAGCCCCCGCTCGCGGCAACTAGAGAAAGCCTGCTTGCAGCAATGAAAACCCAATGCAGCCAAAAAAAAAAAGGGGTTTCTCTGGTGGCGCAGTGGTTGAGAGTCTGCCTGCCAATGCAGGGGACACGGGTTCGTGCCCTGGTCCGGGAGGATCCCACATGCAGCAGAGCGGCTGGGCCCGTGAGCCATGGCCACTGAGCCTGCGCGTCCGGAGCCTGTGCTCCGCAACAGGAGAGGCCACAACGGTGAGAGGCCCACGTACCACAAAATAAAAAAATTAATTAAATAAAAGGAAAGACTTATCAAATTGGTGAATTTTTGTGTAGTCATTTTAATATTGAAGATGGAAGGAAAAAAGCAACATTTCTGGCATATTATGCTTTATTATTTCAAAAAAGGTAAAAACACACCGAAACACAAAAAAAGACTTGTGCAATGTACGGAGAAGGTGCTATGACTGATCAAACGTGTCAAAAGTGGTTTGCAAAGTTTCGTGCTGGAGATTTCTTGCTGGGGAATGCTCCACGGTCAGGTAGACCAGTTGAAGTTGATAGCCATCAAATCGAGACATTAATTGAGAACAATCAATGTTATACCACGCGGGAGATAGCCAACATACTCGAAATATCCACATCAAGCATTGAAAATCATTTGCATCGGCTTGGTTGTGTTAATCGCTTTGATGTTTGGCTTGCACATAAGCGAAAATAACCTTCTTGACCGTATTTCCACATACGATTCTCTACTGAAACATAATGAAAACATTCTGTTTTTAAAACAAATTGTGATGGCCGATGAAAGTGGATACTGTACAATAATATGGAAAGGAAGAGATCGTGGGGCAAGTGAAATGAACCACCACCAACCACACGAAAGGCTGGTCTTCATCCAAGGAAGGTGATGATGTGTATATGGTGGGATTGGAAGGGAGTCCTCTATTATATGAGCTCCTTCCGGAAAACCATATGATTAATTCCGATAAGTACTGCTCCCAATTAGACCCACTGAAAGCAGCGCTCGACGAAAAGCGTCCAGAATTAGTCAACAGAAAACGCAAAATCTTCCATCAGGATAACGCAAGGCGGCCATGTTTCTTTGATGACCAGGCAAAAACTATTACAGCTTGGCTGGGAAGTTCTGATTCATCCGCCATACTCACCGGACATTGCACCTTCGGGTTTCCATTTATTTAGGTCTTTACAAAATTCTCTTAATGGAAAAAATTTCAGTTCCCTGGAAGACTGTAAAAGGCACCTAGAACAGTTCTTTGCTCAGAAATATAAAAAGTTTTGGGCAGATGGAATTATGAAGTTGCCTGAAAAATGTCAGAAGGTAGTGGAACAAAGGGTGAATACATTGTTCAATAAAGTTCTTGGTGAAAATGAAAAACATGCCTTTTATTTTTACTTAAAAACCCGAAGGCACTTTTTGGCCCACCCAATATTAAAAGAAACCAGGAGATATCGTTCATCCTCTTTGAGAGTGTAAAACCTTTCTAAGTAGAACATAAAATCCAAAACCCATAAAATAAAAGATGAATAAATTTGATTATCCAAAAATAACAAATTACACATGGCAAAAGTTACCATAAATGACAAAATATGAACCCAGGAAAAGAAATCAGCAGCTCCTATCACAAAGTGCTAACCTCTTATCTCATTAGATAAATGGGCAAAAATCACAAGAGTCAATTCACAGAAAGAAAAACCGCTCTTAAACACCCAACAGTATGTGCAACCTCATTTATGAGAGAAATGCACAGGAAAGCCACAAGAAGATTCCTTTCTTCAGCTATGAAACAGACAAGGATCAAAGGTTTATTCACACACTACTGGCAAGTGGGAAGAGAAAGGCGTACATTGCTGGTGGGAGTGTAAATCTGTACAGTGTCTGTGGAGGACAGTTTAACAATACTTATCAAAGATGCGAAGATACATATTCTTGGTGTGGGGTTTTTTAGTGGGAGAAACAATTACCATACCAGAAGAGCATAAATGTATGGCAGATGGTCATGCTTTTTTTTTTTTCCTATTCTTGGCAGAGACCCTTTTTAGCTGAATGGCTTTTGCTTCTTTTTTCTTTTAATTGAAGCATATATTTGACATACAATATTATATTAGTTGCATATGTACAATATAGTCGTTCGACACTTGTATATATTGTGAGATGATCCCCAAAATGGGTTTAGTTACCATCTGTCACCATACAAAGTTAATACGGTATTACTGACTGCATCCCCAAGATGTACGTTACATCCCCCTGACTTATTTTACACATAGAAGTTTGTACCTCTTGATCTCCTTCACCCAATTTACCCAACCCAAATCCCCTCCCCTCTGGCAACTACCAATCTGTTCTCTGTATCTATGAGTCTGGACTTTGTTTTGGTTTTTCTGTTTGTTTTGTTTTTTAGATTCCACATATAAATGAAATCATGGGGTACTTGTCTTTCTCTGTCTGAATTATTTCACTTAGCACAATGCCCTCCAGGTCCATCCATGTTAGGGAAAATGGCAGCATTTCATCTTTTTTATGGCAAATAGTCCGTTGTATATCTATACCATATCTTCTTTATCCATTCATCTACGGATGGACACTTTGGTTATTTCCATATCTTAGCTAATGAAAATAATGTTGCAATGAACACAGGGGGGCATACGTATCTTTTCAAATTAGTGTTTTTGCTTTCTTCGGATAGATACCCCTAACTGGAATTGCTGGGTCATATGCTAGTTCTATTTTCAACTTTTTGAGGAACCTCCATACTGTTTTCCACAGTGGCTACACCAGTTTTAGGATACATATTCTTTAACCCAGAAACTCCTCTATATAAACCTGCACACTTAAAAGTTCAAGGACAAGCCATAGAGGCACTGTTAATAATATCAAAAGACCAGGAACAACATAAAGTCCACTATTAGGAGACTGTATAATAAAGTGCAATCACAAACTGGAATGAAAGAGTGAAAAACACAGTACAGTATGCTACAATTTGTGTAAAAATAAAATTTAAAAAGTACATATACTAAATGTAATCTGACATTTCTGGATTGAATCCTTGAAGAGAAAAAGGGCATCAGCAGAAAAACTGTGAGATCCGAATAAAATCTACACAGTTTAGTTTCACTGCATAACCTTTTGGATTTTACTCTATGGTTATATATTAGCTATTCAAAACATAAGATTTAATTTTAAAAAACGTAACTACTTCCATCGCATGGTATTCATATCCTTCCACATACTGCTAACGAGAAACACCAAGGGTACGTGTATTGCTTCAACACTTCTAATATACTTCCATCACTGCACCTAAACACACACCTGCCTCACCCGCTAGGTTTTAGGTACTTAAAGATAGAGGCCATGCCAACTCAGCTCTATTCTCAAAGAATATGGAGAACATTTGCCACATGGTAAGAGTTTAACAAATGAGAGCCAAAATTATTATGTTCTGGTCCAGTGATCCAATTTTTGATTAGTATGAAATTTTGTATTTCAAATAGCCAAACAATTCTTCTAGGGGTTTCCTGTGATCCTTAGTTCACAACGACACGGAAGAGAGAAGGGGCAGAGATGGGTGAAGTACTTCTCACTGAGGATTTGGGTAGGAACATAGAAGTATTTTAGATAAACGACCCTCCAACCTCACTTCCTAAACATTTTGCTCTGTGCTAGAGCTGTAGGGACTATAAAGACAAGTAAGATGAAGTCATTATGGTAGAAGTTAGGCATAATTAATTTAACGTCAACACTTGAAAAGGTGACATTGTGCAACTGCCTTGGGTTTTCAAAAATTTTTTCCACAAAGGCCATTAAAATGCTTTTCAAAGAAAAATCACTTATTTAACAATAGAATAAAATGCTAAAACTCCAGTTTAGACAAAGTTTTGGTTTTCTATGATGTCTCTTCAGGAAAAAAACTTGTGGGCAGCATGCTTAAGAATGTCCGAAGAGCAGAAGACCTAAATAGACATTTCTCCAAAGAAGACATACAGATGGCTAACAGTCACATGAAAAGATGCTCAACATCACTAGTTATTAGAGAAATGCAAATCAAAACCACAATGAGGTACCACCTCACAACAGTCAGAATGGCCATCATTAAAAAGTCTACAAACAACAAATGGTGGAGAGGGTGTGGAAAAAAGGGAACCCTCTTACACTGCTGATAAGAATGTAAATTGGTACAGCCACTATGGAAAACAGTATGGAGGTTCCTCAAAAAACTAAAAATAGAGTTGCTATATGATTCAGCAATCCCCTTCCTGGGCATATATCCAGACAAAACTATAATTTGAAAAGATACATGCACCCCTATGTTCATAGCAGCACTATTTACAATGGCCAAGGCATAGAAACAACCTAAATATCCACTGACAGATGAATGGATAAAGAAGATGTGATATATACAATGGAATGTAACTCAGCCATAAAAAGGAACAATATTGGGTCATTTGTAGAGACGTGGATGGACCTAGAGATTGTCATACAGAGTGAAGCTAAGTCAGAAGGAGAAGAACAAGTATCATATATTAACGGATATATGTGGAATCTAGAAAAATAGTACAGATGAACTTATTTGCAAAGCAGAAATAGAGACACAGATGTAGAGAACCAATGTATGGACACCAAGGGGGGAAGGGGGAGGTGGGATGAATTAGGAGATTGGGATTGACATATATACACTATTGATACTATGTATAAAATAGATAACTAATGGAACCTACTGTATAGCTCAGGGAACTCTACTCAATGCTCTGTGGTGACCTGAATGGGAAGGAAATCCAAAAAAAAGAGTGGATATATGTATACGTACAGCTGACTCACTTTGCTGTACAGTAGAAACTAACACAACATTGTAAAGCAACTACACGCCAATAAAAATTAATTAAAAACATATTCAAAGTACAAAAGACAAATGACTTAGGAAATATTCTGAGGTCCCTGAATGGGTAAAGAAATACCACTGAATTTGTCGCAAAAGCATTAATAGTGCCGTCCCATTTCCACCAGCCCAGAGCTCTAAGCCCAAGTACCAACACCATAAAGCAATATAACCTGGGGCAAACACTGATCTCTGTGAATACCTATTTTTCATCTACAAAATGGACAGACGACAGTTAAGGCTCCTTCCAGATCTATCAGACTTCTTTTCCTTCACACCCCAAATATAAACTAAGACCCTGCAGTCTTTTTACACAGACATACACATCAACACACGCATTTGGTCCCCACATTACTACCCTATTCCAGAGTGGCCTAACACAAAAACAAAATGATATTTGATTACAAACTGGTGCCATATATAAGCAGTTCTCAAGTGAATGAGAAAATCATTCATCCAACTGCATGTTGAAGTGAAATTGAAATGTGTACTCTGTACAGTGAAACATTCACTGAATTGTGCATTTGTTCATGTTTAAGATTATAAAAGTTTCTAACTTGGCTTTCATGTGATCTTCTATGTACTGGTTAGTCCACATATAACTTCTTCTGCAAGCTATCTTTAGGAGTGCATATTGCTACTTGATATTTTTGTTTTGTTTACCACTTTTCACAGCACAGAAAAAAGAGGGGAACACTGGGGGAAAGTCACAGGCAAACTCATCCACAGGCAAAGATACATGAATGATCAGTGGAGAATTTTGTTCTCGTTTATTTAACACAATCCTTAGTTCGAACCTACTGGGTTGAAAGGTGATTGTGTAAAAGGCAGAACAGAGGTGAGTAGCAGTGAACATGCTAACAAAGCATGGTACAGTGCATATTAAGCGCTTATCTCTGTCCACTGAAATTTTCCCTTTCAAAACACAGAAATAACATTGCGTGGCTGACAAATATGGTTTTCTTCTAAAGTAGTTCTTTCCCCCTAAATAACCAGCATTTTATGGTATAGGTCCTTTCTAAATAATATGGGGACAGAGAAGAGTTTTCCAAGAAACATACAAATGAGTTCAAATGTCCACAGTGAAATGACACATCTGAGGGGATGAGGATATGAAATAACATCCATCTGCCAGATTAGCCAGAACAGCCTCCCTGAGGAAAGGAACTTGAACATGTTTCAAAGGAGGGAAAGGTGACTGACAGGTAGAGAGAAGAAAAGGAAATGCCAGGCAAGCAGAAAGATGCGCACAGAAGCTACCACTGTGCTTTCTCAAGAAGCAGAGATGCAGTGTGACGTAATGTGTGGCAGAGATCTATTTTAGTCATTAAGATAAACCAAAAGTGGAGAACACATGTCACTTCACACTCTGAACCTCGGTTTCCTCATCTGTTACAGGGGAGGGTGGCCCACATGACTTGGACAGCTCTTTTCCTGGTAGGCACCACACAGGCAATGAACACCTTACAACCCTGCAAGGTACATGGCTTGGGAGCCCACTGACAGATGAAAACAGCAAGGCTCAGCATCCCAATGAGGCCTCCAGGTATAGGGTTTTAGATGTTAAAAAGAAAATGCACGAGGATTTCCCTGGTGGCACAGTAATTAAGAATCCGCCTGCCAATGCAGGGGACACAGGTTCAATCCCTGGTCCAGGAAGATCCCACATGCCGCAGAGCAGCTAAGCCCGTGCGCCACAACTACTGAGCCTGCACTCTAGATCCTGCAAGCCACAACTACTGAGCCCACACACTGCAATTACTGAAGCCTGTGTGCTCTAGGGCCCACGTGCTACAACTACTGAGACTGGGTGCCACAACTACTGAAGCCCGCGTGCCTGGAGCCCGTGCTCTGCAGCAAGAGAAGCCACCGCAACGAGAAGCCCATGCACCGCAACAAAGAGTAGCCCCCGCTCGCCGCAACTAGAGAAAGCCTGCGTGCAGCAATGAAGACCCAATGCAGCCAAAAAATTTAAAAAAAAAAAAAAAAAAGCACAATAACTACTGTGGAGAAAGAAGGGGCATAATATTAAGACTGACTTCAAAAATCCAAGCTCCTGAACATAATCAACCGATAAAATAATGGTTATATTCTTTTCTTAAGAGAGCAAAGGAACAAGGAACTGTATCTGTCTTCCCTGTCATGCTAGACAAAGGAAAGCAAAGGGGTATAGACCATCCTTTACTTTGAAGAGTGCCCTCTAAGAAGTCCTTTAAGGGAAACCCAAAGGACAAAGCATGGTATGTCTTCCTGTGACAGCAGTGGCTCTCATTTAATTATGTATTCCCTCTGCCTGCGGTGTCCATAATGAGGTAGGTGTTACACTGAACATTCAGCACGTTCCTTAGCCGTTAGAACAGAGGTGAGCAATTAACTGAAGGGGGCTTCCATCCTCAGAAGCACAGAAGACAGCCCTCACACCCAGCTTTACCTCCAATGCAGATACTAAAACAAGCTGTTATTTCTATACAAAAGCTCAATAGCAATTATGACAATGTACTTGTCATTAGTTAATTGCAGAGTTCCATACGTATAAATAAATTCACATCTGGTAGCAAAATAGAGTCCAATAAATAAAACTAGCCTTAAAAAAGAAAAAAACACTTCATAGCCAAATATTAGAAGTTAATGAGGTCTACTTATTTGTCAATAAGTCAGTTCTTCAAAATTATCCCTAGCTCCATCCCATTTCTCTAGATAAATATGTGGAATTAAAGATTAAATTCTCTCTGTTGATGGGAGTCACTCTGGTAAAACAATTTGGGAGTATCTATTACAATATCCCATGACCTGACAACTGCCTAGAGAAACATATGCCCACGTACACAGAACCAAGGACAAGGTTATTCTTTGCAGCCTTCTTTGTAATCAGAAGCTATTGGAAACAACCTAGAAGATCACCAATAGGAAAATGGCAGGAAAACTATGGTATATTCCCATGACTAGTCTACATGACATTAGGCAGCAGTTAAAAAGGATGAACTAGATTTATATCAACTAGCATGGACAGACCTCCAAACCGTGTTCCTGAATGACAAAAAAATAGTTAGTGATATTCAATACAACACCAATTACGTGAAATTTTAAACACAAAATACAATACGTTTATATTATAAATACCAAATCAACGAAGTGTTTGCCTCTGGAGAACAGGGGCAAAACACTGGAGAACAGGGGCAAGAGGAGACAGGGAGTAAATCTTATAAACTCATTTATTACTTTTATTTAAAAATTGATTAATAAAAACATCTTACAAGGATGTTACTGGGTTATTAAATGACAGGATTACAGAATCAGGCGAAATACAGATATCCCTGCAACCACTGCTAAATTCAAATCTAATCAAATGTAAAAGAAGACAAACTACCAGGAGCAAGCAGAACATCACAAATAAAGCTGGGGTTTCATCTGATGAAGAACAGAAGACTGTCGACTTAAATGGCCACATGAAGCTTCAAGCAGGTATAATGAATTATTATTGGCGGGAGCTTGCACACATATTCTTTTTTCCAGGCTAAAAACTTGACAGCAACTGAAAGAGGACCTAATATAGAATTGTCAAGATTATGTTAACATTACTAAATTAAAACAGTGAACGCTCCCTTTAACCACTAAGAATCCCTTCCCACCAGTGGTCAATGTTTATGGGAGAATGCAAACTTAACTTTTCAGTAAAGGTCAGCTTACAGCAACAATAACAAGCAGGGTTCCCTTCTTGCAGGGACTCTCCAGAAAAATCAGGGCCTTGCATGGGCATCATTTACCTCCTCAGCGAGGAGTGAACCATCAGCCAGGCTCTCGTTTACACACCCATCCAGGCTCTCGTTTATACACCCATCCATATCTCCATTCTTCAGGGAAAATAAAATGGCTCTCGATTCAGGCAACTGCATTGCCAATACTATGTCTATCTGTAAGAAGTCCTAGAGTGAAGAAGGAAGAAAGGAAGGAAAGAAGGAAGAAAGGAAGGAAGTGAGGGAGGAATGGGGTGGGGGGAGGGAAGGAGGGAGGGAGAGAGGGGAAAAATAACCAATTCGTTGTTGTAATACTACATATAATCAATGTAAGATTTACTTTAAATACAGTCAAACGCATACTTCTCATCTTTAGTTACTATAATGCCGTAAGATTCAACAGAAAAGAAAAACTAATCATAGAAGACTAAATAATAACAAACTGTCCTCCTTATATCATTGTGTTAAAAATGTTATAAAACAGCATGCAAAGTATGATCCCAATTTTGCTTTTAAAACATACACATGGTCACGTAGAAGGACAAAAATGAAAGAAAACTATTAAAATATTAGCAATCCTAAAAAGCAAATGACCCAATTTCTCCTACAATAAATTACATGAAAAAAAAAGGAGAGAAGGGAAAATGTTACAGACTAAGAAAGTCTTGAAAGAGACAAACGCAATGCGTTCATCAGGCTTGGATCCTGATTCCAACAAACTGTAAAACGACAATTTTGAGACAAAGGAAGTGAACATGGACACCAGGACAAACTAGAAGTAAATAATATTAAATAATCATTAATTTCATTAAGGGTAATGACATCGTGACTATTTTTTAAGTCATTATCTGTTTAAAATTCTTACTGAAGTATTTTGGTTAAATGGTATAATATCTGGGCTGTGCTTTAAAACTCAAAAAACAATTTTTTTAAACAATTAAAACAGGAAGAAGATAGATGGAACAAGAAAGGCAAGATGTCTGTACTTGTTGAAGCTAGACTGATGGGAACATGGGGGATCGCTGTGCTATTCTATTTTTGTGCATGTTTGAAAAATCTCACAAATAAAAAGTGAAAATGGTTGTAGAGATAGTTACCCCTGGGTGGTAGAGACTGGGTGATCTTGTAGGAATTTGGTAATTTTTACTTTGACGTCTGTGCCCTTTAGGAACATCCACATTTTACACAATAAATATGAATTACTTTGGTTGTTTGAAGAAACAAATGTTACTCTTTTAGTGGATGGATGGATGGGTCTTTCAATGCCCAGTTCCAATGATGCCACCTCCATGGATTTAATTCCCCCTCTACAGACACCTCAATACATTTTACTTGTACTTCCACTAAATGCCTAATTACATTTGATCACTTAGTGTGACAATTTTTAATTATGTCTTATTTCCCCCCTTAGAAAAATAAGGGGCATTTCTTTTTTGTATGTCCATCCCTGTCAACACTAAGCAAAAAGCTCTGTAAATAACTGGAGTTAAACAGTTATATACTTAATTGAATTAACTTTCCCACTAATAGATCCAGGGAAGAAACAAGCAGCAATAGCAGGAGAATGTCCTACTGCTTGTAACTACAAAAGCTTTATGGTTAGAACATGCCCAGAGGTCCCTATACCCATCAAATGTTACCTAGACAATTTCTCAAACCATTTATTTTCCAATTGACTGGGGGAATAAAACGTCAGTAGCAGAAAGGGGTCAGTTACTGAACTGAGTTAGACTTTTATTTTTAATGACTCCTTGAAAAAAAAAAATCAAAGCCTATTAGTTCTTGAGCAACCATTCATTATTTAGCTACTGAAGACTCCTCCAGAGCACTGATCAGTCCATTTTCATTAAGGAAACCATTACAGGAAGAACACAGAGCTAGCCATGTGCGGAAATAAACAATGGTTTGAGAAACATCCCCTGCTCTGAAAAGGCTGATGTTATCTGGAAGGGCTGTACACCCACACCTCTCATAGACTCACTAGAAACTCTGGCATGTTCTGTGCAGATGTGAACAGTAGCTTTCCTCAAGCCTAGGGCCTTGCTTAAAAGTCATTTCCGGGGACTTCCCTGGTGGAGCAGTGGTTAAGAATCTGCCTGCCAATGCAGGGGACATGGGTTCGATCCCTGGTCCGGGAAGATCCCACATGCCACGGAGCAACTAAGCCCGTGCGTCACAACTACTGAAGCCCACAGCTCTCTGGGGCCCATGTACCACAACTACTGAGCCTGCGCCCTAGAGCCCGTGAGCCACAACTACTGAGCCCACGAGCCACAACTACTGAAGCCCGCGCACCTAGAGCCCGTGCTCCGCAACAAGAGAAGCCACTGCAATGAGAAGCCCACGCACCGCAACAAAGAGTAGCCCCAGCTCGCTGCAACTAGAGAAAGCCCGTGCACAGCAACGAAGACCCAATGCAGCCAAAAATAAATAAATAAACAAACAAACATGTCAACTAAAAAAAAAAGTATTTTCCAAAAAGACACAATAAAGCCCTCCTCCCAGGAGAAGGAGTACAAAAACCCCCAAAACACGGCATACTGGACGCCCCTACACATAAGACTTCACCCACCATATGGCCTGAAATTTTGCTTGCATGATTTTGACGAAAGCCACTCAAATACTAGTGAAGACATTTACAAGTTCCTTTTATATCTAAAATATTCTTAGGTATTGACAAACATTAAAACAAAGCTCAGGTTTTAAAGCAAAACCCCCAACACTAAGAGTTTCCCAAGGCCTTTGAGACACATCAGTGTATCATGAAGAACTGGCAGGTGCTAGCTCTCCCCAAGTTTCACCTCTCATTCCATCCTGTGACCTGCTCCCAGAAGCCAGGTGTTCAAAAATGCTTTCACCCACCCAAGTTTTCAAGGCAGGGAGGGGAGGCAGAGCGATGCATAATTCCCACCCTGCCCTCCACCCACTCAAACACGGTTCATGTTATTGCTTCTCTGTTTTCTGATTCCTTACTTTAGAAGTTCAAATCTACTCCTAACAGCAAACTTTAAATTTATGGGACAGTCAAGAAAGTGGGTAACATGGTATTGTTAGAAAGAATCATATCCATACAAATCCAGGGCCCCCCACATATGAGCAGGTACTAAGAAACAAGACACTCCTCCAAAGACAACTTAATTCCTATTCCCATGTGTTCTATTTGCCACCGACTGAATTTAGAAGAGGCAACGCTCTATTTGATGGGGACAGCTGTACTCTCAGGTTCTGAAGAAGATAAAGGTAAGAATTCGGTGAGAAGAAGTTGTTCTCACTGAAAAGAGAAAGGTGATGATAGCATTAGCAAATGTGCAGGGGTCACAGGACAGTTAGTTCTACAGTCTGTTAAAATGTTTTTCTTTAAGAACAAAGACGAAGCTTTGAATGATAAATAAGCATAATGAAATAATGCTGAAGTGACCCCCAGGCATGCCAAATTCAAGTCAAATTAGTCATGGCCAAAGATAAAAGGAAAAATCTGCAATCATCCCTTTGCTACTCTAAATTTTTAATATTTTCATATTACATTATAGTCAACTTTCAGTTAATAAAATTTCTACTTGTATTTATCTGAAAAAATCTTAAAAATGATACAAATGAACTTATTTACAAAATGCAAACAGACTCACAGACTTAGAAAACAAACTTATGGTGAGCAAAGGGGAAAGGTGCGGGGGAGGGATACCTTGGGAGTTTGGGATTGACATATACACACTACCATATTTAAAATAGATAACCAACAAGGACCTACTGTATAACACAGGGGACTCTATTCTGCAATAACCTAAAATGGGAAGAGAATTTGAAAAAGAACAGATATATGTATATGTGTAACTGAATCACTTCGCTGTACACCTGAAGCTAACACAACACTATAAATCAACTATACTCTAATATAAAGTAAAAGTTTAGAAAAAACAAAATATAAAATTTCAGCTCTTATTTATCTGAAAAAGTTGCCTCCCTTTTGTACCCTCAGTGCCACTGTGAAACTCTAACTCAGGCTGACGCACAGAATCTAACAAGTCTACTCAAGGTCAACATTTGAGCTTTTTTCTTCTAGGTGTTAATATATTCAAACCTCCTGTTATTAGTTAATCTACTGTCTTTGTCACTGGGCTATGTTTAAAGGAAACTATTGGATATAAACAGCTGTTCTCTCATGTTTTAAGGAAGACATAATTTGTAAGAAAAATGAGAAAAGGGGTAGGGTGCATCAGTGGATAAGAGGGAGTTCTACAGGATGGTCAGCCAGGGAGAAAAGGGGTAGGGTGCATCGGTGGATAAGAGGGAGTTCTACAGGATGGTCAGCCAGGGAGAAAATGTTTTCCAAGCTTCCATTTCTTAAGTGATTTGTGAATCTGCTATAGACATTCTACCATCTGGATGGCCAATGTAAGGCACTATGATTATTAGGTTTCTTGCTACCACTCCATATAACACCAAGAAAAGGCTAGGAGAATGCAATGACATACATATTTTTTCTCTCTTTTTACACTTACTAAATGGTTGGGACTTCCCATAAAACAACAAAAAGGATGTCTTTATTTTTTGTGTATTATACCCGCAAGCTATTAGTCTTAAGTAAATGTGACTAGAGTTATTCTTTTTTATTTTATTTTCAAGAAAAAAAAAGAAGTGAAGAGCTTTTTAAAATTTCCTCAGTTACTCTCCCATTAAAAGCAGAAGCCTGGAATGCAATAACCAAACTGAAACAAGGGAAAAATTTAAGTAATATCTCACTCACCTATGAGTACCTAATTGTCTATACAAGAATGGGAAAATCCAAAGAAAAATATACTTGAGAAAATTATTCAAATGTCTTAAAGTTAAAGCTAAAGCACATAATTTAGTCAGAGATCATTTTCAATTAATATCACTGTTTCTCGTTGGGTGTTTAGAAAGAATATAGCAATTTTTTAAAATTGTTAAGGGAAGGACAAAAGTATACTTTCTCAGTTCAATTTTATATTCTAGAACAACACTACTCAAAACATAAATAAATTTAAAAATATAAGAATGATGCATTCAATAAGCTACACATAGGACTACATATAAAATACAAGGTTTTGTGGGTTTCGGCTTTATGGGTTTTTTTTTTGTCTTTTTGGATTTTTGTTTTCTTTTGAAGGAAGGGAATTGTTTTGGATATTCCTTAAATAGAGAGAAGTTAGGAAAGAAGAATTGATTTAGAAAAGCCAAGAGTCAAGCCACCAGCAGGTGTGGAGAACTGTTGCATTCATGGCTCCTTCCCCTCTGTTGCCCGAGTGGAGCCAGCGTTCATGAATGCATAAGAGAAGACTCTCCCACCTCACCTAACAGATGTACTGTACCAGCATCATCAGATATTACCACCATTAAAAGAAGTGATCTAAGTGCCCAGGCGTTCAGGTTATTAAACTCAATTTAAAAGACAAGATGTAGCTGCTCCAACATAAAAGCTAAACAGGCTTGGCCCTCATAGTAACCCTAGAACTTAACACTTCTGCTAAGAACTGTCATATTCAAGTGTACCAACCAGGAGATGATCCTTATTTAAGAGTGTTTAAAAATACCTTAAGACATACAGGGAGTGCACTGAAGTTGCACATTTCAATAGTATACAGGTACTGAGGAGAAAAAAAAAAGGAAATCTTGGAAAACAACTTCCAAGATAGAGGTGAAAACCAGAGGGCACTCAATAACATGCACTGATTTTTTCGTCCTTCGCTAAGTACCTGAGCTACGGCTACCTACATTGAGCAACCCTGCAGGCTGTTTGCTTCACCACTCAGCAATTTTTTGATGGTTGCAAAGTACTGCATTCTCAAAGGTAGTTTTTCAGTTGTGTTGCTAATAAAAAAACTTAGGCTCTTCAAATGGCTAAAAATTACAGAGATCTAAAAATCGTTCTTGGATTCCTACCTCTTTTAAAGAATGACTCTGGGAATAGTCAAATCACTGCTAACAAGAAAGTGTCCTAATGTACTTTAAAAACATTTTCAGAGACAATCATTCCCCAATTTCTCTTACTGAAATTCAAGGAAGGTCAGAAATAGCAAGCCACTTTGAAATCAGTGCTCCAATTACCCAGCAGGCGTCTGAAAAGAAGCCCTCAGCTCTGCACACAGGTTTACAGAGGTGAGATGCTCAGATAACCTTGACCGTCCTTTATAGAATGCAGCTCTCCGGAAGAGCTGACTCCTTAGGCAATTTGTTTCTGCTTCTGACACAGCAGGCGATAAAAAATTCCCAAACTCTTTGTTTCAGCATCTGGCTGAAAAGGTTAAGTACAAAGTACCAAAATCAAAGAAACTCACATAACCCCAAACCACTTTTTTATCTGAATTTAGGAGCTTAGCATATTATAGCATTTCAGCCTGTAGAAAAGTCTCTTTCAATCGAATTAAACTGTTATTTTGTTCAATGAGAATGTCACTTGACAACTGAGTAAAATGTTTGAGAAATATCCACTAAAACGTTGGGATAGGCACAGGACAGAACTGGGGCTCTACCTAGCAGTAACCAAGAGCAAATGTCAATCAATCAGATCATCCAGCCATCTCTCAATTTTTCAGGATACACTTGGTATTCCAAATTATACATTAATGCATCAGGGTTAACAAGGCTCTTATTCAGAACATGGGCTGGGGTACAACCTCCCATCAAATTTTAAGAAACACACAGAAGATGTTCTGAAATGCAATTATTATGGAATGAAAATAGACGTATGTAACAAAAATATTTTTATTATTAAGTTGACAGAAAAATATCTGAAGTATTTACTGTAACAGTGAAAATGCTGAATTCAGAAATCAATGACTAAAAACTGCACAGGAGTCTCCCCTCTTCCCCATTTCTGCCTCTCAGCAGTAGAACAACAAAGGAGGAAACACCAGTGGGGAAAAAATATAGAATCAAAATTTACTAAATCAAAAGTCTGCTGTGAGTGGCAGGTCTTCTAGGAGTGAACACAGGAGTTTGACAAGCCTTTGTGACTCATCTACCAACTCACCTGATTCCACTTCAAAGTTGGTGGTAAATCTTACTTCCGAGTCCAACTTGAGGTATTCTCGCAAAACCTGGAATAAAATAATTATGAACTTTAGTATAAGATTATTTTCAAATTCTGAAAATAGTAATAAAGGGGAAAAATCACAGCTACAAATCAAATCATAATTGTGAAATGTTATACTTTACCTCTAAAACCCTCTTTAATTTGTAATCTCTTTATGTGCAGTTCAACACACACTTAAATTTAAGCCAACCAACAGCCACTCCCACTTATACAACAAATTCCTAAACCTGACTGTTCAGTCTGGAAGATCACGTTTCTCTCCACATGATCTGATCAGGAAGTCTGGGGAGAAACCCAGGAACCAATATGAGTAAGAAGTGCCCCAATAATGTGATTTTGATGTAGCTGGTCTATCACCTGCCTGTGGGAACCACTGTTCCCAACCAGTGGTTCTCCACAGGGGGCAATTCTGTATCCCAGGGGGACATCTTACAATGTCTGAAGATATTTTTGGTTGTCACAACAGAGGAAGGGGTTATACTACTGGAATTTAATGGGTAGAAGCCAGGGATGCTGCTAAATATCCTACAAGGCACAGGACAGTACAAAGACTTCTCCAGCCCAAAATGTCAATAGCAGCGAGACTGAGAAAGCCTGTTCCAAAGCAACCGAACATTCTGACGATTTAGAAATTCTACAGTTCTCACACTGGTCATTTCAGATAGGCTATATATAAAAACTCTACTATAACCATAAAACATTTCCTGTGACTGCAGGCATATTATTAGTTGAAAGAATACATATACATGCCCAACATTAAAATTTGCAGTACATGTACCTATTTCTAAAAATATTAAAATAAGTCAGACTATACATGTCCAAAAGGGCTTCCAAGAAACCAAGTTTTAATATTTGCTGAGATGAAACACTATTTCAAACTGGGTTAATTCCCAAACATATAAAATGGAAGCTTAGAAGAGTAAGAAGAACCAGAACTTCGTTTCACTCACAGATATTCCCAATTCCTGGTGAGGACAAAGGGGAAAATTTCCCAGCCTGTCACCTTGGATAGTAGGACATCTTTCATTCAGCCAAATATAAAGGTACTTCAAAACTTACATTACCTGCATTCAAAATGAGACTCGCTGAGGGCCTACCATGTCGCTGGCACTATGATCTTACATAATACAGCAGAACAGAGTTCCAGAAGACCCTGCAACAGGTCTTTCCTACCCTACCATAAACAAACATCAGACGAAAACTGTGGGGAAAAGAAACCTGAAAAGAATATTCTGAGCATCGGATACCCCAGATGATGAAACCTGCAGTTTTCACATGATTGGCCTACAAATTGCACCTACAGAATGGGTAAGGAAGCCTGGAACACTTGAAATATATACTTGGTTTTGTTCATCTTAATTAATAAGTTATAACCAGCTAATTATATAAACAAAACATACCTGACAGTTGATTTGCACTAGTAGTCTACTTAGAGACTGAACAAACATGCCAATGTCAAACTCAAGTGAAAGGATATGATTTAAAAACATACTTAGAAAGATTCCACCAGAATTACTCCATTCCAACTGGATAACATTTCCATGATGTGGCATATGGGCTTATATTCTAATTACAGTCTGATTTCTTCCCCTGAATCTCCAGTGCTATAAAGAAACTACACAAATCAAACTCACCCACAATCATCCCAGGTGGCAAGCACCTGGGTGGTTGGCAGGTTGACTGGTATTCCTATCTCAAAGCACCAGGGGGGTCAGGAGTCCAGGTAGGATCTGTGGCAGAGGCAGGGTTCCAACCTAGAGCTCTCTACCCAGCCCTGGAGACCTGTGCACAAGCCATATTATTAGGAAGCTTTGCTGAATGACACGCGTTTCCAAAGGTACGGCTAACACACATTCTAGATTCAAGATGCCCATTAACTCAGTGTAGAGCCCAACATACCTCCACTACAAAAAGAAGACAACTGGGGAAGGCAGCCTCAGACAAAAGCAGAAAAACAAAGACAAACTTTTTAATATCCATCCATGGCTGTGGCTTTATGAAGCAAAGTAATTTGGGGGCCTTCCTTTCTTCCTCCAATAAAGGAAGAAAAGAAAGCCCAAAAATGAATAGGAAGGTTCAGAAATATTAGTGCGCAATCTGAAATTTAAGCCCCACCTCCATTTTTCTAGATTTAAATCAGCCTTCAAATAAAAATTCATAATTAAATTTCAAAACATAAACACTTCTATTTTTCTCTCTCTCAGCAGTAAAATATATTCTGTTCCAAAAAGGAAAGCTTGCTCAATTTCCTGTCAAAAGCAATCCAGAGAAGGCCACCTACACTGTAAAAGCAGCAAGAAAAATAAAAAAAAAAAAATGCTGAAGAAAAGCCTGTATGTGTGGGAGTGTTCTAAGTGAAATGTAACTACCACTCTGGATTTTAAAAGCTTTTTTTCCTCGATCATTCTGAGAAATATAAAAATTAATGTAACTGCTAAAGAGAAGTTTGTCCTCTAACCTATCTAAGGAAAACAAGCCCTATGATGGATTTTAGTTCCATGAAAGAGAGGAGGGGGGTGGGCAATTCAAGGCCTTACCCCGTGATTTTCTGTACTAAAAGGAAAGGGTAGATTCTACCAAATAGATAACTTACACTTAACGTTCACAGAAAGAGAAGGCTGCTCTGACAATTAACCCTAACCCCATAACACCCTACTCCCATCTCAAACCATGCAAATTTTTAGACTAGGGCCAGCTTGGTCCTAATACGCTTAACCTAAACCTTTAGGAGCTAACCATTCATACATACAGTAATGAGACGACTAGACTGTGGATTAGTATAGCATTGAATTCGCCACTCTATCAATTTCCCCTTACCCCGCTTATACTTTCTGAAAACTCTAAATTCTAAGACAGCAATCAACCAGCCCAATACTTTTTACTAAAAGCCTGCTGAAACATGCTCAGTACTAACGCAGAGGCAGTATGGTAAAAGAAAAAAAAAAGAGAAAGAAAGCTTAAATAGCTCACCAGAAAACTGAGAAAAGAATAGCACAAAGTAAGTTGAAACTAAATATAATATTATCATTGAATTGAAATACAGTAAAGTGTCAGATTTCTGTAAATCATACTTTCCCTCGAAAGAAGTTTGTCACAAAAACAAAATATAGTTGAAGGGAAATAAATAACGAGCAGGGAAAAGAATATAGTAAGGAAATGATGGTGAATATTTTAAAACCAGAATACCAAAAGACAAATCAAGATATAACAGGAAGCCACACAGGAAGGGCAGCTGCCAGACAAGACAGCACGGGAAAGCAAACCTCTTAAACCTTTCAAATGATTGGTTTGATAAGCTAATGATTTTGAAAAAGTCAACTCACAGGAGGGGTCTTTTTTGTTTTCTTTAATAATCTCAAGGAAAAAAAAAAAAAAAAAAAAGAGCTGCAAGACTAGAACAAATAATTTCCCTGAACCACTTGAAAGTAAGTAGCTAACATCACGGCCTATCACGCCTACAGAGTTTGGTGAGTCATTTCTATAAACAAGGGCATTCTCTTCCAAAACTGCAATAACTATGACCATCAACATCCAGAAATTAACACGGACATAGTATGGTCATCTAATGGTCCCAACAGTGTCCAGGTTTGACTTTCTCCAATGATCCCCCAATAGTGTCCATTTTAGTAAAAGGATCCAATCCAGGATCTCACACTGGCACTGACCTTTCACAGCTCATTAGTCTATTTCAAACTAGAACTCCTCAGACTGTCCTTGACTTTCATGAACTTGACAATTTTGAAGATTTCAGACCAGTTTTTTTGTTTGTTTGTTTTTGCGGTACGCGGGCCTCTCACCGTTGTGGCCTCTCCCATTGCGGAGCACAGGCTCCGGATGCGCAGGCTCAGCGGCCATGGCTCACGGGCCCAACTGCTCCGCGGCATGTGGGATCTTCCCGGACCGGGGCACAAACCCGTGTCCCCTGCATCGGAAGGTGGACTCTAAACCATTGCGCCACCAGGGAAGCCCAGGCCAGTTTTATATTGAATAGAATGTTCCTTACTTTGGGTTTGTTGATACTTAATTGTTGATTAGATTCAAGTTATGACTTTTCAGCAGGAATACCACAGAAAAGTTCCTTCCTCTCGTTGCACCCTATCAGGTAGTATGCTATTTTGATTTTTTTCCCTGACTGGTAGTGTGAACTTATATCACTTGATTTGGGTGGTATCTGCCAGATCTCCCCACTGTAAAGCGACTCTTTTCCTCTTTGTAATTAATAAGTATTTTGCAAGGTGATACTTTCAGACTATATAAATATCCTATTTCTCAACCAATTTTCACCCAATACTTTATGTCCACTGATATTTTTTTTTTAAGTAATTTTTTAGTCTGATAATTTCAACCATTTTAGTGGGGGAAAATGGTATTTAGAAACCAAGATCCAGGTGTGCATATTGCAACTGGATTATCACTATTCCTAGGTCATCAGGTGAACAGAAGCACACACATATATGCACACACTGACTTCTTCATTTCTTTCTGTATCTATCCATGTACACTGAAAACTGTGAGTTCATAGTTAGCCTGAATTCCAGCCCAATACTGCAAGATTCATTCTAGTTTTTCCCTTTCCCTTCCTATAAGAGTGGTATATCTAGTTCCCATTAACCTCTATTTCCTTACTGGATTCATCCCCACCCCCGTGTCACGCAATGCTGTCCTTACCTCTGACCCAGTATCAGAAACAGCCTGCTCTAAAGGATCAGTAACGGGGAAGCCTAGATAGACAAAAACGTCTTAGGTAAAAACCACTCTACACCAAACACCACAGAAAAAACTGCAACCCCACATCCATGACCATCAGCAAAGGCCAAGTGGAGAACCAAGAGTTCTACGCTCCCTGGCAGTGATGAAGCACTCTTAATAGAGACTACATATAACAGGATGCCATTGTTACGAGGCCCAGATAGGCAAAGCTAAAAACACACAGTAGTCCCTTCCTATTCTCAAAGGACACGTTCCGAGCCCCCCAGTGGACGCCTGAAGCCACAGATAATGTTGACTCCTATAACAGGTACATCTCGGAGATGCTGCAGGTTCAGTTCCAGACCACTGCAGTAAAGCAAATATCGCAATGGAGCAAGTCACACAAACTTTGGTTTCCCACTGCGTATAAAAGTCATGTTTACACTATACTGTAGTCTACTAAGTGTGCAATAGCATTTTGTCTAAAACAACAAGATACATACCTTAATTTAAAAATATCGCTAGAGAATGCTAATCGTCATCTAAGCCTTCAGGGAATCATAATCTTTTTGCCGGTGGAGGGCTTGAAATATTTTGAGGATTACCAAAATGTGACACAGAGACACGAAGTGAGCAAATGCCTGACACGGGGTTGCCACAAACCTTCAATCTGTAAAACACACAGTATCTGCGAAGCACAATAAAGCGAAGTGTCATAAAATGAGGTATGCCTATACATACCATGTTTTTTCCTATGCATACATTACATATCATGCATGCACACATGGTAAAGTTTAATTTATAAATTAGGCACAGTAAGCGATTAACAATAATAAAACAGAACAATTATAACAATACACTGTAATAAAAGTTATATGAATGCAGTCTCTTTCAAAATACCTTATTGTACAAATTTAATGCCTTTTCTGTTTTAACTAAGCACTTACCACACACTGTGGCCATAACTTTTGCGGTCTGATATGTGGCAGCAAACTAGCACAAATTTCTTTTTCCTTCTTCACAATTTCATGGGTAGAAGATTCATTCTTACCTTACCAACAGCATATGATTTTTTTTTCTTTCCTTATTACATAAGAACTTTCACCTTTTCACTTAAAGGAAGCACTTTGCGGCTTCTCTTTGGCACAGGTGAATTGCCAGCATCACTATGCTTGTGCTTTGGGGCCATTATTAAGTAAAATAAGGATCCCTTTAACACAAGCAGTGCGATTCCACAACAGTCAATCTGATAAACTGAGCCGGCTACAAAGTGACTAACCAGCAGGGATACACTGGACAAAGGGATGGTTCACATCAGGGGAGGGACGGCCTGGGATGGCGTGACATTTCATCACATTACTCAAAACAGCGCACGATTTAAAACTTATGAATTGGTTATTTCTGGAATTTTCCATTTAATATTTTCAGCCCAGAGCTGATCACAGGTAACTGAAACCACAAAAAGAGAAACCTCGGATAAGGGGGGACTACCGTATTGTCTACAGATACACTCATTTTAAAAAGCAAGGGAGTGCTGAACATAAAATTCAGGACAGCTCTCCCCTCCAGAGGGAGGCAGGAGGGTGGGATCCTGGAGGAACACGCAGCAAGTTCAAGTCCTGACCCTGTTCCGGTTCTTAGTGAGAACCCACACGTGCTGAGCACCAGTTCCTTGACAGACACAACAGTGCTTCACCAAACCACAAAGTCTAGCACGGTCTCAATTTTACATTTGCGATTTGAAGCTTAAAGAGATTAAGCATGCTGCCTGTGGTCACGCAACTAATATACAAGAGCCCAGATGCAAACCCAGGTCTGACTCAAATCCTCTTTCTACTGTGCCCTCTGCTATTCCTCCAACAGAGGAAGGAAGATGGGCAGGAGAAGTGAAGTTACGATTCTGAGGGTAAGACTCCTTCTGTGCCCCTGAACCATTTCCAGAATGGTTTTCAGGGTATGGGAGAGTCTAGGCCAAAACCAGGGGGTAAAAATCTTTCTGAAGGCAGGGACACAATCCTTTAGGGATAGTTTCTATCACATTCCATAGGCTACAAATTCTAGTTCAATTCAGTCACTAATAAGATCTCTCTTTAGAGGGCCCTGGTAAAATCCTAATTGTTTCTTGGTTTTGTTTTGAAATCAGGGGACAAGGGAGAGAAGACCAGCAACCCATTCATGAAACTCCAACCACAGCCTAAATATGGTGCATCTGTACATGACTTAGTGCACAGCTTGAAACATGAAATCAGTGACACAATGTCGGGCCCTTTTGAAGAATTTATACAATGAGATAGGAAGGCAGAACAACAATACTACTCCAAAGGAAAGACTGGGACATCCCGGGAAGCTTAGATACCACTCAACTACCTGAGGGGGTTTAAACTGCTAAAACCCCAAAAGATGGATCTCCGTAAAAAGAAAACAAAAGGAAAAAAAAAAGCAAAAAGATAGTATATTTATCTTCTCAAAGACTCAGAAATAAACACATTCTAACTGCATTTCTGGTAAAAAAAAAAATCTCCAGAGTCTACTGAAGTGATTAATAACAACTCACACCACCTGGTAAAGTCTCATGATCCGCACTAATGATTTAGCAATCTCAGTTCATGCTTTCTAAATTAATCTTTAAAATGGAGTACGTTTTTCCATTGTTGATTTCCAGGGAGCAGAGTATAAATTGAATCAGAAATAATTGTAAGCCTAGCCTCCCTCCCAAACCCTCCCCCGCAAATTCACGAAGCTCTATCTTCCCTCTCTATCAACCTTCTCTTTCTGAAGAGGAAAAATCTAGACCTAGGCGAGAGACTAAAGAAAATGCTACAGAACAAATGAAATAAAAGGACATGTGCAAGATGGTGCAAAGATAAATCAAAACTCACTCAAGCTTTATATTGTAGCCTAAAATCGTCTACAATATATAAAGGTTAAGAAACGTAAAATCATCCTGTAAATATAATAAGCACACAAAAAGCACACACACAAAAATAAATCACGCTAGATAAAAAAGGGAAGGCATTTAAAAGAACTCTTCGGGGCCAAGCCTTTTTTTTTTTTAAGCTTTTTCGTTACTTTCTTTATGAAAAGCAATCAGGTGCTGCTGAAATCAGCATCAGGCATTACAGAGACAAGAAGTTACCCTGAGGAATTTCGCAGTGAGGATGACAAACTGAATAAATTAGCCCATAGGCACTTGTTTCTTTCATCCTACTGTATTAACTTTACGTGATCACAAGATGAGCAGTAATTATCCTTGAGAATTAAGGGAGAATAGCCCAGCTTTAAAGGAAATCTAAAAACTGAAAGATACATAAGAAAAAATGTATTTCTTTACCGTCAAAAAAAGAGAAAACCTGGAAACACGTTAAAGTGTTTCATTGTAAATTCCCAGATAATGAACTTTGGGTAAAAATCAATATGGCTATTTGAAAAATAAATCCTCCCAAGCTAATCTAATTTATTGTTATTGAGACAACCCACTCATCAAGGGACTGCAGGAGCTGCATTTCTCAACATTAATGGACTTGACAATTCGTGAAGACACAGGAAAAATGTTCTTCGCAGAAAAGTACATAGCAGTGGTTCTTTGATCCCAAGTTGTACAAACTACTTCTTATTCTTCCTTTCCCTGTAATTCTAAGCATAAAAGTTCTACAGAGAGAGAGAGAGTCAAGCAAATAAACTGACTGGAAAAAGGCTAAAGTGGTGATGACAAGAGAAAAAAGTCCTTTTACAGGCTTATTATCATCGTAAGCCTTCTCCATCGCTATTCATTTGCTCAAACCAAAAAACCTGGGATTCATTCTCCATTCCTTTCTTTCACAGCCCGCATCCATGCTGTTGAGACCTATAACTTCCACCTCCTGAAGACCCCCTTGAATTCCTCACGCCTCCCCACCTCCACAGTCACCACACTGGTCTCATCCACTGGTATCTCTCAACTAGACAGCTGACCCACATTCCTCATTCATCTTTCTACCCTTGATCAATTTTCAGAGTGGTCACACTGACTTTTTTTTTTTTTTTTTTTTTTTTTGCGGTATGCGGGCCTCTCACTGTTGTGGCCTCTCCTGTTGCGGAGCACAGGCTCCGGACGCACAGGCTCAGCGGCCATGGCTCACGGGCCCAGCAGCTCCGCGGCATGTGGGATCCTACCGGACCGGGGCACGAACGCGCACACCCTGCATCGGCAGGCGGACTCTCAACCACTGCGCCACCAGGGAAGTCCCACACTGACTTTTTAAAAGGCTAAAGTATATATTATCCCCCTGCTGAAAATCCCCCAATGCTTTCCATGTACTGAGATGCCAAGAATGTGAAGGATATACGATTTTACCCTAATTTCACACTAACAAGTTAGCTGCTACAGTTGTATGGATGCTGGCAGAAGACATGAGACTCCTGGGTCAAAGACAAAGGACTTCATTACTCATAGCAATAGCAACAACCAGAGTATCAGCACTTTTGGTGCCAGTCCCTTCAGTCCCAATTCCCATGAGGTAACACAAAGAAGGCCAGATGACACCTGCACAGCAGTGGGTTGTGTAACAGGAGAGGAACCCTGAGCTTAATGAACCCAAGTCTTCTATAATGGGCAGTAAGCCCGTCTGACCTTTTCCCCAGGAGACACTGTCTTTATTACACTAGACGATAGTGTGCCTGATCTTTGCTCTGGAGGGAGACACTCTATCTTCCAAGGCTGCTGACCATACAAATCATCCTTGAAAAGGCAGTCCAGAACAAAGGTAGACAGTGCAGAAACTTAAGACACGTGGAAAAACTCTCTTTCAACACTAGAATGAAAGTCAAATTTCTCAACATGGTCTACAAGGCCCTAAAAAATTGATCCCTTCCTCTTCAATTTCATGTGGAACCCCCTGTCTCCCCAGCTTACTATGCTCTAGCTCCAATGGCCATCTTTGGTGTCCTCTTAAGTAAGCCAAGCTCTTTGCTGCCTCAGGGCATTTGCCTGTACTGGTCCTTTTATCTGAAATGCTCTTTCCCTGGCTTAGATGTCACTTCCTCAGGAAGACCTTCCTTCATCAATCTATCCATTTACAACCCCACACTCACTGTTCACTTACTTTTTTTTTTTTTAATAACTTTAAAGGCTTTTTTTTTTTTGGTTGCACATTGGGTCTTTGTTGCTGCGCACGGGCTTTCTCTAGATGCGGCGAGCAAGTGCTACTCTTCGTTGCGGTATGAGGGCTTCTCATTGCAGTGACTTCTCTTGCTGTGGAGCACGGGCTCTAGGTGGGCGGGCTTCAGTAGCTGTGGCACACGGGCTTCAGTAGTTGTGGCTCGCGGGCTCTAGAGCGCAGGCTCAGTAGTTGTGGTGCACGGGCTTAGCTGCTCCGTGGCATGTGGGATCTTCCTGGACTAGGGCTCGAACCCATGTCCCCTGCGTTGGCAGGCAGATTCTTAATCACTGCGCCACCAGGGAAGCCCTCACTTCCTTTATATCACTTGGATCACTCATTCACTCAGTCAATAACCATGTATTGAGCACGTACTATGTGCTAATCATTATTATTGTTTATTTATTTACTGACAGTCTTCCTTTTGAGAGTAGAAACCTTGTCTTTACATTCAGCCACAAAGGCCTAGAACTTAAAATCATGCCCTCAATAAAATTCTGCTGAATAAATGAACAACTATTACAACATGAAGTACTGAAGTATTTCCAGGTCAATATGGGAAAACGGCAGAGCACTGCACCAAAGGATGGAATAAGAAGCTAAAGTCCTAAAAACCCTGGACTTGGTAATACGTGAGCAATTCTACTAAGCTCCCTGTAAAATGAAGAAAATCCCTCTCCTGCCTAACTCACAAGATTATGTGAGGATCAAATAGTGGAATCTATTTGGAAGCCCTTGCAATGCTAAATGTAATTTAAAACAAGTAACAAATTGATAGTTAACAGTCATGAGATAGTTATTCGTTCAACAAGAATATACTAGGCCCCTACTATGAGGCTGACCTTACTATGGGAATTTATAATAAAAATGTATAACTTAAAATGAAATTAGAAAACGTTTTGTTCTTTAATAAACTTGAAGGGGAGTCATTTTTCCCCTTTGAATACCCTATGGACATAGCTTAAAAACTTTCAGATAAAAGGTGAGTCACCTTTATCTGCCCCTGATCCCAGAATATCATGTTTTTTTGGTTACTTAAGTGATATATATATATTTTTTTTCTTTTTCAGATTATTTTCCCTTATAGGTTATTGTAAAATATTAAGTATAATTCCCTGGGCTATACAGTAGGTCCTTGCTGGTTATCTATTTTATATGTAATAGTGTGTATATGTTAATCCCAACCTCCAACTTTATCCCTCCCCTCTTTCCCCTTTGGTAACCATAAGTTTGTTTTCTATGTCTGTGGGTCTATTTCTGTTTTGTATGTAAGTTCATTTGTATTATTTTTTTTCAGATTCCACATATAAGTGATATCATATGATATCTGTCTTTCTCTGACTTACTTCACTCAGTATGACAATCTCTAGGTCTATCCATGTTGCTGCAAATGGGCGTGATTTCATTCTTTTTGATGGCTGAGTAATATTCCATTGTATATATGTACCACATCTTTACCCATTCATCTGTTGATAGACATGTAGGTTGCTTCCATGTCTTGGCTATTGTAAACAGTGCTGCAATGAGCTTAAGTGATTTTTAAGCAAGCCATTCAAATGCCAATTTAGAAAAATTTTAGACTATATTTACATCCCTGAATGCCAATCTCCAAAAAGGAATTTTTAGCCTTCTGACAAAGTTAGGAATTTATTAATTTTGTCTCCTTTAACTGACTTCATGTGAAACCAAACACAGTCTCTTCACTGCAACACGGTGTGGGTGTGGGTGTGGGTGTGGGTGTGGGTGTGTGTGTAAAATGAAGGGAAAGTAAGCTTCATCTTAGATTAAAAAGAGCAGTTCAGAGTCATCGCACCAGGTGGCCAACAGGAGAAAATGCTGACGTGTGAGGAGAGGACGGGCAACTTGACTGCAAACAGGGACAGTCAAGGCAGACACACCCCACAGCTGGCGTGAGTTCACCAATAAACACATCTTCTGTGACCTCACAATAAAATTACTCGAAATTAATTTAAAAGGGTATTGCTGGGGCTTCCCTGGTGGCGCAGTGGTTGAGAGTCCGCCTGCCGATGCGGGGGACACGGGTTCGTGCCCCGGTTCGGGAAGATCCCACATGCCGCAGAGCGGCTGGGCCCGTGAGCCATGGCCGCTGAGCCTGCGCGTCCGGAGTCTGTGCTCCGCAACGGGAGAGGCCACAACAGTGAGAGGCCTGCGTACCGCAAAAAAAAAAAAAAGAAAGAAAAGAAAAGAGGTAAAGTGGAATGTGAGACCCATATGACTAAGATTCCTTTTAGATAACACTTTTCAAATTCAATATGCCTATACATAAATAACTAACAACAGGTACATAGTGCTGGTAAACAGGAGGAATAACACGAATAGGTGCTAATTCATGTTAGCACGAAGTTAAAAGTTAAAATCAAGAAGAAAATGAGAGACTTCCCTCATGGTGCAGTGGTTAGGAATCCGCCCGCCAATGCAGGGAACACGAGTTCGAGCCCTGGTCCGGGAAGATCCCACGTGCTGCAGAGCAACTAAGCCCGTGAGCCACAACTACTAAGCCTGCACTCTAGAGCCCAGACGCCACAACTACTGAGCCCACGTGCTGCAACTATTAAAGTCTGCATGCCTAGAGCCTGTGCTCTGCAACAAGAGAAGCCACCACAATGAGAAGCCTGCGCACCACAACGAAGAGTAGCCCCCGCTCACCACAACTAGAGAAAGCCCGCGCGCAGCAACGAAGACCTAACGCAGCCAAAATAAATAAATAAATAAATTTTTTTAAAAAAAGAAGAAGAAAGTATGAAAATGGGGGAGAGAAGTACATGGGAAGGCTCTTTGGAGCTAAGAAAGACATCCAGGTTAAGAGGGATAGAGACAGATGATCCACAACGTACATGTGAGAAACATTAAAATAGAGACACATGCGTCTATACATACAGACACACACACACACATACAATTATATTCAGTAGCTTTTCATTACACATGTGAAGGTCTCTCAAAAAATGCCTCCATACATATTATGTATTTTAAAGATGGCTACCTATTCCAAATCTGGGAGGAAGGGGACAGGAGCAGTTACCAAACTATTCACACAGGCTTCATTAACCACACTTTTACAATAGTAAATACAAATACAATATAGGCATCTAGAAACTTCTTCCTTGATACTGCTTTAAATAGCCAGTGTCTAATCTTGTCTTTTGATTAAGCAATCTCCCTTATAAATAATAATGATAGTTACCATCTGAGTACCTACAATACACCAGGCACATTATATTCTCTATCTCATGTAATCAACATAACAATCCAGGGAGCTGGGTGTTATTATCCCCATTGTACAAAGGAGTACACGTAGGAATCAGTGAAGTTTTAAATCTTACCCAAGATAAAGTCCCTTGGCCAAGGTCAAACTACAAACTGAGTAATCAGACAAGCAAGAATCCAAACCCAAGTCTGTTTGATACAAAGCCTGTGTTTCTACTACTGTATTATACAACCTCCACCTTACAGTATATAAGATAGGATAATTGTAATTTAGGAATTATTTATACATTACTAGTTTATTGTTCATAATATTACATAAAAATGCACATTATAAACTATAACCTATGTTAAAATATGTATTTTATAAATATCTTTTTGGAAAACTACATGGCAAAAATATTTATGATATTTATGAGTGATAGGATCGCTAGTGAATCTTCTCAATTTCTATTTTTCTAGTTTTTCCTTAATTATGATATTTAACTTACAAAAAGTAGAGCACACACCAAAAAACTACCTTTTAGTACAGACACTCTTCTCCCTGTTCTCTGGAACCTATCAAAACTAAATTTAGATTTTAAAACACGATACAAGTTTAACAGACGCTCAGAGGTGAACAAAAGGTGAACAATGAAAAATATGGCACAGCATTAAAATCACAGAGAAACTTGGTAGCACTAAGGAAAAATAGCCTTATTTTATTTTTTATTTTTATTTTTTATTTATTTATTTATTTTTAACATCTTTATTGGGGTACAATTGCTTTACAATGGTGTGTTAGTTTCTGCTCTATAACAAAGTGAATCAGTTATATATATACATATGTTCCCATATGTCCTCCCTCTTGCGTCTCCCTCCCTCCCACTCTCCCTATCCCACCCCTCCAGGCTGTCACAAAGCACCGAGCTAATATCCCTGTGCCCTGCGGCTGCTTCCCACTAGCTATCTACCTTACTACGTTTGTTAGTGTGTGTATGTCCATGACTCTCTCTCGCCCTGTCAAAGCTCACCCTTCCCCCTCCCCATATCCTCAAGTCCGTTCTCCAGTAGGTCTGCGTCTCTATTCCCGTCCCACCCCTAGGTTCTTCATGACATCCTTTTTTTTCTTAAATTCCATATACATGTGTTAGCATACGGTATTTGTCTTTTTCTTTCTGACTTACTTCACTCTGTATGACAGACTCTAGGTCTATCCATCTCATTACAAATAACTCAATTTCGTTTCTTTTTAAGGCTGAGTAATATTCCATTGTATATATGTGCCACATCTTCTTTATCCATTCATCTGATGATGGGCACTTAGGTTGTTTCCATCTCCGGGCTATTGTAAATAGAGCTGCAATGAACATTTTGGTACATGACTCTTTTTGAATTTTGGTTTTCTCAGGGTATATGCCCAGTAGTGGGATTGCTGGGTCATATGGTAATTCTATTTGTAGTTTTTTAAGGAACCTCCATACTGTTCTCCATAGTGGCTGAACCAATTCACATTCCCACCAGCAGTGCAAGAGTGTTCCCTTTTCTCCACACCCTCTCCAGCATTTATTGTTTCTAGATTTTTTGATGACGGCCATTCTGACTGGTGTGAGATGATATCTCATTGTAGTTTTGATTTGCATTTCTCTAATGATTAATGATGTTGAGCATTCTTTCATGTGTTTGTTGGCATTCTGTATATCTTCTTTGGAGAAATGTCTATTTAGGTCTTCTGCCCATTTTTGGATTGGGTTGTTTGTTTTTTTGTTATTGAGCTGCATGAGCTGCTTGTAAATTTTGGAGATTAATCCTTTGTCGGTTGCTTCATTTGCAAATATTTTCTCCCATTCTGAGGGTTGTCTTTTGGTCTTGTTTATGGTTTCCTTTGCTGTGCAAAAGCTTTGAAGTTTCATTAGGTCCCATTTGTTTATTTTTGTTTTTATTTCCATTACTCTAGGAGGTGGGTCAGAAAGGGTCTTGCTGTGATTTATGTCATAGAGTGTTCTGCCTATGTTTTCCTCTTAAGAGTTTGATAGTTTCTGGCCTTACATTTAGGTCTTTAATCCATTTTGAGCTTATTTTTGTGTATGGTGTTAGGGAGTGATCTAATCTCATACTTTTACATGTACCTGTCCAGTTTTCCCAGCACCATTTATTGAAGAGGCTGTCCTTTCTCCACTGTACATTCCTGCCACCTTTATCAAAGATAAGGTGTCCATAATAAATAGCCTTTTGGTTTTTGTATTACACTTAACCAAAGGAAAAAAAAAAGTAAGTAAAATAGAGAGGTAGTCAGAATTCCATAACTTGAAGGAAACGCTTAGAGGAAAATTACCAAAACCAACAAAAGTGAATTCAATTCTAGGAAAACACCCTTGGAAACCACGGTACAAAGTCTTCATGGAAAACAGTCAGTTTTGGTGATTGTCCAGGCATTTTAACAGATTAACAGTTAATTTGAAAAAACTACTTAGTGGCTCTGGAACGTTGTTTAAGCCAAACAACTAACTGGAATGTGAATGCCCACATTCAACCAAGTTTACTTTTCAAAATATATACATTTCTCATCTTGTTCGATGACCCTATGTCAGGTTCACACAACCTCTTCAGAAGCACTGTTACCATAATGTGAAAATGGGAGGTGCATAAACTTCATTTCCCTACAGGAAACCACCCTTCAACTACTCACTATGTAATTTGTCTTCAAAGCCATCAAATAAAATGCATTCCAATAGAAAAAAACACCATGGGATCAGGAGGGAGAAAAGCAGAGCTTCAACATTTTCCAAAATGTTTTACGATCTAAAACAAATATGGCAAAATGTTAAGACCTGGTGAAGCTGGAAGGTATTACATATAAGTCCCTACCTTTTCCAGTCCATCTGAAATATTTAAGTTAAAAAAATAATAATGTTTGTGTAGGTCAATACAACTCCCACTCATCTCAGCACTCCTGTATTGATAAAAACACACACCCCCCCCATATCTACATCCCTCCAGCCCAACCTGTGGCATTTTACACCCCTGTGGAAGCCATTTTTGACATGAATACCAAACATTCCCTGATATTTAGTTTGCTCCTTTGCAAAGCATGAGTTCAGAAAAACTGCCATGTGACAGAAAAAATTAAAAATTCTTACAAGGCCCTACTGTAGAGCACAGGGAACTACACTCAGTGTACTGTAATAACCTATATGGGAAAAGAATCTAAAAAAGAATATATATATGTATAACTGAATCACTTTGCTGTACACTTGAAACTAACACAGCATTGTAAATCAACTATACTTCAATAAAAAATCAATTAAAAGTAAATAGGTAAATAAAATTTTAAATTCTTTATGTAATGATGTCAGAATAGTCATAAAGCACCTGAGAAGTTCTGTGTGTAGGTACTGAATCCATTTCTAAAATGAAAAAAAAAATAAGTTTACTTCTCAAAACGCACTTTTCCAGAACAGACAGTCCTAATCCCCCACGGGAAAGCACTGGCTCAAGACACCTTACAAATTGTGCCACCTACACCAGAAAAGTCACTCTTGGTATTAAAGTGACAAGAAGATCTCTATTAAGGGCAAACTTGTGACCTGAAAAAAACTAAACAGATCTGTAGAAAGTGAGTTTTTAACTTTCCTCTCAACTTGAAAGAACCAGAATCCACATTTGTATGGAGCTTTTGACTCCATGGGCAAAGGCACTACGTAGAAACTGCTGTCATATTCAGGAAACAGAGGGGGTGCATAATGCAACGAGATAACCAACTGCCACCCTCTTCCCTCCACTAGAATTTAAGAGACACTCAGTTACTAATGAAACAAACTAGAAAAGCAGAAGTTCATAGCTGAGCAGGACTTTTACACACATCAAGGAACTTGTTATGAGCATCAAGGAGTGGTTAGACCTAAAGAACATTTCAAATTGTTTCCTTGTTCTCAAAAACGAGCGTTACACTTGCCACAGTCTCAGTTAAAACGGGGGTCCATCTGTAACCTCACCCACCAGCCAAGCAAGTCAGATCTTAATTGAGATGTAATTATTTCCTTTATTAAAACAAGTATTTACTTCAATTCAAACGCTTCTTCCACATCAATTTGCAAAAAGCTGTAGTGTTCCAAAGATCACAGTGGCACAGACTTTCCTTTCAAAACGTTTACACCCTAACTCATGGGGGAGGATATGTAAAAACAGCAATAACACAGACCGAAGTGTTGGTAGGTACAACTTTAAGGATGGCAAAAGAACATAAAGGTCAGAAGGTCAACTCAATGGCAAGGATAACAAATAAGTTTCCAATGGGCAAACAAGAGGCAGAGGAAAAGCAATTAGGGGGAGAAAACAGAATAAGGACAGAAAAGGCTGCCATGCATGTGGTGTTTAAGTAAACAGAAAGTATAAACCATGGAAACACATTTTAAATATCAAACATACAAAGAAACACTTAAACTCTAAAGGCTGCATGGAAATTTTCCCTGAGGGCCACAGGAGATGAATTGGCTTTACTGTCCACTCAGTGGCTGTCTTCTAGCTTTGGCCTCATCCTTCACGTTGCCTACTTCAACATCGTCTCGGGCACCCGTGAACTTGTGTGGGATCAGTCATCACATGATTACAGAGATGGCCATGGAATCTCATCATTCTAACTGTGCTACTTATCAGCACACGGTATGTCATTCAGAGTTACTGTTGTGCTGTGGACATTTACTTTTAAATACAGAGAAGCATTCAGATGAAACTTGGAGGACTTGTAATTCTATCAGGCAGCTGAAACATAAAGGACTATTTTTTTAACCTATGGTAGTGTTAATGTTAATGGCTTATGAAGCTTTGTGATGGTGTTCGTTGTACAGGGAGAGGTAGGCTGGCACAGTGAGTGTGTGTGGGGGGGAGTCCCCCTCCAGTTTTATTGAAATATAGTTGACATATAATATTGTATAAGTTTAAGGTATACAACATAATGATTTGATGTATCTATATATTATGAAATGATTACCACAATAAGTTTAGTTACCAACCATCACCTCGCACAGTTACAAATAAATGAGTACTTATCACAGCAAAAGAGAAGGCTGCAATTCTAATGATGAATTTGAAAACTTACTTTTATGTACAAAAATAGTTCCGAATTTTCAAACAGTGCCTAAATTGGAAAATAATAACCTTCAACAAATTAGTCTGAAGGACTGCAATTAAATTTTACTTATTTAATTCCATTTAGGCCAAAAGCCTTTCAAGAAAAAAAATAGTCTATGTGGGACTTTTTCACACCTTGTAAAGCAGAAAACAAACTTTGCTACCTTAGACAGCAGAACTGACTCAACATTCACTTACATGAGATGTTCAGACAAGACAAAACAGTGGCTTATACATTTAAAAGGCCGCCTAGATCAAAGAAAGTTTGAGTACCACACCTGGCAAATAATGCCAACAAAGCACCAATGATGACAAATTGCAAAGAAAGTAGTTTATTCGCTGGAACCAACTGGAAAGGGCAGGAGAAGGACTGAGGGGTTTGTGATGGAAGGCTAGAACCATTCCACAAAGTTTTTAAACACCATGCTACAGAGCTTAAGATTACCCTAGAGGCAGTGAGAAACTACCAAAGGTTAACTACAGATTGTCATCACCAGAACCAAACGTGCACGTATATATGTGTGCAAACACACACGCATATATATATTTTTTATTTCCCCCCCCCCAAAAATTTCAACAGTGCTGTGGAAGAGAGCCTGCAAGAGGACAGACACTGAATACAGAAATGCTACTACCAAAGTTGTTGCTATTTTCTAGGTGAGAGATGCCTGGGACCTGAACTAGGAGAGTGGGAAGCGAGAATGGAAGGAATTTAAGAGAGACTTAAGACAGAACACTGACAACACATGCAAAGCAATCAGATGGGGTAACTGAGAAAAATGGAACCAAAATCAACTGAAATCTCTGTCTTGAGGGACCAGAGAGGACACTGGTGCTGTTGCCCAAGTAAGAAACTGCATCGCCAGAAAATGAATCCCTACACTTCTCTCAAAATTCATATTTCTGTCAAGGTGACAACTGATCTTTGACGTTATTAATATTTCTCTCCAACACAGTCTGAAATCATCCATTAACCACACAGAGACTGGTCCAAGAAACAGACTCAGCTCTAAATGGCATTTTGAAATTTGTCAATTGAGTTTACCTTGAAAATCTGTCGGGAAATAGTTTAAATTTATCAAAAAGACACCAGATACCCTACAGAAGAAACATTTCAAAAATAGGACTAACTCAAGATTCTCCATAATGAAAAACATTTGCTCAATGAATTTCATAATAGAATCTAAGGTTGACGCTCTAGTTTATGAGTTTTAGCATTAACTCATTACATCACATTTTAAAATATAGTAAACCTTTTAAAAACATACAATTTAATATATGGTAAATTATTAACAATGCTACTCAAAACAATACAAAGGTATACCTACACAATGTAATTAGCATTAATGCCTAATACAAGAGCTAAAAGACAACTTTTTAGCAAAAAATTACTCCATTTTTATCATACCACCACCTTCTTTTCTGTCCAATTTTGAGGTATAATCAACAAATACAATTGTAAGATATTTAAAGTGTACAATGTGATGATTTGATATATGTATATACACTGTGAAAGGATACTTTCCACTGAGTTAAGTAGTAAATCCATCACTTCCCATATTTATCTCTTTTCTTCCTGAAAGTAGAACTTTTTAAAAAATTCAATTATTGAACTGAAATGTTAATGATACCATACAGTGTTATCAACTACAGTCATCACATTACACTTTATATCCTCAGACCTTATTCACCTTATAACTGAAAGTTTGTAGCCCCTACCACATTTTTCATATTCAAAATCAGAGTAACTGACCACTCAGACCAAACGTCTTTGTGGAACATGCTAGTTTCTAAAAATTAATAGACTGATCTTGAACTGAGAAGAAAAAACATACAGACCCAAGTCAATAATTCAAAGTACGACCATAAATGAACAAGGGACAATGGTTGGCCGAGGGCATAAAAATTAGGTTAAAAGGGATGGGGCAAAAGAAACGAACACTCCCTGAGGGCCTCCTCTAAGTCTGGCACGGGGCTAAGAAGTGCAGACACTCACTCCCATCCCAAACCCACTATATAATGAGTCTTTGGATAATTCGTGTAAGCTTCATGAAGGTAGAGGGGGCTTGGCAACCAGCAGATATCCAGGTTCTCAATCAGCACCTGGCACACAATAAGCACTCCATAAATATTTATTAGGTGCATGGATGAATGTATGGAGGGCTGGTGGATGAATGAATAGATACTTTTAATAACAATGTTGGTCTACCCACAGAGACCCAAAGAGATCCTGGCAGCTTAGGAGAGAGGGAGCAAGAAATGGTCTCCAAGCCACTCCGCTCCCTTCTCCAAATACAGGAGGCCACAGGAGACTGGGAAAAGCATGGGCTTCCTCATCACACCTGGATGGGAAGCCAAGTTTCAGGCTTACCTTCAGTGTGTCCCTGGACAGATGACTACTCCATGACGGAAATGCATAGACTAATTCCTTAATCTTGAAGTTGTAAAAAGGCTTTAATGAAATAACATATATAGAGTACCTAGCAAGTACCTAGCACATTATATTTACTTAATAAATATATATTTACTTATTTATTTACTTATAAATATATTTACTTATATTTACTTAATAAATATAAACCTCTCCATGTACTGGGACAAGAGAAACGCCCCCTAGTGCTGACACAGTCTTGGTCTTAAGGATAAAGTCTAAAGGAGGGGTCTCAGTAAAAGGAATCCTAGTGTAGTCCACAGCAGGACAGCTCTGGAGTCGTTGTAAACTATCAATCCGAAGGTCCAGCTCATCATATCACGTTAGAGGAATTAACAATCATAGCATGAGCCTTCACAGGATTCAAAAAGGGAACAGGACTCTGACAGTGCAAGGAAATATAAAATGAAACAACTAGCATATGCTCTGTGCTTGACAATTTCACACTTGCCCAAATCAGGCATACTTCTCTCTGCTATACTGTCAAAGCTACTTTATTGATAATATCTGAAGTATATTTTGTTAATTTGATGAAAGTATGCATCATTAAGGATTCTTTCTGAAAAAAAATTTCCTAAGGGTTCTATCCAGGCCCCACCTCTAAGAAACCAAGACAACTACACATTTGGCTATAATTATGCCCTCATGTGTTTTCTCTTTCCTACTTTTATAGCATCATATCATACAATGCAGCCCAATTATAAAACATGACTAAAACCCCCAAACCTCTTATCCATAACCAAAAAGGTGAAAATATTTTAACAAATTCTAATATAAGTTTCCTCTTTTGAGTCAGTAGCAAAATAAATCACACAGATTTTCTTAACTAACTTTCTAGTTATTGCTTATCCATCAGGTGAAGTCAACGGCAGGTTACCTTTCCTCTTGATCAGCCAGCAAGGAATGTACCTTAACTTCAGAAGGTGCCTTGAGCATCTCATTCAACTATAAGCTTCAGGAATATCTAAAATGTTTGTTTTTTTGCAATACGAATCCACATCACCTAATTCAAACATGAATCTAAATCATTAAACTCAAATACAGAGCTAAATAATTTGCTTTTGGATGAAGGTCGTTTTATTCACTGCTGATTTTAGATGAGCATTTTACGAAGGATGTATATAGCTGGAGAAGAGATTTGGATAAAGAGGGACCGTCACACCACAGTTTCTCAAGTAAAAGTTCTTCCTTACAAACAAAAATCTGGGTATCCATCTTAAAGTTCAGAGAGTGTATTAATGGAACACGAGATCAACAACGTAATATGCTAAGAACTTAAACCAATTTACAACGTCTCCACCTACAAAATAAAAGTCCCTTACAGAGGGTTCCAGTTAATGAATCAACATTTAGAAATGAATATGATGTAATTTGGCGAACAGAGGAAGTGAAACTATATAGGGTAGCAGGAGAGGTACACCCTATTTTGATTAGAATCAGCCAGAATTTATGAGAAAAAAGGATTAGTGCCCAGCAGAACAACTCCCTGAAGAAATTTAGGATGGTATGCTGGCAGGGAACAAAGAAAACTTGGGTATCAAGTCTTAAGCTTCTCCTGTGGGAGTGTCCAATCAGTTTCACCCTTGCCAGTCTTGATGCCACACATGTACCAGGAAGCTTTCTGAAGATAATAACACTGCCCTAGAAATCTGCCACCTGGGAACAGTATCCACTTATTATACTATAAAATTCCTGTCTGCTTGGAAATATATTTCTCATTGCATTTAACGACTGATTTTCTAGTAGACAGCAATGTTCAAAAATTTCTGTTTAAGCATATCAGATTTTCCAGAGTCTCATCAACCCTAGATAACCAGACCACTGTTGTTAAACTACGAAGCTCTTTTTAAAGCAAGTCCTGCAAGCGTTAAGTGTGGTCTGATAACATTTTAAAATTAGCTTTTGCAAACTCTGAGCTCTCCACCATATTAGAACACAATCTGTGCTTTATCTGCCCACAGTGTACACCTGATTTAATTTGGAACATTTCTTACTACAGATTTCCTTCATCCCCAAATGCTAGTACCTTTCTATAAATACCTATCTCTTTTTTACTATGATTACCTTAAAAAAATGGTGATTTTCAATTTTCTCTTAGCCTCATTTCACCCTTTTTCAGTCCTGATTAAGATGGGGTCCTTCTTGAAAATATGACTGCAACAAGCTCTGAAGGAGCTTAAAAAGAAGGTCACCCAAAACACAAAGTGGTCTTGTGGAAACTAGGAATGACTCACCATATAATAATATCCTCTCTATTAGCATCTTTAATAAAGGATTCAAGAAAACCAGACTCTTGCACTTCTCAATGTTTTAATCAACCAATCTAAAGTTCAACTATTTATCTCATGGACAGTAAGCGCCAAAGCCACAATAAGGCATCACTCTTGTAAAGCAAATGAGAATCATATTCCTCCATCCAAAAATTACTGGATGCCCAGAATGTGCCATTTATTTCAATGCCTCTTTGGCATTGAAAAGTCAAACAGAAAACACAGTCCCAGTCTTCAAGGACTTTACATTCTAGGAGAGCAAGCTAAACAGCTAAATAAAAAATCTCATATTGCAGAGCACGGGCTCTAGGCACACGGGCTTCAGTAGTTGTGGCACGTGGGCTTCAGTAGTTGTGGCTCATGGGCTCAGTAGTTGTGGCGCACGGGCTTAGCTGCTCCGTGGCATGTGGGATCTTCCCAGACCTGGGCTCGAACCCATGTCCCCTGTGTTGGCAGGCGGATTCTTAACCACTGCGTCACCAAAGCCCGCACACAGCAACGAAGACCCAACACAGCCAAAAATAAATAAATAAATACATACATACATACATAAAATTTCAGTGGTGGTGGTGGTGCAGTGGTTAAGAATCCACCTGCCAATGCAGGGGACACAGGTTTGAGCCCTGGTCTGGGAAGATCCCACATGCCGCGAAGCAACTAAGCCCGTGCGCCACAACTACTGAGCCTGCGCTCTAGCCCGCAAGCCACAACTACTGAGCCCACGCGCCACAACGACTGAAGCCCGTGCGCCTAGAGCCCGTGCTGCGCAACAAGAGAAGCCACCGCAATGAGAAGCCCATGCACCACAACGAACAGTAGCCCCCGCTCACCTCAACTAGAGAAAGCCCGCACACAGCAACTAAGACCCAACGCAGCCAAAAATAAATAAATTAAATATATATTTTTTTAATCTCAGGAATACTGTAACAGAGGTACATGCTATAAAGTAACTAACTCTAGGAAGCAAGAAAAACACTACAGATGCTAACTTTTAAGCTGGTCCTAAAAAAGGATTTATTCAGCAGTAGAGAGGAGTGTTTAAGAAAAAGACAAAGTGTGTTAAGAAAAAGAAAAGGGCAGCAAAGGACAAGAAGTCACGTCACACAAGGAATTTCTACATCACTGGAACAAACAAGGCTCAGGGACAGAGAGTGAGGACAGAAGTCAGAGAGGAAGCAAGATGGTCTTCTGCTACATTAAGGCATTCAGGGTTGCCTTAACCTATGGGCAGCCTATGGGTTCTGAGGAATTCCTGAAGCGCCTGCCTGCAGCAGCCTGTCCTCAGCAGATACTGGCTACTGGGAGTCACAGCTTTCCCTGAGGTCCCCAAGCCTCTGTGGCTTCCTCTTGCCTGGAGACGGGAGTGGGGTCACTGGGTAGGGAGAGGAGTGGACATCAGCTGTACACCACCCTCAGGGTCCTCTTGGTACCCAGCAGATACTGAATGACTTCAGATAATCTTAAAATGAGAAGGAAACCAGCAGAGCAGTCTCACTTCCCATCAACTATCAGAATCCCTTCCACACACCTTGAAAAATGGTTACACCCTGGACCACAGCTACGACGTGTGCCCTGTGTCATCATTTCCCCAGAACACTTGCTACAGTTCTCCCAGCCAGGCATCGTTAAAATCCTTTCTAAAATCTTCTCCAGCGTGGGTCCCCCTTAGAATGTAGCCCACTTGGCCAGAGCTGGGCACAAAGAGCCCGCACGCCCTCCACCCACAGCAGAACGCTGTAAGCACATGAGGGTTTTCGAGTGAACAAGTTATCTCTTGGTTGCACTGACCTTTACGGAAGCACAGGACCTGGATCATATTAAATCTGTGGTCAAAAAAAATACGTGTCCTTATTCATTTGAACTGTTCTCACAAGCACCATTCACCTGTCCTTCAAATTACGTATCACAATTATAAGATAACGTTTATTTTTAGGATTATCTTAGGAATGTCTGCATCTCCCCAGCCCATGAACTAAGGAACGTGAATGCAGGTACAAAACTGGTTTCTGGTGTTTTGCTTTTTATTTCCTTTGTATTACCATTGTATCGTGAGGTCTTAGCATAGTACCTATTCCAAAGGAAGGGTTCACTAAATGTTAGATGAAGAATTAGGTGTAGACAAAATATTACATGAGGCAAGTTATGGTCAGTGTGATAGGAGTGTTAAATCAACATTCCATGGAAGCCCAGTGGAGATTCTTTCAACTTCCTCTATGAATGAAAGTAATCATGGAGGGAAAAAAGGCATCAAAAGGCGTCCAAGCTGATTTCTTAATGGTGTTTCAACTAAATATTGAAAATAAGGAAAATATTTGGGCAAGAAAACAACCAATGAAAACTATGTTTTTAAAGAACAGTTATTTATATGGGAAGTAATAAACAGGACACAAAACAGTATGTGCCCCCCACACACATTCACACACACACACACACGCACACACACACAAAAACCTAAAAGGAAATAGTTTAAATGTTAATAGTAGCTACTGCTGGGTTGTGGGATTACTGGTGATCTTTATTTTCTTCTTTACACTTTATTGTAGTTGCCATATTTTCTATAATAAAGATCTTCATCATCTGGGGGGAAATATCTAGATTTTTTAACTCATTCAGATGAAAGCGCTAAAACATTTTAAGTCTTCAGGCTTTATCGCAAAAGGTTTGTGGACTGCTTTTTTCTATGTCATACTTTATGGGAACATTGTAAAGCAGAAGGAATGCTGGATAAGAAATTTCAGTCCCCAAGAAATATTACAAATAATCCCTCCACAACCCCCAGATTGTTCTAATCTACTTTTTTGAGTCTTAACAATTAGTGTCAAAGGACTTATATTTACAGGTAATACTAAAAACCAGAAGCTAGCATCAGTGACCACACTGGTCCACAGAACATCAATTCCCTTCCACAACCTCAGTTGGGCCCTTCGAACAATGAACTACATGCATCAACACCACCACACTGCACATCAAACTGAGGGACAGATGGGCTTCTGATAAGAGATCTCAATTAAACGTTCAGAACATAAACAAAAGTCCCTATTGAATTAACAGATACCTTCGTCTATGGTTAACAAGTTAAGAAGAATGCCACAAAATACTGTTCTTTACTAAATAAAAGAAGGAAAGTACACTAAGTATTCTGAAACATGAGGTGTCTAGCTTATGCCCTGCCATCTGCTGGAATGGGAGACTCTGAAATGGGAGTTTTAAAGTACCCTTCTGTATGTAAGGCTACATAAAACATAAAACAGTGATGGAAAAAACTACCACTTTAAATAGATGTCAGACCTCCCACAAATAGTACTATCTTGAAAGCAGTCCAAATAGAAGTAAAAGGTTCTCTGAGCAATGGTCATTAATCATGTCTCTTCCTTATTCAAAGAATAGCAAAAGGGAAACATAAATTATGAAGAAGTGCACAGTTTCCAGATGGTTTAAACCCATACATAGCCCACTCAGAAAGACCCCTTGTACAACCCATCTCTTTCTGTGCACTGACAGCCTCTAAGCTCTGGCCTACTTGGCCCTGTTCTTTCCAACTGCCACCACCTACCCACCACCTCGGGGTCCGTTTGCCTCAAGACTTCTTGCAGAGGAGCTAGCCCTATTTCATCCTTTACTGACTATCTCTGTCTCAGAAACAAACCAACCAGCCTTCCTGAATAGTTTGGAGACTCATGAGAAATCACTACTAATAAACAAGTGAGGTGGTAAAAAAAATATATATGACACCCCATGATTACTGATTCAAGAAAGCTCTTCAATGAGAAATTAAAATCCTGGCTGAAATGTAGGTAGTACCAGGGAGACGCTGATGTGAAACAGATGGGTCTGGGCAGCTGTAAGGTCCTAAAGCGCCCCAGGGGATCCTGATGTTCATCCAGGACTTGGCGCAGCTGTCCCAGATCCTCAGTCACCTGCCATCCACGCACTCGAGTGTCACCTTCTGCACGGGGGACTTCCAGGTTCCCCACCCATTCAGGTTCTAAGTCATCCTACTAGGAAAGAAAAGCAGCTACAACTCTGCAGGCCACCAAAGTGCCTCTGGAGTCTGGATGGTGGCACAGAAAGGGTAAGCTTCAGTCACTTTAAAAGTCCACTTATGTGAATTCACAGCATTCCCCAGGCTATGAAAAGAGAAGGGAAAGTATGTGTAGGAGCTACCTGCTCTCAAATCTTTAGTGTATAGGGTAGATAATGATATTCATGTGGTTTTGTACAAAATTCCTTGTGAATAATCTCCCAAATATGCAAGATAAATTAGAATTCACTTCTTTGCTCACAGGTTGGGTCAATTAAAATCGAGGCAGTGGATTTTGCTGTGACAAAGACCTGCAAAGACATTTTTTTTTACTGAATAACTTTGGCATTACTTTTTTCAAATTCATGGTACATTATCCTAAATTGAGTAACAGTGAACAAAATATTTTGCAAATATCTTTTGACTCTGGGAAAAGCTTTATATATTTTAGGCCTGTCTTTTTCTCAAGAAATGCCATTTTCTGCAAACTAGAATTATTTCTCACAAATTCAAATAATGAACACCTTGTATAAAGTATGTACTGTGCACTGATATCGCAGTAACACACTTTGCTCTGCACAGTAGGATTTGGGTCCAAAAGTGATCAGCGTTGGCCTCTCTCCAAAAGGATGCTGAAATGCGAAGTTTTCATAAAATCATACTGATACTCTAGAAATTAACTTCAATTCCTCTTCGGCATTTTAACCATAACAAATTGAATCATACCAAAAGTATCTGCTTTAGGGTTTTATTTCAATGTTAAGCACAATAAAAACAACCATTTTAACGGCTCGAGCAACAAGAAAGCCGCTAATTCCAATAACTTAAGCACTGGAGGGTTATTATGCTGGTTAAGTCTCTTTTCCTCTGTGTAATAGATAAGACACTTCTCCATGCACTAGAACAGCAAATCATGACCCATTCCTACTACAGAATAATGTCTGTACAGGTAAAATGGTTATATACTAAGGGATCATTTCAAACATATGTACACACACCTTGTCATAAACACTCCTTTTACTCACCAAATTTTTATGTGCCTCTGTAATTCAGAAGGTCCTGACATCCAGAAAAGCCACACACACAACCTTCTCAGCTTTGTACCCACACGTCTTTGATTACTGAATTAAAAGCAAACTCTAAGTGTGGCCTTTAATAACTAATTTTTTTATTTTATTGAAGTATAGTTAATCTACAATGTTGTGTTAATTTCTGCTGTACAGCAAAGTGATTCAGTTATATATACATATATTCTTTTCCATTATGGCTTATCCCAGGATTCTGAATATAGTTCCCTGTGCTATACAGTAGGACCTTGTTGTTTATCCATTCAATATATAATAGTTTGCATCTGCTAATCCCAAACTCCCAATCACCACTTTTAAATAGCTCTGTATTAACAACATTTATTCAGTCTATCTTTTAGTATCTATCCATATTGAGAACCAACTAGTGTTCGTAGGAGGATGAGCATACCTAAAACAAACCCATGCGAAGGTACACAGTAGCGAGGAGAAAGCACCGAACTAGGACTCAAAAGACCCGAGTATGAATCTTGGTTAAGCCACACACTCATTCAACCTCACCTCAGGTAGGCCACCTTTAAATTAAAGACAGTAAAACTTGATCTATCTAAACAATGCTGTTGAAGGTACGTATCAATGAGACAACACATTTGCAAATGATTTTTTTAATCTAATAAGGATCATTCAGCTGCTGGTCTAGTAAGAAACTAAGACGCCCCAAAAGAAGTAGAATAGTGTTCCTCCGCTGACGCATCTTTGAAGTTTTACCATTTCCTTCCCCCTTCCCTCTCTCCCTTCCTTTCTTCATTTAACTGATAGTTACCGTGCTTCTACCATATACCAGGTGTAGTTCAGACCTGCACTGTCTAATACGGCAGGCAGTAGTCACATGTGGCTACTAAGCATTCAAAACAGTTCTAGTTCAAATTAATACGTGCTGTGAGCATGAAATAGACACTAGATTTTGAAGACTCTGAACAAAAGAATGTAAAATAGCTCAATTTTTTATGTTGATTACATGTTAAGATGATAATATTTTGGATATTCACGTTAAATACATTATTACAATTAATTCTATCTCTATTAGCCACAAAAAGGAACAAAACTGGGTCATTTGTAGAGACATGGATGGATCTAGAAACTGTCATACAAAGTGAAGTAAGTCAGAAAGAGAAAAACAAATATCATGTATTAACGCATATACGTGAAATCTAGGAAAATGGTACAGATGAACCGGTTTGCAAGGCAGAAATAGAGACACAGATGTAGAGAACAAACGTATGGACACCAAGGGAGGAAAGCAGCAGGGGCGGAGGCGGGGGGGGGGGGTGAATTGGGAGATTGGCATTGACATGTATACACTGATGTGTATAAAATAGATAACTAATAAGAACCTGCTGTATAAAAAATGAATAAATAAAATAAAATTCAAAAAAAATTAATTCCATCTCTCTCTTTTAGTGTGGCAATTAGAAAATTTAAATGTATGGGGACTCACATTATATTTCTATTTGACAGCACTATTCTACAGTCTGCGGATATATTAGGGAACAAGACCATGTCCCTAACCTCATGGAGCTTATGTTTAAACAACTATAGCCCTAAAATCTTCTGTAATCAACAGAAAAGGAAAACTTCTGCATAGAGAAGACTCTGGGATGGAGGCCACATGCACGAGAGCAAGACACACCTTCCCTTTAGTCTTTCCTTCCACCAAAGGTACGGCCTCTGGTCCCCAGAATAATCAGTCAGTAAAATGGTAAGCTATGACCTTTACCATCTTGGGGAAGACTGCCCCTTCCCTTCTGAGATGCTTCTGAGAACATGACCGCTTTTTATCCGAACTTAGCGAGGGAGAAAAGCTCTCGATCTTGGGCATCAGCAGTTTCAAGGCATCATTTTTAGTACTCTGGGTTGTGCCTCAAAAGTACTGTAAAAGGTTTCCAATTGTTGGAAGGTGTTTCTTAACAAAGAGCCCCTCTCTCTGGATTCCAATGCCCTCCTTTATTATGAGAGTTCTTTAGCATGTTCCTCTCCACGGGTCCAGTTAACCCTGCCTCTCCTCAGTAACTTTAGTTCCCCACATCACAAGCAGAGTGCTGCTAGATGAAGAGCAAGAAGCTCAGTTCAACAACACAAGCCCATGACAGCAACCTGAGAGTCTCTACTGGTCTAAGGAGACTGGCAAAGGAAACTCAAGTCAGGCTGACTACCTGCCCGTTAAATGTAAGGTTCCTTGTTTTAAGATTTTAAAGAATTTCTGGCGTATAAGTTTAATTTAGACCAAATGCATCTGTCCTCCAACAGCACTTTTCCTACCAAAAAGGTACCCTGAACATTTGAATTTCCTATTCCACGTGTTAGGAACTTACCTTAAATTCAAACCACAGTATGGCAAATGTTTTGCTTGCCCATACATCTTTCTGGCAGACTGTAAAGAAAACCAGGGCTTTCAAGAGATTGTCAACACTGTAAAATGCTCTACTGGGTACAGCGGGAAGCCGAGGGGCTCACGTTTCACAGCTGACAGTGTTATTTCCCATCTGACCCCAGCTCATGCTGCTCTTTCAGCCGGCATGCCCTGACCCCTCGGCCAACTTAAATGTTACACCTCCGGAAGGGCCAAGCCCAAAGCCCAGCCCTGAGAGAAATCATCCCCAGTAATCTCAAATCCAAAATAATCTCTCACTTTCATTTTCACAGAAACCCAATCAACCAAAGTATTATCTCATATATTCCTTTCTCTCTTTTCTAGGTATTTCTAACACCTGTAACACAGAAGAAGAGTGATGAAAAAAAGTCAGCATGACACCTGAAAATGTATCACCCTCCCTTTCAATCAGTCATTTATCTGAGCTTTATTCACCAAATAAGATAAGCCTAACATCAGGGATACAAAAGGGATACGTAGTCCCAATCCTCAAGGAATTCACCCTAGCTGAGGAAAAATAAAGTAAACGATGAACGCTGTATTAAAGGTGCAAACAGCCCTGGGAGCCACAGGAGGGCTCTTCCTCCTGGGTGATTGAGAAAAGCCTCACAGAAATGGTACTATATGAGCAAAGAATTGAAAAATGAGTAGGAATTGACTGGGTAAAGTGGGAAAGGCATGTCATAAGGCATTAAAGCACAGAATATTAAAAGAAATGACAGAACCATTGAGAAAAAAATAATATCTTCCAATATATTAAATGATTCATGTGGGCATTCAAGGCTCTACATAAACAGACCCCAGTCCACTTCTGCTACATTCCTCACAGTATAACACAGCAAGGAAGGGTGGGCTCTCCAGAACTAGTATGGGGTCAAATTCTACTAACTGCATAGTCTTACCCAAATTTCTAAACCTATCTATAACTCAGTTTCTCCATCTGTAAAATGGGGACGACAATAGTACCTTCCTCCTACGGTTATTATGTTATTGTTAAGAGGAAATGAATTAAAACAAGTAATTATCACAAATCAGGCATTCAATAAATACTAGTATTATTATATTATTATTACCATTTCTATTATTATTATTTACTTTTCCATGCTAGACATTGTAGCAAATCTGAAATTCCTATCCTCAACGCTTGCCCATGCCTCAAACTAAAGAATCCTTCATATGTCCCAATTCCGCCTAGCAAGACACTGCTTAAATACCATGGCCTACATGAAGCTTAACTGAGCCTGCTCCCCTCACTCACTGGGGAAATGAGTGTCTCTCTCTCCCTCCTCTGAACTCCCACAGTATTTTGACAGCCTCTCTTGGGGCATTCATCACCCTATATCACCATGGTGCCCATGCCTGATTCCCCTACAAGGCTATAGCTCTTTAAGAACCCATACTGCACCTCACTGATCTTCATCTTCCCCAGAGAACTGACACAGTCCTTTTCACATCTGGGGCACTCAATGTTTGCTGTCGAACAAATTAAAATACTCTAACCTTTAATTAAGTCAAGAATGGACAAAAGCTTTTGAAACTGCTAAAACATCTACCAAGTTATTCTTCCTAATAAAAACCCTCACCCAGAGAGAAACCTGATGTAATTCTACACAGCTCTTTTGTTAGTGAATCCTAAAGAAAAGTCAATAAAGATGGCATTCTTAGAGTAAATGACAACAGACTTGAGTCACCTTTAGACTGCTGCTGTGTACACAAATCTCTCTCCTTTCTTCATTCTCTGAACAAGTTCTAATGTAAATTTGTTTAAGCCATTGCTTTTCTGTTACATGTTGACAAAAGGTGGGACAAAGTCTCCACAGCAATGTCATTTTCATTGATTATCCAGATTCTAAAGCCTATTCTGTCTGGATTTTGCTGCTTTCTTCCACCCATGCAAAGGAAGGCTAGCCTGGAACCGCCCAGAACCCTTGGCTTACACAATAACAGTATCAGTATACTATGCACAACTCTTATCTCTGGTGTCCCTTATCTCCAGTGACAGTCCCCTGGAAGACAGAACCACCACTCTCCTCCAACACCCACCTAACTCAAAAACATAATTATTGCTAACTGTTACTTGACTAAAATCCCACAGTTCAATTAACAGAAAAATGTTAACTAAGATGGGCTTCCTCTTAGAAAAAGAACATTCTGACAGTCAAGCACATTCAAGCAATTCAAAGACAGTCTTCAATGGCTATGCTTTTTTTTTTTTTTTTTTTCTTTTTTGCGGTATGTGGGCCTCTCGGGCCTCTCACTGGTGTGGCCTCTCCCATCGCGGAGCGCAGGCTCAGCGGCCATGACTTACAGGCCCAGCTGCTCCGCGGCACGTGGGATCCTCCCGGACCGGGGCATGAACCCTCGTCCCCTGCATCAGCAGGCGGACCCTCAACCACTGCGCCACCAGGGAAGCCCCTATGCTTTTCTTTTTTCATTTACTTTGACTTTTCCAAAAGAAGAGCCTTAAACAATTAGGATTAACAAAACAACAAAAAAGGAGAAAACAGAATAAAACAGAACTCAAATAGTACTGGCTGGTCTTTAAAATATGTGTGAAATTATTTTCCACAGTAAAACACTGGATACCATGGATTCAAAAGGAAGGAATTAGGCACAGGAGAGAAGTGAGGTGGCCATTCCAGAAATCCATTCACAGAGACGAGGGTACCAAGAATGAGCAACCTGACCAGGACACACAAAGTCCACCAGAAATCCATAAAATCACATGGCCAACGAAGTATCAAAGTAAGTCTGTTTAATTCAATAGCAATGCTACTTTAGAATAAAGGTTATTCTGAATGTTTCTAGGACCAAAAAGGTCATAAGCAAAGGCAAAGCACTAGAAAACTTCTAAAATCAGTATCTACATGACTTTTCAAGCAGTAAAGCTATTTACACCTTATGTCAACAAATATAAAAAGTTCATAGCTATATGACTATATTCTCTATTTTTAAAAAAACTATTTCTGGGCTTCCCTGGAGCCGCAGCGGTTGAGAGTCCGCCTGCCGATGCAGGAGACATGGGTTCGTGCCCCGGTCCGGGAAGATCTCACATCATGCAGAGCAGCTGGGCCCGTGAGCCATGGCCGCTGAGCCTGCGCGTCCGGAGCCTGTGCTCTGCAACGGGAGAGGCCACAACAGTGAGAGGCCCGTGTACCGCAAAAAAAAAAAAAACAAAAAAAAAAACTATTTCTAATGTATCGATCACCATGATCCCAAAATTGTCAAAATCACTATAAATTTACCATTTCCTCTATAATCTAGCTGCTTCTGAATACACTAAACAAGAGTGCTTGGGGGGGGGGGTGGCACGGGGGTGGCCCAAACTCATTAAATGGATGGATGCTTTATACTTTGTCCAAAGGCCAACTGCACTATAGTAATACCCAATTATTAACATTCCTTGTTTTTTTTCCAGTTCTCCTAATTAAGACTGGGAAAACTTCCATTTTTTTCTCACATGTGAAACATGCCCAAAGAGGTTTGCTTACATGAGCAGCATATAAGTATTGCTAAGCCACTAGTACTTACATCTTTGGTCCTCAAGTGCCATAGATCTTATGTTCAAGTATGACCATAACCACAGAACTATGATGATGATTAAGACATCAGAGGAAACTTGCACAAGCCTCTTGAGGAAACTTGCACAAGCCTCTTAGATAGCCTCATCCACCAGAAGGCAGACAGCAAAAGCAAGAAGAACTACAATCCTGCAGCCTGTGGAACAGAAACTACATTCACAGAAAGATAGACATGATGAAAAGGCAGAGGGCTATGTACCAGATGAAGGAACAAGATAAAACCCCAGAAAAACAACTAAATGAAGTGGAGATAGGCAACCTTCCAGAAAAAGAATTCAGAATAATGATAGCGAAGATGATCCAGGACCTGGGAAAAAGAACGGAGGCAAAGGTCGAGAAGATGCAAGAAATGTTTAACAAAGACCTAGAAGAATTAAAGAACAAACAAACAGAGATGAACAATACAATAACTGAAATGAAAACTACACTAGAAGGAATCAATAGCAGACTAACTGAGGCAGAAAAACGGATAAGGGACCTGGAAGACAGAATGGTGGAATTCACTGCTGCGGAACAGAATAAACATAAAAAAATGAAAAGAAATGAAGACAGCCTAAGAGACCTCTGGGACAACATTAAACACAACAACATTTGGATTACAGGGGTCCCAAAGGACAAGAGAGAGAGAAAAGACCAGAGAAAATATTTGAAGAGACTATAGTCGAAGACTTGCCTAACATGGGAAAGGAAATGGCCACCCAAGTCCAGGAAGCGCAGCAAGTCCCATACAGGATAAACCCAAGGAGAAACACGCCAAGACACACAGTAATCCAATTGGCAAAAAATAAAGACAAAGAAAAATTACTGAAAGCAGCAAGAGAAAAACGACAAATAACATACAAGGAAACTCCCATAAGGTGAACAGCTGATTTCTCAGCAGAAACTCTACAAACCAGAAGGGAGTGGCATGACATATTTAAAGTGATGAAAGGGAAGAACCTACAACCAAGATTACTCTACCCAGCAACGATCTCATTCAGATTCGATGGAGAAATCAAAAGCTTTACAGACAAGCAAAAGCTAAGAGAATTCAGCACCACCAAACCAGCTCTACAACAAATGCTAAAGGAATTTCTCTAAGTGGGAAACACAAGAGAAGAAAAGGACCTACAAAAACAAACCCATAACAATTAAGAAAATGTTAATAGGAATATACTTATCGATAATTACCTTAAAGGTGAATGGATTACATGCTGCAACCAAAAGACACAGGCTTGCTGAACGGATACAAAAACAAGACCCATCTATATGCTGTCTACAAGAGACCCACTTCAGACCTAGGGACACATACAGACTGAAAGTGAGGGGATGGAAAAACATATTCCATGCAAATGGAAATCAAAAGAAAGCTGGAGTAGCTATACTCATATCAGATAAAATAGACTTTAAAATAAAGAATGTTACAAGAGACGGGAAGGACACTACATAAGGATCAAGGGATCAATCCAAAAAGAAGATATAGCAATTATAAATATATATGCACCCAACATAGGAGCACCTCAATACATAAGGCAACTGCTAACAGCTCTAAAAGAGGAAATCGACATTAACACAATAACAGTGGGGGACTTTAACACCTCACTTACACCAATGGACAGATCATCCAAAATGAAAATAAATAAGGAAACAGAGGATTTAAATGACACAACAGACCAGATAGATTTAATTGATATTTATAGGACATTCAATCCAAAAACAGCAGATTACACTTTCTTCTCAAGTGTGCACAGAACATTCTCCAGGATAGATCACATCTTGGGTCACAAATCAAGCCTCAGTAAATTTAAGAAAATTGAAATCATATCAAGCATCTTTTCTGACCACAACACTATGAGATTAGAAATGAATTACAGGGAAAAAAAATGGAAAAAAACACAAACACATGGAGGGTAAGCAATACGTTACTACACAACCAAGAGATCACTGAAGAAATCAAAGAGGAAATCAAAAAATACCTAGAGACAAATGACAATGAAAACACGAAGATCCAAAACCTATGGGATGCAGCAAAAGAAGTTCTAAGAGGTAAGTTTACAGCTATACAAGCCTACCTCAAGAAAAAAGAAAAATCTCCAATAAACAATCTAACCTTACACCTAAAGGAACTAGAGAAAGAAGAACAAACAAAACCCAAAGTTAGCAGAAGGAAAGAAATCATAAAGATCAGAGCAGAAATAAATGAAATAGAAACAAAACAATAGCAAATATCACTAAAAGTAAAAGCTGGTTCTTTGAGAAGACAAACAAAATTCATAAACCATTAGGCAGACTCATCAGGAAAAAGAAGGAGAGGACTCAATAAAATTAGAAATGAAAAAGCAGAAGTTACAACAGACACTGCAGAAATACAAAGTATCCTAAGAGACTACTACAAGCAACTCTATGCCAATAAAACGGACAACCTGGAAGAAATGGACAAATTATTAGAAAGGTATAAACTTCCAAGTCTGAACCAATCCAATAACTGGACATTTTACCAGCATAAGTCTGGAGTTTATTAAATGAGAGGATTTGACCAGGCATAAATGAGAATAGGAATGAATCTCTGTACTAAAAATATGGGTCCATCAAGTTACTAGTATAGACTGCCAGCCCCCTTCAGACTTACAGACTACAAGATTCTTTACTGGAGAAACTGACCAAATGAAAGTAAAGATCAATAGAAACTGACATTTGAGAACTCTCAACGAAATGTCACAAGCCAAGCTCACCATCCATAGGAGAAGAACACCAGAAACACCAGCCCCAATGATAGGGACAGAGTAAAGGACAAAGTAGGTGATTAAACAGTTAATCCCACAAGGGGATTGTAAATAAAGAAAAAAGAATGGGAGACCCCTGCAAGTTAATGAACACTCAAGAAAGCAGGTTTGCTTAATGAGAAAACCAAGCAGGCCCGCTCAGCAACTAAACCATGAAACAGAAACATGAGACAAGGCCCAAAACAAGAAAACAATGGTGGCATGAGACCCACATCCCACGCAGCGAGCTCAGTACATTAATGATTCCTAGGACATGCTCCTCTGCACACACTAAAGACAAAAGCACAAGGAAAAGGTGACATTATACTGAAACCTGAGATGATTTACCATATTTTAGTATCTGTTACCGCCTTTTTGCTCATTTCCAGGGCACTGTGACAGTCCTGGTTTGACCAGTAGGGACAAGAAAACTCCCCCACCCAACATGGAGGAGGAATTGATGATGGAAGCTTGACGTCTACTGAAGAATGAGGAAGAAGGTGGTCTTCTCTCCCTCCCTGCTTTTCCCTTGATTATAAAACTCTAGACCACTAAGTTCTCAGCGCGGCACCCTCTTGCCCACCCACTTGTAAGCCTTCCACGTGTCCTATTCTAATAAGTCACTTCTTATATCTATCACTCAGCCTCTTTGAATTCTTTCTGCACTGAGACATAAAGAACCGGAGCTCCTCGGAGCACCCCAAAACACATTTCAGCGGTTTCACCACCATGCACACAGAACTTTTAATCAACTGTAAGACAAAGAGTATTACCACAAAAAAAAAGGAACATCGTAATTACAAAAGGGACAATTTATCATGAAGACATGGCAATTATGAATGTATATGCACTTCAAAATACATTAAGCAAAAATAGAATTACAGAAAGAAAAGGGCAATGCATGATTAGAGGAGAAGATTTTCACATTCCATCTCAGTAACTGACACAGTAATTAAACCAAAAAAAAAAAAATCAGGGAAGAAAAATCAGGAAAGACACAGAAGATCTAAAAAGCACTATCAACTACCTTGACCTAACTGACATTCATAGAAAATCTAACAACTGAAGAATACACATTCCTTTCAAATGCATGTTACATTACCAACATAGACCACATGGTGTGCTATAAAATAAGTCTGGATAAATTTAAAAGGATTGAAATCACACAGAGTATATTCTCTGACTACAATGGAATTAAATTAGAAATCAACAAGATATCTAGGAAAATTCCAAATATAAGGAAATTGAGCAACACAGCTCTAAAGAGTTCATGGATCAAAGATGAAATCAAAAAGCAAACTAGAAAATATTTTGAACTGAATGGCAACAACAATAACAAAAATCAAAATTTGTGGAATGCAGCCAAAACAGTACTTAGAGGAAAACTTAAAACTCTAAGTGCTTAATATAAGAAAATAAGAAAGATCTACCAAAATGACCTGAGGTTCCACCTTAAGAAACAATAAAAAGAAGAGCAAACTAAACTCAAAACTAAAAAAGAAACTCAAAACTCTTGTTATAATAATAACAAGATAATGAAATAGAAAACATACAGTCAAGAGATAAAATTAATACAGTCAAAGGCTGGGTTTTAAAATTATCATCAAAACTTGACAAACTTCTAGTTATACCATTCAAGAAAAAAAAAGAGACAAAACACAAATCACCGATATCAGAAATGAAAAAAACATATATTACCAGAGATGTTACAGACATTTAAGAGGATAAGATAATATGATATATAACTTTATGCCAACTAATTCAACAACTTACATGAAATGGACACATTTCTTAAAAAAATAAAACCTATCAAAATTGACACAAGAAGAAACAGAAAATCTAACTAGTCCTATCTCTTTTCAAGAAACTGAATCTGTTATCAAAAACATTCCCAAAAAACCCCACTCCAATTCCAGATGATTTCACTGATGAATTCTATCATACATTCAAGAAAGAAATTTAACTTTTTCAGAAAATAGAGATCACTGCCCAACTCATTTTACAAGACTAGCATAACACTAATACTAAAACCTGATAAAGATATAACAAAAAACAAAAATTACAGACTCATGTCCCTTCTGAATATAGACACAAAAATTTTTAACAAAGTTTTAGCAAATTAAATTCAATAATATATTTAAAAGGTACATTATGAGCACATACAGTTTATCCCAAGAATGCAAGACTGTTTTAACATTTGAAAATCAATGTAATAAATAAAGAAGAAAACCTCAGGATCAGTTCAATAGATGCAGAAAAGGTATCTGACAAAATCCAACAACCATCATGACAAAAACTCTCTACAAACTAGGAAGATTAGAGAATCTCCTCAGGGACTTTGCTGGTGGTCCAGTGAGTAAGACTCAACGCTCCCAATTCAGGGGGGCCCAGGTTCAATCCATTGTAGGGGAACTAGATCCCGAATGCATGCCACAACTAAGAGTTTGCATGCCACAACTAAGAAGTCCGCATGCTGCAACTAAAAGAGAATCTCCTCAAACTGATGAAGGACAACTACCCCAAAAACCTAAAACCAATTATCACACTCAAAGGTGAAAGACTGCATTGTTTTTCCCTGAGATGAAGAATAAGGCAAGAATGCTCACATTTACCACTTTCTAGTCAATGCTATACTGGAGGTTTCAGCCACTGAAATAAGGCAAGAAAAATAAATAAAAGGCATAAAGATCAAAAAGGAAAAAGTAAAACTTATTTGAAGATCCTATGATCATTCTTGTAGAAAATTCCAAGGAATCCACAAAACAACTACTAGAACTAATATATGAATTTAGCAAGATTGCAGAATACACAGTTGATGTAAAAAATCAAGTATGTTCTTACTAGCAGCAATTAGAAAACAAACTTTTATTTTTAAATCCTACTCATGGTCATACAAATGGTGGTATATATTGAGAAACACACACACACACACACACACACAAACATATGTATATCTCCCCACAAAGTCAGGGAATAAACAAAGAAAGATGACAACACAGAATCCAGAAAATAAAAGATCCTCAAAGGAGAAAACCCAAGGGAATCCCCAAGATGGCAGTAAATCCAAAATGGCAGCTCTGTGGAGGCTCAACAATAAGCAGTTCAGAACTAGCAGGACACAGAGCTCTCTCTGGGAGAGACAGAGCCAAGAGAAAACTGGAACTGACGGATGCCCTAACAAGTTTTAACATTTAAGTCTTTACAGTTCCATCAGAATGCTTAGAGCAAAATTAGTACTTAATCAATAGAAAGCTAAGCAAATTAAAAACAAAGTAACCACTATCTCTGAGGGGGAAAAGTTGAAGAATAAGTAATCACTGAATACTCTCTGGCCAAGGTCATCAATATTCAAATGATAATACTGTAAGTACTGAATGATGGCCTAACCAAAAATTAGATAAAACTGTCATTGGGAGAATGGGGAAAGGGTAGCTGGGGAGCTAAATCATCACCTTCTGTAGGAAGATGTCAAAACATAATGTTTAGAATTGAAAACTCAAGCTGAAGGAGTAAAAATAAATTATTTAGATATAGGACAATAAATGTCAAAAGAACTAGCTTAAAAAACAAAACAAAAAAAACCCTGAAAATGATTGCCTCTGAAGAGAGGTAGAAAGGTTGGAGCACAGAATTTTTTCTTTTCAAGGCTGTATTAGTATTAGCTATTTTACTTACTATTTAAACCAGGCATATTATTGCTTTGCTAAAAGTTAAAATTAAATTAAAATAAATAAACACTTCAAATAAAAATCTATAGTGTCCAACCTTGGGGCCACTGTCAAGGAAATATTTTTAACTGAATTTGGTTTCTCTAAACAAGTTTACAGACAAAAATCAGTTTGAGTAAAACAGATGAGAATGTATATAAACAGCTGCAAAAAATTAAAACTATTTGTAAACTGAAGAACAAGTAGTTCAATAAAAACATTTAGTAAAAGTTAAGACTATAGAAACACTGAGTCCATATCAAATATATCCAGTTTCCTAATAAATACTGCAAGTGGTAATTAAGGAAGTAAAAAAATTTTTTTCAAATACACTCGCATCAACCTCAAAAAATATATAATATGCCCAAAAGGCCTTGCTACCCACTTTCAGTTCTTCAGCTGCCCACAGTACCTGGAGTATTTCTGAATACTCCTTAAGACCTCCAAAGACCAGTGACATTCATAGCAGAGATGCACTGAATGGATACATTACAAATATTTGAGAAGGACCCCTCTCCATCCAGTCTCTAGAGAGTGAATTACTTCTGAGGGTATCTTTTGCAAAACAGCTTTTAAGTCACAAAAATACCAGGAGGGGAAGGAAAAAAGCGGACAGGAGAAAATATGATAAAATTTTGAAAAATACGTACAATATATTTCTAAAACACTCGTAACATTTTAACTCATTCTTTGAGATGTTAAGTGGGAGACTCTCTGGAAACTCTGATAAACTATTCATAGTTCTACTCAATCAGAAGCATTCTAATTAAATACATAATATTAATATAACTGTCTAAGGAAACACTTAAGGGAACTCTACAGATAGTTTCTAAAGTAGACTCCATCCTGTGGGGCAGTTCCTCATTAAAGATATATGCGGCCCATGTGCTCATTCCTATGTTTGTAATCTGTGATTATACAACTTAACATTACAGTCATCCCAGGCCATTCTGCATTTAAAGAGATGTGTTTACGGCCATATCCTGCCAGACAACCATAATACACTTAACCTCAGTTCAACCACTGCCTGAATGAACTTGCTAGGATCACACTGCAATACAGATGCAAAACAAATATTAGGCCAAGGAATGTGATGTTCACATATTGAAAAAAGAGGGAAATCCTTATATAATGCCTCTTAGTCTCTAGGGCAGAATGTACATGAGTATTTAAATTCTAAAAGCTGGAAATCTAAATACAGAACATGGATAAAAATAACAAATTCTTAATTTTGGAAAAAGAAATGAATTCCTCTGAAGGGTGGAGTATGTTATCTCAGAAAGCAGCTCCAACTAGGTGGCAATAAAGGACAATGTTGCCTCTGGATCTATCCAAGCAAATTAGTAAGTCTAGAAACAGAAGAAAAAAATGAATCTGAGAACATTTTTTAAAGGTATTGTTCAGAGTAGATTACATTAGATTATTGCTTTGAATCCACCTGCATTATCAATAGCAACCAAAATTCACTACCACCCAATCGCCTCCTGTGATCTAAACCCACTTTGGGATGCCAGACTAATTCTTAGTGAATAAGTCCTCGCAGGAAGGTGAGCCAATGCACTCATTCAGTCAATCACCAAATATGTGTTGGCCCAAAATATTTCCTTCAGAAAAAGGCTTATAAATTAAAAACTAGGAATGAGACAGTATGATAATGTCTTAACTGTGATTTATCATGTTTTCTGATTTCCTAATAAAATACAGACTTCAGGCTGTAAGGCCAACACTCACCATCAGTGGGCTCCGACTATGCACATAGACCTCAGTTTCATTTTATCATTCAAGCAAGATGTAACACAAGAGTATACAAAGACTATATGTGAAACTGTATCTCTGCTACAAGTCCATTTATAATGATCACTATTGAGAAATAACCACTCCTGGCCCCTTAAATTAATGCTCAATTATGCCTAGAATAAATTTATAAGAACGTGTATTTCAGTGTGTTTAAAAAACTCCAAGGCTGCCTTCTGGTACTTTCATCAATAGAGAGAGATCATTTTAATCTTTCATTTGTCATGAATAAACAAACCCTTCCGGAAATGTTCCCTTATTACTCAAGGTAAGTGAAGTATTACTAGAATTCCATTTCGCAAGTCATCTAGACCACCACTGCCAAATGTTCTCGCAAGTGTATCTTATTCACACTAATGTTTCTCAGGATTGATGGCTGATTAAGTATAAAGTGAACTATTTTACCAGTGAGGAAAAAGCATTATTTTATCAAGGTCACTGTTGGATGATAAATAGAATTCAAGATCACTTTCCCATTTAGTAGACTTTTTCACTCCAAAACACCATTCTTACTATCAATATCAAATTCAATAAGCAAGCATTTGCCTTTATAATGTTACATCAATAGACTGCTTTTATTATACATACTTTCTACAAAATGGATACTCCAGAGCATGAACCATTTCTGTATATGTTAAATTATTACTGGTATTAAACAATAAAATATACAAATATAACTAATTTAGAAAGTAAACTGCGACGTCATAGATACAAAGTACCATCTCTGATTCAGCGAAATCCTGACATCAAAGCTGGAAGCAGGACCTCTGAATCCTATATCCATGAATAACCTTGGACAAGTGAGTTGACCCCTCTGATTCTCCATGTATATATGCTTTACCTGGAGAACACCACCCACTTACTGAGAGAAAGAAGTGAGACCAAGGATATAATAAGCTCTCAGGACAGTACCAACATAAGTAAGTACTGGCCATTGTTGTTGCGTTGTTTTTACTGGAGGGAAAGTATGTAGTAATCACACCCAAAAGAGTGAAACTTAAGCAATACACGTACTAGTCTTTAAAAGTCTATTCAAATAGTGAAATAAGAATACCACAAAAATAAAACAAAATATACAAGAACATATGAAAAAGTTATCCAAGGTCTAGTGTATTTTACCATGATTTTTTTTTTTTATAAACTCTTAGTTGTATTCTGACTTGAGTAGAGAATGTCTAAGATTTCATACATAAATCATTTACTACTTCACCTCCTGGTATCTTGAAAACAGAATAAATCTTTTAATAAGAATAAACTAATGTTTTAATAAGAGATCAGAATGTTAATTAGCATTCTTTTTATAAAAGTAAAAATGTGGAAAACAGGCTAAATGTCCATCAACTTGAAAATGTATGAAAAAATACGCAGCTATAAAAAGAATAAGAGGGACTTATATATCCTAATATGGAATGGTCTAAGACATGTCAAGTTTTTTTAAAAAAAACATATAAAGACTCTGTGTTAAGACAACCGAAAAAATAACTTACGTTACATACATACATATTTATGCACTTAAACGCATACACCAAGGATTCAAAGTATGTGACCAATAGTAACCTCTTGGTTTTACTCTGCATAATCCTGTTATTTGACTATTTCAGTGAGACTCTATTTATACATTACTTGTGTCATTTATGAACCCCCAGGAAAGCTAGCCAATAAATACACTAGGCTAAAATCAAGTAAAAATACGTTTTAGACAGCACTTCATAGTTTACAAAAGGATTCTGTAATCCTTTCAATAAATCCTTTAACACATAATCTAATTTGATCCCCACAATAGCTTCTAGAATTTAAGGTAGTATCCTTCCTTTACAAGTAAGAACAGACTCAAGTATTTATTAATCCACAGTTAGTTAATGCAGAGCCAAAACAGAAACATGGTCTCCTGACTCTAAATTCAGTGTTGAGTTTCTTGTGCTACAGTCCCTCCATAAATTGAAATGCTGACATCTATACCGAGGCTCTCTAAACTGCTGTAGTGCTTCCCTTCTCATGAAAATTCAGTGTGGAGGTAAAGGCATTAGAGTGGGGAGTCATCCTGGGTTCCAGTCTTGACTACACCGCCACTAAGACTTCACAGTAAGTCAAACCTTCGACCATGATTCTTGTGGCCGCAGGTGAGATTCAACAGTGATACTTTTAAAAAATACTAATACCCAGGCCTAACCTCCAGAGATAGGACTTAATTGGTCTAGGGCATTAGTACCTTTATTAAAAGCTCCCCTGGTTATTCTAAGGTGCAGCTTGGTTAAGACCAGAGCTTAAGACTTAAATGTTATTATCTGATAAAAATGAAAGATATTAAAAATCACATGCTATGGGGCTTCCCTGGTGGCGCAGTGGTTAAGAATCCGCCTGCCAGGGCTTCCCGGGTGGCGCAGTGGTTGAGAATCTGCCTGCCAATGCAGGGGACACGGGTTCGAGCCCTGATCCAGGAGGATCGCACATGCCGCGGAGCATCTAAGTCCATGCGCCACAACTGCTGAGCCTGTGCTCTAGAGCCTGCGAGCCACAACTACTGAGCCTGCGCACCTAGAGCCCGTGCTCCGCAACAAGAGAAGCCACCGCAATGAGAAGCCCGCGCACCACAACAAAGAGTAGCCCCGGCCTGCTGCAACTAGAGAAAGCCCACACGCGGCAACGAAGACACAACACAGCCAAAAATAAATAAATTAAATAAATAAATAATAAAAATAAATAAAATAAAATAAAACTAGTGAATTAAAAATTCACATGCTACGTACTTCCCCAGAGTTGAAATGAGGGATGAAAGTTATCATATATGGGAAAGCCTCATGTAAACAATAAAATGCCTTAACACATGTAACGGATTGCTATTTATTCCTTCCAACAGGTAGCACATCTTGTGTACCAGGCACGTGCTGGGATGGAGAGGAAAGGCATCATCCTCAAGAAGCTGGGAAGCTGCCATGTCCTCAAATTACAGCCAAGCAGGTGGTGGTGACCAGCCCAGCCTTGGGGTATGAAGGTGTGTAGGGGTAATGGTGGGAAGAGGGCTTAGAAAGGACAGTGCAGAGGAAACCCTTGAGCTAGATCTTGACAACATTCTAGACAGGGGACACGTCACACCTAGGCAAGTGATTCAGGATGGCCAGAGGTCCTCGGAGAGAGGTCTCAGGACCCTGGGAATCCTTGAGACCCTTTCAGGGAGTCTGTGAGGTTAAAACTATTTTAATAATAATACTGAGACGCATCACCACCAAAAAACTAGAAACAATTCAAATGTCTTCCAACTGTTAAATAGACAAACATATTCATCTGTTTGTCTATGTATGAATATAAATATTCATACATTGGAGTAAGATAGCCATTAAAAGGAACAAATTAGTGATACACACAACAGCATGGATGAATCTCAAATGCACTGTGTTAAATGAAAGAAGCCAGATTCAAAAGGTTACAGACTGTACAATTCCATTTACATGACATCCGAGCAAAAGCAAAACCACAGAGCTAGAAAACAGGTCAGAGGGTGCTGAGGCTAGGGGTAGGGGAACATTTTGGGGTGATGGAAATGTTCTTTATCTTCATTGTGGTTACACAGCCATGCACCTTTGTCAAAACCCAGAGAACTATACGTTAAAAAGGGTAGACTACACTGTATATAAGTTATACCTCAATAAATTGAACTTTTAAGAATAATACCATGCCGCTGTTTGCCTTTTTCACTCTCATTCTCTCATAAGTGTTTTCCAGAAGCTGCATGACTTGATGATGTCATCACTCTGCACGAAGGGAACGTAAGCTTGTATATTCTTGCATTTTAAACTGTTCTCCATTTTAATTTCGAATAAATAGTGATAGATATAATCAACCAAAACAAAAATTCCCTTGGGGCTTTGATAATGTTTAACAGCATAAAAGGTGTCTGAGACCAAAAGTTTGAGAACCACTGCCATAGGTAATAGGGAGGCCCTAAAGTGTTCAAGCAGAAAGTCATGGGATCCAACTTTACAAAGAATGGTGCAGGGAAATTAGTTAAGAAGTTACTACAAAGGTCTGCGGAAGGCTGATCCCAGGATGCACTGGAAAGAAATTACGCCCGCATCTCATCTGTAGCTAGTTATAAATCCCAAGCCAGCTTCCCTCTATTGAGCTGCCTCTTTGTTGGTGCGTTAATGTTTTGCTAAATAATTCCTTTAACTAGTAATATAGTTAGGAAACTAAATCTGCACCAAGAGCCATCCTACAATGCATTACTAAGTGATTTTTGCATTATTCACTCAATTGCCATTGTCCCTCTTCAAACGATGCCAACAACTTAAAGCTGAGTTTTACGTATTTTAAACTTGAGAAGTAACCATCCTAAGGAGGTACAAAAATTAACTTAGAAGTGGTTCAATGTCTCAAAATCAATTAGGAAAATAAGGCAACTGATTAAAAATCCACTTTATTACTTCTCGGAAATGCACTTTCATTTGTAACCAGAAACACTAGGGCAATCCTGACTCAGCACAATTTTTCCTATGCCACGTGGTCTTTTCGAATTTGGGCTGGGGCGGGGTGGGGGGGGGGTGGGGGTTGTGTGTTTGGTTTTGCTTTTGGGTTTGGTTTTGGTTTTGGTCTGCACAGTTCCCTTTCTTCCTAGAGAAAACTCATTTCTAAATACTAGCCCTATCCAAATTATTTTGAGTACAGATCTTTTTACTATAATCTTCTCAAGCCCAGAACTCTTATAGTACTTCGGGATGCCACAGAGATAGAAAAATTAATCTTAAAACCATCCATGTCTTTAAGCTTTAAAATAGAAAACAGACAGACAAACAGATGACAGAATGATCAATCCATCATAGGCTGAAAGTAGTAGGTATCAGAAAGATGATTTCCTTCCCCTAAAAAAAACTACAGGTTTATGAGCCATTTTGAATGAACATGTGCATGTGTCTCAATCATCATCACATATTGCTTCTCTAATTGTTTTAAGTAGCCAGCCCTTTGACACCTCTTAGGTCATCCCGAACAGGTGGAAACTTGTCTGGAGAATTCAACTTGCCATCTTTTAAAAAATTCACCTATGCTTCTATTCAAGTGAAAGGGGGTAGGGGAACCCCAGACTTGGCCAAGGGAGCCGTGTATTACTAAGAGAAAGTAAAACTCGATCCTTACCTGAAAGTACAGTCCTTTTCATCTATCTCTTATACAAAAATCTTGGGAAATTAGTTTACAGTCAGTCCTACAGGAGATTCAAAGTTGAAACTGAACCTATGGATTGAAAAGGGGAAATAATTAGTGTGAACCACGTGTATAATGAAGATAAAAACATCAATTTAATCAAAGACGAAATTTCCGTACACTTGTTAAAGCCAAATGGTTTCTGCAGGAAACCTGTTCTCTGTGACTCAAATCCAAAATGGAAAACGTGGGTGGTTCTTCCTGACTTACCATTAAGAGTCAGCCAATTGGCTGCTGAAGTTTTCACACAACTTAAGCTCAAACGCTAGCCTCCCATCTGCTCTAATACTGTCATACCTTAGTGAAATGAAAGAGGCGTAAAGGCTTTCTTCAGCCTCAACTCAGTCTTTAACGGGGTACCTTGGGCTTATTCTGTCTAGACCATACTTGAACACACTGCCAAGTTCTTCAAACCTTCAAATCCAGAAGATGTGAAAAATGAGAGCTAAATCACAAAATAATTCAGGGGCCGTAAAGCTATCTCTCACTTCAGAGCTAGGATTTCTGAAAAATGACTCTCTTGGGTACTACGCTATAGTAGCTATTTGAGGAGCTGGGGCTCTGGCCTGGTTATCTTCACCATAACTGCACTTCTTCGCCACTATCTGCCAAGTCATGCCTGCCAACAGATACCATTCTTGAACTTCTAAACATATAACTCTGCCAGACTGGGATATGAATCCAGTAATTCTGTAGGGTATAGAAATACCCTCTCCACCCAGCACTAGTAAACTAGCTAGTGTGACACAGACAACTGAAACCACACGCAACAGCACACCTTCAAGGTGATACTAGCATGGCAAGACAAGCACAAGGGCCTCCCGACCTTGACACCTGCAATCAAAGGAAAATCTGCAAACACCAGACAATAAAAATTCAGATAGACTCCAAGTTCCAGTTCCTTAAGATTGCAGGCCCAATTTGAAAGTTCCTCATGTCTCAGGAGGTGGTCTGAAAATTGCCAAGAGGCTCACAGAATCCACCCTGACTAGCAGAGAAGAGCTTGCTATGAGCCACCAGTGACCATTCAGCAAGTGCTTGCATAATGATGCCTCTGGAGTCACATAGGAAAACCCACTGACCAGACTAAACCAATGGGCACTGGCTCCCAAAGTATTCATCTTGAGGAAGCTTCTGTGTGGAGACAATGAACAGCTCGAAACATGCACACTCTTTGTACATTTAAATTTTAGAAAATGTATGTTTGGACGCACTAAGCATATTACGAGCAAATATAGATTCATAAGCTCTTAGAGCTGGAAGAGACCTCAATACTCCATTATCACTGTGAAACTCTCACTTCACCAATAAGATTAAATCACAATCTCCTGACCACCAGTCTAGTGCTCTTCCTTTTACATCCTACTCTCTAATTAGTTGTGGAAACAATATTTTGGAGCATATTAAAATCAAGTTATGGACCGCATAATAAGTATCTCATTTAACCATGTGTTACAAAAGAAACAATTAACATGAAAGATCAAGAAGTAGAAACCTTCAGAGTATTCCCTGCTGGAGAAGGATAGGGTGGGGTTGATTGTCTTTCTCCATATAAGTATAGTCTAATTTTATGGTCAGGAAAAAATATGGACAAATTATATATACAAACCATCTCTCTCTCTTTTTTAAAACTGATCCCTTCCAAACCAGTATCTTTAGCAAAAAGATACAAATCATATCTTACTTCATTTACACAGAATGTTGAAATGACAAAAATAGCAATGCTATCTTCTCAAGTTGAGGCTTAAAATATTTTCTAAATATTTTCACTGCACTATAATTAGTTTCCCCAATATATTTACCTTCAGAACAGATCAAGTAGAGCTATTTCCCTGTTGTAGTTTTCTTTAAAACTCTGATTTTTTTTAACACGTCTAAGATAATAATAGCCTAAGGTGTTCTTTCATTCTGTTCATTTCCTCAAATTCCAAATGACGATTCCTCAAATAAGCACATTTTTGCAAAAAAAAAAAAAAGCCTACACACAGAAAAAGAGGACATAAATAATTTGAATAAGATAAAATACCTGCAGAAATTTTTAAGATAAAAATCTCTAAACAAATTCATAATTGCTCCCTGGGTTACCTCCAGAGACAGGTTTATACACTCCTCTCCTATTAAGGATACGTCAGTGAAAATTTGTGACAAAAATTAGTACCAATTCTGCCCTTCATTAGTTGTGTGATATTGGGCAAATCATTTAAGCTTTGGGCTTAAGCTTATATAAAAAGTCAGAATACTTAATTTCTAAGGTATTTTCTAGGTCTCTTAACATCTTCCTAATACATTAAGCATCATCTTTATTTCCCTTGAATTTCTAAAGTCAAATATCTCTTTAAATAAAAATGAGCATTTAGAAACTACATTATGTCCTAGAACTTCCTAGGAGGCTACTACCAGCATAGTGAAGTGACAATTTCAGAACAGTCTAGACTTTATCTGCACGAAATGTATCTCCTTGTCTCATGTTTTAGCTTTTCCAAAAAGGTTCCAAAATGTACTTTCACATCTGGAAGACTCTACCGAAGCATCTTCCACTCTGCAGAGACTTCTAATTCCCTCCTCTTCCCTCCCCTATCGCCTCAGTACCCCAAGACTCTGAAACCTGCCCTTCTTTTTTTTTTTGGCCTCAATGTTGAAAATGAAAACCTTTTAAGTCAATTACATTTAAAACCAGCTACTGTCCAAGTCTATATTTGAGAAGCTCTGTGTGCATTTTTATCATTTAGTTATCTAGATTCTAATATCTAAAGAATTTGTTCCACTGATTCAAGCTGAAAATGTAATGATTTTTTTCATCTGAGTCCAAACTCCTTGTTTATTGCCAAATAAGCAAGGAAGTTCCAGAACACTGTATGTAACACAACTCACACACTTAAAACAATTTATTTTCTTTATATACCAACTGAAGATGTTGCCATCCCCAACGATTTCACAAATAAAATAATCACTGGGATTGAGAATCTGTCATTTTACTAGTAGGAATCCTAAAGAGTAGCTGCTTTTGCCAAGTTCATTCATTCAACATATATATATTGAATACGTACTATGGACCAGGCACTATTTATTCTTCTTGCTGGGGATGTACAAACAAACGGACAAAAGTCTGCTTTTGTGGAGCCTGTAGTCTAATGGAGAAGATATATAATAGGCAATAAACATAATATATAGACAAATTATATGGGATATACACATATAATATTAGAGGGGATCTGTGCTGTTAAAAAGAAGGCGGCCAGGATGGAAGAATAAGGGGATTCAGGAGTGTATGGAGGGAAGATGGGTTGCACTCTTAAACAGAATGGGTCGGGGTAAGACTCACTACAAAGACAGCTCTGAGCCAAGACTTGAAGGAGGTGAGAAGTGAACCAGATTTAACTTTCCTAGTAATTTTTACCTCGTACTGATTATGCATGTAATAACACATGCCTTAAGAGAAAAAGTTCTGTGTATGAGCAAACAGAAGAGTAAATAAAAGAGAGCTGTGTGTAGTAAACCCCCTTCATTTTTGCAGCTTTTTCTACCAAGTGAAACTTACATCTTCAATTAGGCATGCTCATTGTGCGTTCCCCTCCACACCCACAAGGGTTGTTCTAACAAAATTCTTACTTCTATCATTCATACTCCTCAAACCTCAAGAAGAAATTTCCAAGTATTCATTTGACACATAAAAAAAGCACCAGTGTTATCCAACCAACAACCCCACTGAGATGGCCCAACTACAAGTCAGGACTTAAATCTCAGGACGGGAACTCAAGAGGCACTGAGCTTTTCCCACTGTGGTGAAACCTCTGCTCTTCTACAGGGTTTAATGGGAAAAGACTGGATTGTGAAATCAGGAGGCCTCACCACCAACCAGCCCTGTAACCTTGAGCAAATCACATCACACGATTTTCTCAACTATAAAACTAGGGTTTGAACCAAATGATTTCTAAGTCCCTTCTAGGGATAAGTCCACTTCAGAAAAAAACTTTTGGTAAATAACCCTATATCAAAAAGTATAATACTTTTTGACATAGGGCTATATGAAACCCTATATACCAGATCCATACACTTTAATTTGCTCCTCTAGTATCAATTCATATCGACCCATGTATAAAATCACCACTCTCCCTCTCTGGTTAAAAGATCCACAAGAATGGGCCTTGACTAGCTCACCAAGGGCAAAAGAATGTGCAAAAAGATGATATTCTCGTCTCAACTTTATTATCTACATACTCTTATTAGACCAGCCTATCATAGAAATTCTAAAGTAACACAAGCATGGAACTGCCAGAGTTTTAAATATTCTTTATGCACCACTACCCCCAATTATTTAAAGTATGTTTTTAAATACTAGGCTTCCTTAAAAGCTACCTGTAACCCATTAGTGTAGCTGCTATGACATTATTTTTTTTTTTTTTGACATTATTTCAAATAGGCGCTGTAGGGCTTCCCTGGTGGCGCAGTGGTTAAGAATCCGCCTGCCAATGCAGGAGACACAGGCTCAAGCCCTGGTCCGGGAAGATCCCACATGCTGCGGAGCAACTAAGCCCATGAGCCACAACTACTGAGCCTGCACTCTAGAACCCGTGAGCCACAACTACTGAGACCACGTGCCACAACTACTGAAGCCCGTGAGCCTAGAGCCCGTGCTCTGCAACAAGAGAAGCCACCGCAATAAGAGGCCACGTACCACAACAAAGAGTAGATCCCGCTCTCCACAACTAGAGAAAGCCTGCGCGCAGCAAAGAAGACCCAACACAGCCATAAAATAAATAAATAAATGTATTAAAAAAAATAGGTGCTGTAACGAGCAGCTGTTTATTCAGGAGGGCTGAAAATCCTTGGTCCATTCTCACCACAGTTTAATGAAGAGTTCCCTGCTGTGTAAAGCCCACCTTCTCACTGCAGAATTTTAAAAAGCAAATAAACAAACCGAGGCTGGGAGCATCGTTTCCTGCCTTCCTCTGGGATACACTTACACCTGGACAAACGTCTCCTCCAGCAACAAAATACAAAGAAACTACAGGGGACTAGGGGACTAAAAATGACTACACACACTGCAGTTGGGGAAATCATGAACAATAAGATACAAAATGGCTACCAACCAACTACCATTTCTGAGGTGTTGGGAGCAAAAGCAGGGTACTGCACATGATCCCTGCACACAGCACCGCCAAAGGGGTGGGCAGATCACCTCTGGCCCCACCCACGGCTCCACCCCTGCCCTCATCCCCCCACCCTCACCCCATTTAAGGAACCAGCCTGCCCTCCTTGGAGAGTGACCAAGGGAACCTGTTACTTGTTTCTGCTCCCTCACAACAAGAGTCCCAATAAAGCCTTGCCTGAACTTCTCGTCTGTCCTCTTTTCAACCTCTACTGATTCAAGAGTCCAAGGACTCAAGTCAGTAACAGTACCACCAACCAGACACACCACCCGGGACTCCTTCAGAATGGAGTCTCAAGAGTTATACGGGGAAGGAAGCAAGGTGGGTGGCAGTGTGTGCAGCACCCACTTTGCTCAACGACAAAAGCAGAGTGATCTCGGCTCTGGCTTCCCCTCTGAAGCACCCTGACCCAAGCAGGGGCTGCAGCTCCTGGGAGGGCACGTCCCACAGTGCAGTACTGACAGCCAACCACTCCCAGTCTCTTTCTTCAGCTCTCCTGATGATTTTCTGAGTTACCTAGCAGCCTTAATCAATCCCTTTCTGCTTACACTAACTAGAATAGATCTTAGTATCTGTAACTAAAAACCCTGACCAAGTCATGTGGCACGTATTCCTTTCGTTATTTCCCCATACCAGAGCTGAGACTGAAAGACACGAGTAATCCACAGAACATTCCACTGTAAGTCAGAAGTTCTTTGTTTCGAGCCAGGGCTCAAATCCACAATCAACACCTCCAACCTTTTCTTATATGTATTTTTTCCTAAATTTCATCACCTCTGCCACACAAAAAGAAGAAAATGATTTTTGCCTAACTAATTTTCTATCAATAAAGAGTCTGATGACAGTAACTTGGCAAGGTAGAGAACGAGATACAATAAACATCACTTCCCGTAGCAGCTCAAGTTTATGGAGAATCCTGCAGAGTTAGGCAGCACTTTGAGAACATTTCCAAACTGCAGACAAGGTGGTCTAATGCTGTGTTTGAATGCCGTGTTTGAAAGCGATCGGCACTCTGTGCCAAGGCACAACTGAATTCACAAGGCGGCAATGAACTTTTCACTTATGTTCTCCCACCCCTCAGGGCAAGATAACCACGTTAAAACCACAGACGCAACAGCTAACTAAAATATGACACTATTACCTAACGCCAAAAGCAGACTGGAAATGGTGAGAAGTGATTATGCACGTTAAAATTCTCTTCTTCGCAGAAAGACATTACGTCCCATAAAATCAATCAGCAAAGCGGAGAAATGTAATCAACTGTTACTAATACTGTTCTTTAAGATGGCCGCAGGATCTCACAAAGGACATTCGATATCTTTGAATAATCAAATTACTCTGCATATCAGGCGGCACAAAATCTTTCTCAGGTAATACTCAAAGGCAAAACTTTCATATAAAAGATCACTTACACACTTCTGAAGCCAATTAATGACACTGATACTATTCACAAGGCGTCTCAATGCTCTGCCAAAGAGAAAGTGGGTATTCAATTCAAAGGAAAGCACGAGATTCGAGACAGCCTACTAAAGTTCGTGCCAACCTAGCTCTGGGGCACAGGCACAGAGGCCTGCTTCACCTCTGTTTCTGCAGGACCACTTCCCCTCCCGCTGCCCCGAACTGCTTTCATCAAACACTTTACAGCGCACTTAGCTTTAACACTGGTGGTGGGAAGAATGGGAATACAGAAAAGTTAAAGCATAACTCTACGATTCCCTAAGGACAGGCAAATCAATTTGCTTAAAAAAAAAAAAAAATCTAGGAAACTTGGAGCTTGGCTACTTCAAAACAAAATCTTTGAAACAATCATTTCATAGAGCCTATCGGCAAAGAAGTTACTAAGATGAGTACCGAGCTTTACTATGATTACGCATGTGCCATATGTGTCCTTTGGATGCATCTGGTGTTCTCTTTTTTTTTTTTAAGAAATGAAGCGCTTCTGGGCTAGAAATGACACATGGCCTACTATGATGTTTTTTATGGTTTCTCATATTTAGACTCTAACTTCAGTCAATCTTACTGCAAGTTTAACGCTGATTTATTAACAGTGTCAAAATCAAGGGATGCGTACATAATACCACAGATCAGTGATTCCCAAAGCTGGTCTGCAAAACAATACCTGCATCTGTAGGTCCTCAGGGAAATGAGGAAAAAAACTTGCTCATGAGTCTTACATAAAGCTAAATTTATCTCATTTAAAGGGTTGCCCTATATTCTGAAATCTTTTGGTATACAAATGGCCTTTCTTTACAAAACGCTAAAAAAAAAAAAAAGATCATAATTACATGTGTAAAATGCCAGCGTCTAGGTACCACTGCTCCAGCTCTTCTTTGCCTTTCGCATCTCCAACATCCCAACTCCCCTCCTTCCAGCTGCTCAGGCAAAAATAAATAAATAAAACCTAACGGCATTCCCGACTCCTCTCTCACACCCCACTTCTAGACCATGATCAAAACCTGTCAGCCTTACTCTTAAAATGTGTCCCTATTCAACCACTTCTCACCAGAGGAAGACACAGATTGTTTCCATCACCCCCAAGAGGGATATTAAAATGGCCAATAAACACATGAAAAAGTCCTCAACTGCATTAGTCTTCAGGGAAATGCAAATTAAAGCCACAACAGAATACTTCTACACACCCACCAGAACAGCTCAAGTTAAATGGCAGGAAATACCACGTGTTGTCAAGAATGTGGAGCTCTCTTATGCTGCTGATGGACATATAAACTTGGGAAAAACTGTTTCTCAGTATCTACGAAAGTGAATATACACATACCCCATGACCCAACAATTCTACTCCTAATTATATCCCCCATAGATGTCTTGACAAAAGACATATACGGGAATATTCATGGCAGCACGATTCACTAGCCAAAGACAGGAAACAACTGTGGTACCATCATCCAATGGAATGCTCTACAGCAACCAAAATGAATGAACTGCAAATACTTGTAAGGCCATGGATGTGTCTCACAAACACAATATTGAGTGAAAGAAGCCAGAAACAAAAGAACAGATTATGCGTGATCACAGTAAAATCAAGCTCAGAAACTGGCCCAAAAAAAAACTAAGCCATGGTGTTAGTAGTCAGTGGGTAGTGCTTTGACTGGGAAGGGGTAACCAGGCCTTCTGAGGGACCAATAATATAATAGTCTGCTCTTAATCTGAGCATTGACTACACCAGTGTACTCACTTTGTAAAAATTCATCTCACCATATACTTGTGCTTTCTGCCCTTTTCTGTATGCTTGTTATACTATGATATATAAAGTTCTTTTTTTTTTTTTTTTTTTTGTGGTATGCGGGCCTCTCACTGTTGTGGCCTCTCCCGTTGCGGAGCACAGGCTCTGGACGCACAGGCTCAGCGGCCATGGCTTACGGACCCAGCCGCTCCCCGGCATGTGGGATCCTCCCGGACAGGGGCACGAACCCGTGTCCCCTGCATCGGCAGGCGGACTCTCAACCACGGCGCCACCAGGGAAGCCCTAAAGTTTTTCTTTTTAATCACCTTCCCAATAAGGCCTTCTCTAGCCCGACTTCTCTATCTAAAATTTTTACCACTCCCCAATATTTCATATCCTTCTTCCTCTCTTACTTTTCTACTTTAGCACCTGTCAATATCTAACACACTATCTTACATACTAGGTCTATTTTACAAGCATATCTTGTTTACTGTCTCTCTCCACTCATTAAACTACAAATTCCACAAGTGCAGGTATTTTGTCCATTTTGTTGGGTGCTGGGTCCCCAGTGCCTAAAACAATGCCTGGCAGAGAACAGGCACTCAATAAACACTGATTTAATTGATTTATTAATGATACAGCCTTGCCCAACTTAATTATGTTTGTGGATTCATGGCATGTATTCTTGCAGTCATCATGGTATATTTAAGCAATAAGCCAGTTGCTGTTCTGGTTGTACATTTCTCAACCTGGTTTCGAGACCTCTCATCTTCCTGATCACCCTCTGGATGCTCAAGTTTTTCCCATTTCCAGATTAGGTTCTGGCCAGTCTGGAGTACAACAGAACACTCTGAACTCATAACATCTGTTTTTTTACAAATGAAGCACAAGGCTGGCATTAACTATTCTCTTATCATATCTACCCTGTGGACTCAACTTATACTGAGTTTAGGGTCAAATAAAATTAACAAAGAAACTTAACTCTAATTTTTCTCCCTTCACATAAACATATAAATCAAGAAATATTCCCATCCTCTAGCGAGGTCTTTGGTTTCTGATCCTAAATGTAGAAATTTTCTTTTATCTCTACCTTGCTGTAAGATTTTTTTTTTTTTTGGTATCTGCCTTTCTCCCCAATACCAAAAGTAAAATAAGAGATTGCATTGTATTAATTTGGCATAGATGTTATCAAAGTTATAAACAAAGATGCTCTAAAAACTGCAAGCTCTTTCATCTACCCATCCATCACTGTAAGATTTTGCTCACCATTCCAAACCTCAAGTGCTTTTGAAAGCAGTGTTGTTTCTCAACCTTTTCACTATCATTCCCAAAAGAGACTTTTTAGACATTTTTCATGTCTAAATGTCTAATTCATTCTAATTCATGAAACTTTAATACCACAGATATACTGTATATGTCTATGTACTTACACTGTATATCTGTTTATATACTTATGTATATTGTGCTTGAAGCATTAAAAGATAAAATTTCTACCCTCCTCCCAGCAATTTCACTTCTTTGAACATGCATACTTTAAAACCTTGATTCTGTCAACTACCACATTACCTTACCTTTCTAATTTTACTTCACAAGTAAATCTGTCAACAAGAAAACCATTTCAGTCAAAGATGAAAGTTGTAACTAACAGAAGTCAAGTACAGAGTCCAATAGCACAGGAGGAAAAGCTTCCCTCCCAGCTGATGCAAATCCACTAAACCTACCATTTTTTAAGTCTACTGATTCAACGAGCTTCAAACCCACCAAATACCTGCTCAGTATTTTCCATCTTCTTCATAAGGACAGCATTTTGTTAAACTAAACACTCTGTTGAAATCAAAAGACAGCAGTCCCTTGACTAATACCTATCGAACCTTCTTGAAATCTATTTTAAAAAGAAAACAAGATTAGCACCGAATGACCTGTTTTAGTCTCTCCTAAATCCCTCTAAAATCTGTTACTTTTCTTGGCCTTCCGGTCCAAGTAATCCCTACCTTCACTCTTCTAAGAATTTCCTGTTTCCCTAAGTTCAGATTAGTATTTTTTATTTTCCACATTATGTATCAGCACATGTTTTAAATGCAAATCTGACCATTCCGCTTCCTGGATATTTAAAATCCTTCCAGAGCTCCTCCTACCTGTAAGATAAAGTCCCAACTCCTCAGCATGATACGCAAAGCTTTCCACCATGAGGCCAAACAGTGGCAACATCTTCCCACTTCTAGGAAGCTTTTTCATAATCATTTTACTGTGTAGAGTAGAAATGTTCTTACACCCAAGCCCCAGCACCTACCTGCCCTCCCCAACCCATCCACTTCCCCTTAGTCTGTGCAGATGTGAGAAGCAACACCACCTCCGCAAAGAAGTCTTCTTCCTCACTCTCCAACCTAGCGTCACAAAGCATTTCACAACCAGCTTTACAGGCACTCTGCCTACATCTGGCAGTTACTTGCTTATCAGTCTGTTTCTCCCACAACTGAGCCATTCAAAAAATATGCGCAAAATCTGCATCAACGTGGATGGACCTAGAGATGATCACACTAAATGAAGTAAGTCACACAGAGAAAGACAAATATCATGTGACATCACTTACATGTGGAATCTAAAACAATGATACAAATGAACTTATTACAAAACAGAAACAGACTCACAGACATAAACTTATGGTTACCGGAGGGGAAAGGGGGTGAAATTTGGGATTAACATATATACACTACTGTATATAACATAGATTAAACAAGAAGAACCTACTGTATAGCACAGGGAACTATATTCACTACCTTGTAATAACCTACAATGGAAAAGAATCTGAAAAAGAACATATATACAGGTAGATATCTTTATCTACCTAGCTAGCTAGCTAGCTAGATATGGCTGAATCACTTTGCTGTACATCTGAAACTAACACAACATTATAAATGAACTATACTTCAATAAAAGGTTAATTTAAAAATATACATATGGGCAAAGAAATGCACTAAGAATACTTCCTTCAAGCTGATCATCTAAACTGTGAACTTGACACTAACCTTTGTGCCCCCAGCACCAGGAATGCCAGGACCCTATGGGAACTGGAATCCCAATATGCATTTTTGGAAGTACAGAAACCATAAACAAAATATAAAATAGATAAACAACAAGGACCTACTGCATAGCACAGGGAACTATACTCAATATCGTGTAATAACCTACATTAGAAAAGAATCTGAAAAAGAATATGTATGTGTGTGTGTGTGTGTGTGTGTGTATAACTGGATTACTTTGCTGTACACCTGAAACTAACACAACCTTGTAAATCAACTATACCTCAATAAAAAAATAGAATATATAGTTGTACATTCATATAATTGAAAACTATAGAGCAATGAACTACAGCTACAAGCAACATATGGATAAATTTTACATGTTAAGCAAAAGAAACCCAGTACGTATGAAAACATGCTGTATGATGTCATTTGTACAAATTTCAAAAATATGTAAAGACCAATCTCTGGTGTTAGAAGTCAAAAGAGCAATTACCTCTGAGGAAGAAAGAGGGCTAGTGATTGCAAAGACATATGAGAAGGCTTCTGGGGGTCTGGTAATGCTCTCTTTCTTGACCCTGCATAGTGGTTACACACGTGTATTCAATTTCTGATAACTTATTGACCTGTATCTTTATGATCTGTGCATCTGATGTGTATTCTACTTCCAAAAAGCTTTTTTAAATCATTGTGGTAATTTTAAAATTTTTCCTACAAGCCACAGGTCATCCTAGTTATAACCTTTCTAAAACACTTGTAGCCATTCAGCCTATTTTGTTTTCATGCTTATTATGTGCCCTTTTCTCTTCTATACACTGCTTAAAACCTGGCTTCCTATGAAAGTAAAAAGACCACAGAATAGGAGAAAAATTTTGCAAATCATATATGTGATAGAAGATGTGTGTCTAGAGTATATAAAGAACTCTTACAACTCAATAATAAAAGGACAACTCAATTATAAAATGGACCAAGGATCTGAATAGACATTTCTCCAAAGAAGATATACAAATGACCAATAAAAACATGAATGATTCTCAACATCATGTTATTAAAGAAATGTAAATCAAATCCACAGTGAGATACCACTGCACACCCATTAGGATCACCAAAATAAAAAAGCCAAACATGGCTTCCCTGGTGGCGCAGTGGTTGAGAATCTGCCTGCTAATGCAGGGGACAAGGGTTTGAGCCCTGGTCTGGGAAGATCCCACATGCTGCGGAGCAACTAGGCCTGTGAGCCACAACTACTGAGCCTGCGCATCTGGAGCCTGTGCTCTGCAACGAGAGGCCGCGACAGTGAGAGGCCCGCGCACCGCGATGAAGAGTGGCCACCACTTGCCACAACTAGTGAAAGCCCTCGCACAGAAATGAAGACCCAACACAGCCATAAATAAACACATGTGGGGTTTAAAAAAAAAAAAAAAAGCCAAACAGTACAGAAACAAGTGTTGGCAAGGCTGTGGGCAAACTGGAACCTTCATACACTGCTGGTGGGAATGTAAAAGGGTACAGCTACTTTGGAAAACAGTCAGGCAATTCCTCAAAAGGTTAAACATACAGTTACCATACGACCAGAAATTCCACTCCTAGGTATAGACCCAAAAGAAATGAAAACACATGTGCACACAAAAGCTTACACATGAATAGCAGCATTATTCTTAATACCCAGAAAGTGAAAACAACCCAAATGTCCATCAACTGATGGATAAACAAAGTGTTATATATCCATACAATGGAATATTACTCAGCAATAAAAATAAAGTACTGATTCATGCTACAATGTGGATGAACCTTGAAAACATTATGGTAAGTGAAAGAAGTCAGTCACAAAAGACCATATACTATATGATTCCATTTATATAAAATATGCAAAATAGGCAGATCTGTAGAAACAAAGTAGATTAGTGGTTGCTTAGGTCTGGGGGGACGGGAGGGGTGAGAGCTAAAAGGCATGAGGTTTCTTTTTGAGGTGATGAAAATGTTCTAAAATTGTGGTGAAGGTTGCACACAGCTGTGAATAATACACTAAAAACCATTGAATCGTATACTTTAAATGGGCTAATTATGTGATATGTGAATTATATATCAATAAAGCTGTTATTTTTTAAAATCTGCTTTTTTCTGCAATGGCCTTTAACAGCTGTGATGACTTCTTCAGAAGCGAGCCTCATTTTTCCTTATCAGCGGGATTTGAAATCCTACAATCACAACTTTTGTTTCTTGGAGCTCCCTACCCATCTGGATGAAACCATACTCCTTTTTATAGTTCTGCTGGCCGTGGAGGTACATTATCTGTTCTCTGAACTTTGTGAAATCTCTTCCTAAAAATCCAGGCCAAAAGATTCTCTTCCATCACGGCAAAACCCCAAGACGAAATAGCCACTTTCACCCAAAGTTCTCGGTATGAATCAGTTAGTCACAATTTCCATCTTCTGCCTTCTAAGAAAAGAACTACCAATAAGTCAAGGACTTACCAGATGTCTCCATTTATAGGGTTGAGATTTCCACGAATATACAGATAGTTGAAACACACCATTTATAAACTATTTTATCCCTGTGCCAGCTTTGAACTTACACATATTTATCCAGGGATGCATTTCAGATTAGGTTCTGGGATTGCAAAATCACAAAAGACACAGCCCTGGCCTTCAAGGTTTAACAGAAGAAGCAAACACAGAAAAATAATTTTAAGATGTTTTGACAAAGCTCCCCCAGCTTCCCTCTACCCTGGCACTTAAAACTTGACTTGTAACTTTCTGTTACTCATCTGCCAGCCTGGCTTGCGCTCATGAAAACAGATGCTCCCTTTGAATCCCAAGGACTGAGAGTGCCCTGAACACAGGACAGTTTCAACAAACTGTTTGTTGATTGAACATGTAAATGAAGAAGCATGAGTATGCAAGGAGAACCAAATGTGTCCCACACAAGTTCCTGCCCTGCCCTCTTAACCTCAGCTCACTGTTACAAATCCCAGCCACACCTGGCTATAGTACAGTCCTTGTTGAGGCTGGCAGGTAGCAAATTAAGCTGAGAAAATACCCAAGTTGATTCCTTCCTCTGTCCACTCCCCTTTCCTCCATCTGAGCTCTTAGCTTTCCTACCCCTAACCTCTCCTCACCTGATACCCAGGGGGAAATGTTCAGGATGACCTTTCAAAGACAACTACTGATGAGATGGGATTTTCCTGTGTAATGCAGATGAAATTGATTTTATAGATCCAAGAACCCACCCTTACAAAGCAGTGAAATTTATCTTTCCATCAGGGTCTTTAAAAATCCGAGGGAAACATACTAGGAAAACTGAAAAACTGGGAGGGCTCGTTAAGAAGGAAGGACGGGTAATTGGCATCTCCTGGACATCTATTATGTGCCAGGCACTGTGCGTGCTGCCACCCCACTGCCATCCTAAGTGCTCCCACCTTTCGGTACTAAATCCCACCTCTGAGAAGGACGTTACATACACTGTCTCATCTCATCTTGACAATAACCTTGTGAGTTAAGCATCAGCACTGTCCCCTTTTTAAACAGTAAGAAAGAGGTTGAGAAATTACCTGAGGTCACACTGGTAGGATGGAACCCAGGTCTCCAGTGCCAAAGCCCGTATGCGCCCCTGCCACTTACTATGAAACACTGTGTAACACTGGCCAGCACCTTAGCCTCTGACTCCATTTTCTAAATCTCAACTATAAAAAATGAGGAAAACTCCTTCCTCAAACATTGGCGATGGACATTAAATGAGACAATATATCAAAACAAGTGCTAGTACATAAATGACCCTGAAAAATAACACTGTTTCTTTCCTTGCTTCTCCTGCTATGAACTCTCCCAGACTTAAACCCTGGGCAAGCAGTGGACACAATGTAATTTGTATATCATCCCTCACACCCTGTCCTGAAGGGTAGGCTCTGCCTTACTCCCATAGAATAGATTGCAGTGAAATCAGTGCCTGAGTAAAGCATCTGGGATGCCAACTACCGCCCTACAAACTGTCAGAACCCACCACACTTGTACCGGGAAACTATTCAGAGAGAAATCTACGGTCAAAGCAGCTCTGGTTTTGCTCCCAGTGCCTCCTTCCTGAGGAATCCCAAACACCCCTCCCTAAGGCTTCTGTGCTCCACGTCACAGCCCCAGGGATAGAAACGCTGCACTTTTCCCGGGGCCTCTTTTCCTTCTCCCCATCAAACTGCACCTGAAAGCTCTCTTTCACTGGACAGATCCTCTCTGTTTTGCTTGTTTTTAGAAGCCATTTTTAAAAGACAGGGAACATGAAAACAATGATGGTTACCCCTGGGTGATAGATTGGTGGATGACTTTTTTCTTCTTCAAACTTTCTTGTAGTTTCCCAATTTTCCACAAAGCCTTATGCAATGCTTTCATAATAAAAAAGAAAGACTCTACATTGAAATGATTTCCTTAGTCTCCTGCTGGTCATTTTCTTTTATTCTTCCTGAGCTCCCCAACAAGCTGGCAGCGTCTTGAGAACAGGACTGCTAAATTATCTGCACAACACTCAGCACAGGGAACTTCCCTGGTGGCGCAGTGGTTAAGAATCCGCCTGCCAAGGCAGGGGACACGGGTTCGAGCCCTGGTCCGGGAAGATCCCACATGCCGGGGAGTGACTAAGCCTGTGCGCCACAACTACTGAGCCCACGCTCTAGAGCCCACAAGCTACAACTACTGAGCCCACATGCCGCAACTACTGAAGCCCACGCACCTAGAGCCCATGTTCCACAACACGAAAAGCCACCGCAATGAGAAGCCCGTGCACTGCAACGAAGACCCAATGCAGCCAAAAATAAATAAATTTTTTTGAAAAACCCAAACACTCAGCACAGTATCTGATGCACAGCAGGTGCCTGGCACAAAACAGCTCAGTCAATAGCTGTGGAGTGAATGATGAATATTCGGGTAATATTTAGAAATGGACTTTGTCGGCTGATAGTGGGCAGACCAAGGTGTGAATGTGGCATGTCCTTAGTGGACTTGGATTATTGCAGTTGTGTATCATTATTTACAAGGTAGCTTTCAAACAGTCAATGCAGTTAAACATGAAAAGTCTGCAACCTGCAGACAAGGTGAACTACTCAAGGTGATTCACTGCTGCAGTGGTCAACCAAGACCAGGACGGTGACAGATGCAAGATCCTTGTGCATCTTGCTATGAATGAGGGCACCACAAACTGAGTTCATTAAATAACCTCGGGGCTCTGTGCCCTAGTGAGATGGCACATCATGGCCCTGGTCAGCCACCAAAGTTCAACAACACACTTTATTATTTTTTTTTTTAGATAGAACTTATCTAATTTTTTTTTAAGATTTTTTTTTTTGATGTGGGCCATTTCTTTAAAAGTCTTTATTGAATTTGTTACAATATTGCTTCTGTTTTTTGTTTTGGTTTTTTGGCCGAGAGGCATGTGGGATCCCAGCTGCCCCACCAGGGATCGAACCTGCACCCCGTGCAGTGGAAGGCAAAGTCCCAACCACTGGACCGCCAGGGAAATCCCAACAACACACTTTAAAATTAATCTTTGTCCTTAAGGTTAAATAAGCCTAAATACTAAAGCAAACTATCTAGAGGGTTGATTTAACATGAAAGAGAAGTCTCAAATATTTGGTTTGGAGGAATGACCTGAACACAAAGTTTAAAGAACGGTATGCTGGATTCAATAAACATACAAAGCCCACAACTCAACAGAAAAATCAGGGCAGTAAAAATGTTCCCCCTTTTCACCATGACCTAAGTTAACTAATTAACTTTTACTAGTGACTTCAATTCTGTTTGATCAATTGAATGTGTGTTTCCTAGAAGCACACTTGATTGCCAGGACTGATCTTACACCTGTTCCTTGTATTTGCAATTAACTTCAGTTCCATTAACCTCTCTTTAAAAATCTATCTATTTCTAAGGTGCCTCTGACCTCTTAAAAGACACTTATTTCAAAACAATGCAGATGCTCACATGATGACAGCACGATAACTTTAGGGCAACAGGCAGAAATCAATGACAAGACGATAACTTCACAGCAGAATTCATGCTGCAAGATGAGAAAGTAAGCATTTCACCCAGAAAATACATTTCTCATGTTTTTTGGTCATGCCTTCAGTTGGGAAGTAAAATGAAAGTGTTCTTACTAGGAAAAAAAAAAATTCTGTGGTTATTCCAAACTCTGTGCAGATTTCTATTGATTTCACCACAATTATAAACATTTACATTTCCTCTAGCTATCTGTACTAGACATAGTAGGAGCCCCGAGCCTGGAACTTCTCTGGCAGGTAGGAGCCCCTCGTGAGGTTGTTTCCCACATCTCAGAAAACTGACCAAAGAGAACATTCAATGACAACTATTATTTTGACTCCACTGGAAGGGAGAAAAATACATGATCCAAAAATTTGGATAGGGATCAGACATACTCAGTCGTCTTCAACTCCTAAAAGTTCACTCATGCACCACCCAAGTTTTCTTGGTGAAGCAATAGGAGGAAGTAAGAGAAATAGAAAGAAATGAAGTTTAACTCCTGTGTAAACCATGCCTGAGTCCCCTGGAAAAGTGCAAACAGCGTCTCAAAACAACACAAGTTACTGAACCTTTCCAAGCTCCAGCTTCATCATCTGTTAACTACTGATAGAACCTGCCTCACAGAAATTCCATAAGGATAAAAATGAGATGGCATACATAAAGAACCTACTAAAAAACCAATGCATGGGTGAGGTTCAGCGGAAGACATTTACGACCACTGTTAACGGAGCCCTGGTGGAGGTCACGTTGACAGGCCAAAGTCCTACAACAGATACAAGGAAAGAGACCACCAAATGGGTCACATGCCAGTTCTGGGAAACCCAGATCATCGCCTAAGATACAAAGAACTGTCCCTGACTCTCCACCGTGGTACAACACGGCCACCACGCTTAAAAATTACACCAGCAAAGCCAGCCTTTCACTGGAGAAACGGGTGGGAAGCTTCCATCATCAGCATGGTATAGTGTTTAAGGGTGATGGTCATAGCAACCCTATTATATGTAGACAGGCTCTCTAGCATTCCAACAAGAAAACACATCCTATGCATACAGCCAAATCATGATTTCAACCATCTGGTCCCAACGGAAGACTGTACTAGACAATTCCTCAGCTCAGTGGCTATTGCAATGCCTGTTAATATGTATAAGAAGAAATTCTCTAACAAGAACTCAACATCTTGGCTCCCACTCAGAGTCCTAATATCTGTCTTGCAGGCTTATTATAAAGATTAGCAATAATGTGACACGAAGTGCCTGGCACAGTGGGTCCTCAATAAATGGTAGCCAATGTAAATTTTATTACTAGAAAGCAACAAAATCAAAAGGATGAACCTGTCATGATGCAATTGGGAATATACTTGTTCCTTTTCAACCGAGAAGTTAAGCTGCATGAAAACGACTGGTTAAAGAACACAGTAACAAGCCTTCCAACGGGGAGTAAACCAGTAAACAGCAGGTTAATCAGTTTACCACACAAGAATGCATGTCAATGCGCCCATCCCTCTGGGTCAAATAAACAAAATGAGAAATGGTTCCTATCCTCAAAGAATCTACATCTGCCTGAGGAGAAATCACAGGGTGTTTCACGGTCTGTCTGCATGCCCTCCTTGACTCGAGGTCCTACGAAAGCAAAACCCACAATTTTACACAGCCACACGATGCACGCATTCAATAAAAATTTGGCAAACAAATGCGACATTCATTGGATCTTGGGCCTAAAAGTGTTATCTAACTCAAAAGTTTCCAAGCCTGGCTTCACTACTCAATCTGAACTTTCCAAAGACGGAGAATCTGAGTACTTAATATGCTGCCCAGGTGATTCTGGATACTCCAGGGAGACAGAGAACCATGCATCTCACTGAGCCCCCGTGAACTGTATGTATGAATGGCCTTTACAATGACGCGGTCCTAAATGCATGGGGATGGGCAACAGAACATAGCCTGGCACACCTGCATGCAGCTCTAGAAAAGTCCTTTCTGATGCTCATTCAAACACCTGTATTTCCTCATTGTTCTACCCTGTGGGGTCTGAGAAAACAAAGGATTTCCAAATTGCCTAATGCAATTTATGACTGATGACTTCCCTGTGACTGATTTTCAATTCCTGTGACAAGGGATGACGTTCCTTCTGAGTTGTCTCCAGGTTAAACATCCTTGATGAATTAGGCATTAATTATTAAACTGTAAGCTCTTTAAGTATACAATACAGTACACCAGCATTCCAAACAAGGGAGAAATCGAGGTGAGTTACAGCAACCAGAAAGACAGCAATGAAGGAGGTGAGCCTTGAAGGTTGAGAAACTTACAGATAAAACTAGAGTTCAGGGGCTGGAATTGCCTCAGCAGGGACAAGGGAGACAAGATAATGGTGAAGAGCAAGATACGCAGGGAGGGGGATAAGAGAGAGAAAGAACTAAGTATATTGATTTCACCTACGTTTTGAATTGAAAGGAACTAAAATCGAAAATGAACAAAGGCTCAAAGGACGTCAGAAATAGTTGGGAAGAGGAGAGAACAGAGGCCTTGCACATGAAGGCAGAAACACAGTCCTACAGCCCTGGGGAGGCCAAAGAAATCAGATGAACAGGAAAGGAGAGGCCCAAGAGAAAGGTCACAAAGCAGGCAGGAAAGCGCACGTTTTGATGTGCTGGAACCACTTAAATTCCTCCAGGTTGCACACGTACCTAAAGGATCCATCAGAAGGAATAATCAGGCAAGACGCCCGGAGCCTGGGGCAGCAAGAGTCAAGCTGGTCAGAAAGGAGCTGCTCCAGCCACCCAGGTATAAAGGTCAAGGGTCTGTATCAGATGGTGGTCATAAAACAAAGAGGACAAGTTGAAAACGGTCAATTCAAAAGGAAGAGAAAAAGGCAAGGCTTACTCCTGGACCAGACCCAAGGTAAAAGAAAGGCAAGAATCAGAGATGACTTCTCAGAGGTATCTGAAATGGTCAAAGAAGAAGCAGGCAGTGGTCAGGCAGAGAGAGTCAAGCAACCATGCAATGGAGAGTAGTGAGTGCATTGGTGCATTAGTGCCGGGGAGGCTTTATTTACAAAAGCTTCAAAGTTCACTCCCGGTTCTAAACAAACGCACCCGGCAACAGGTGGTTTTGCTATTTTCTCTGGTCCCAGCACAGGCTGTAGTTTCTGTGTCAGCAGACAGGGAATGTCTGCTTTTGACTCTGAAATATGTAACATCACCACCAAAGTTAAAGTGCTTTGATAGGGCTCGGTGACATGAGCCAAGCACAAGAGGACACATATCGTATGTTCCCATTTATAGGAAACGTCCAGAAGAGGCAAATCTATAAAGATGGATAGTAGGTTAGTGGTGGCCTAGGGCTGGGCGCAGGGAAGTGGGGTGGGATTGGGGAGAAGTGGGGTGGGATTGGGGAGAAGTGGGGTGGGATTGGGGAGAAGTGGGGTGGGATTGGGGAGAAATGGGGAGTGACTGCAAATGGGCTGGAGCTTCTTTTGGGGTGATGAAGATGTTCTAAAATTGTTTATGGTGCTGGTTACTCTACTCTATGAACTACTGACCTATACACTTCAAGTGGGAAAACTGTACAGTAAGTGAATTAAAACTCAGTAAAGGTTATTAAAAGAAAAAAACCTTAGGAGTGCAATAAATGGGTACTATGACTTCAGAAGCTTAGAGATTATCTCCCCAGTAAAAATGATTATTAGACTAGAATTCAAATAAAAAGCCATTAGGCAATCTGGAAATCCTAAAAGATTTTAGAAAGTCTAGTAAGTTGTATTCCTCCTAGGAGAAAAAAATTCGGCATGGAAAAGATACAGAATTAAATATATAGATACCTTTCAAATTATTTCGTACAATTGATGTAAGTTTTCTAAAACGTACTTCAAAAGGAAAGACAAAGACTTAGGGTTTTATCAGACAATTATGTCAAGTGATACTGTACTGAATACCTATAGTTAAGTTTCTTAGAAGCTGAAATAAAATAACATATAGTAAGCCGATTCAATGAAAAGCAAAAAGATTACGTAACTTAACAATTATTGAGCAGATGGGTCAACTTATTTTATAAATCTGAGGACCTGAGAAAAGCCCTACCATAAAGACATGTCCTCTTACTTGAAAGACACCAGAGAACTACCCAAGCAATTTCTCCTCCACAATATCTACTGAAAAACATAGTTCCTGTTCCCCCGACGCCTTGCTTCAGTGTTAAAGCCATTACTGCTCTTTCCACTGAACACCCAGAATATTTTTTAGACCAAGTTCCCAAACGTTGTCAGTTATTCATCAAATGTTACATTCGCTACATGTGTCGGGCTCTCAAAGGCACCCTTTTAAAATGGCTTTACCTTCTCTTTCTGCGTCACATAACCTGCAATGAACACACGCCGCCGATGCCAACTAAATCTTGTGAACCAAGGATGAAACCAGGAGGGCAGTGAAGAAAGAGTAGTAGTGTTTCTGTTCAAAATGCCTTATGGATCCGAAGAACCGAGAACCACCATCCTATCTATTGACTGAAGATGTTCCTAAAGAAACATCTAACTGTTGAGAAGGTATCAATTATCAGCAAATACTGCATTTCAAAGATACAACCATTTGCTACTACCTCCAAGGAAAGACATGTAATAACTTCAAAATATCACTGATTGAAATATGACTGATGCTTTCAACACTTTTACTTGAATCTTAAATGAATTTTAATTCAGTGGATTCAAATATATATTTAGCATATTTCACCTGCCCAGAAGAAAATTTTAAGCAATCAAAACACCTAGGAATATGTAACTAGGCATTCTGAATCAGGAAACAAGGAGAATGGTCTCCCTAATAAATATGGTCTATTAGACCCTATTTGTTAACTGATCCAAGTTATGGAAAGCATAAAATAATAGAGACTTTGAGAAAGGAAAGAGCCAGGGTTTTTTCCTACTACAACATCCTCCCACGTAAATAAAATCACTCTGGCCTGAAGCCATGTTTATTAAGGGGAGAGTCTGGTACCACACACCACGTACTGCCCCAATGGCTCCACACAAAGTGAAGCCCTCTGACACCCCAGAGGGAACCAAAATACCAAGTTCTCCCAAAAGCTGCTCAGGAATCACAGAACAGAACAAAGAAAAAGCTTTTCCATCTATCCAGAGAGAAAACCAGCCTTTGGAGGGAAAATGCCAACTTTCCACAATACATTCTGGCCTATGAGTTAAGCAGTTCCACAGAGTATTTAAGATGGAAACCAGTCCACTTTCCAGAAATAATACCATCACAACGGGACATTACTTTAGAAGTTGGAACTTTTTTTCTCTCATTTGATCTCAAGAATTCTGAGAAGGGCAAACACTTTCCCCATTTCACACAGATGAGAAAACTGCAGCTCGTGAGGATTAACGGACCTGCCTAGCTGCCAACTTGACCTCACCCACGGATACCTCATACCCAACATGTACCAATCAGCTCAATTCTCCACCCAAACCTGGTCCTCAAGCCTTCCCCATTTCAATACCTGGCACCACCAGTATTCCAGTTGCTCAGGCCAAAAACCTTGGTGTTCCCCTTAACTCCACTCTTTCTTTCACTGCATATCATTCACCCTTCTGTGAGTCATGTTAGCCTCACTTGAGATGAGTCCAGGATCCAGGCACTTCTCATCTCCTCCACCAGTGCTATCATCACATCCCACCTAGGTCATTGCTAGAACCCTTAATATCTCCCTGTCTCCACCTCTGCCCCCACAATGGAGTTCTGTCCTTTAAAACTATGTCAGACCAAACCCTCATTCTATTCTCAAATACGTCAGATCAAAACCCCCCAGTGGCTTCCCTTATCACTCAGAGTTGCTCACTGCTGTATATCCAGGATGAGGACGGTATCTGCCATGTAGAAGGTGTTTACTGAATATTGCTGACTAGTAAGTGAAGGAAAAATGGCCACAGTCACAGAGCCAGGGCTACACAAATCTTCCAATGTTCTTTTGGTAACAGGAGACCAGATTTATAACAGCCAACAATCCACATGAGAGAAAATTCTTAAATTTTACCCTGCGTAACTGAACCTTCACATAACACATCATCAATACTATGTCAAATTTCTAACAACAAATTAAAATAAAAATATCATTGTATAAAGCCATGAAGGGACTGCCCTGGTGGTCCAGTGGCTAAGACTCCAAGCTCCCAATGCAGGGGCCCGGGTTTGATCCCTGGTCAGGGTACCAGGTCCCACATGCATGCTGCAACTGTGAGCCCCCATGCCACAACGAAGACCCGGCGCAGCCAAATAAATAAATAAAGATTAAAAAAAGAAAAAAGCCATGAAATCTCACACTAGGTTATCTGAGTATTACGGATTTGGCAGCATGGGCAACTGTCAGCTTATTATCACAGCACTGGGACGCAGATCTTCCGTGTGACATGATGTCACCATACCTCAAGACCACCTCACACATAAATGACAAGGGCTCTAAAAGACACAGAACTGAGCACCTAGGAGAAGAGGTGCTAAGCATTTCTAAATCTCTACACGCTGGCACTACACCAGTCATCTGAAACAGGAATTAAGTTTCTAGCGTGTTACAAGGAACATCAGAAAGGCTAGCTTTAACACTGTCTCCTGCCAGTTACAAGGAAAGACTTTCAGCTGAGTTAAAATGTTGATTATTTTCAGATCAGAGTGAAATTAATACGAAAATTATCCACCAGTGAGGAATTTTCCCACTAAAATGTTTGAGTTAAAAACAAAAACTCTAAATTTCTCTTTTTTTAAGCTCTTTCAAAAACACTTCTACTATGTGCAAAAAAAAAAGCCCTAAATCTCACTAAAGCACAATAATAAATTCACAGAATTGTAACCGTTGGCCTTAAAGGAAACCGAATTCAACCCTCACTCTTCCTATTACAAATGAAAAGGTGACCTGGTATGTAATAAATGAACAATGAAGACTTGTTAAATGAATGAACAAATCTATGAAGAGCCAAAAGGGGTGTATGACTTTTAAGATCTCACGATTAATGGAAAAATCCAGGATCGGCCAAAACTAGGCGTTTAGATGCTCTTGGAGCGGGCCTGGAAGTAGGGGAAACGAAGATTTGAAAACCGTATCTGGGTCCTCAGGAAAACCTTAAGCAAAATTCATTAAAGCCAGTTTCCTTCAGTTCTGTTACTTAGAAAAGCACTTGATAAAGTAAATTTAGCCAAGACAGATCTCCTTGGAAACCAAAAGGCAGAATTGTCTAGTGTTTCTTTCTTCCTCCACACAAAGAATATTTAATGTAGAACTATTTTCATAATAAACAACGACAACTGTTTTGCATCAAAAGTAAAACAGGTGGCCTTTGGCAAAAAAAAGAAAAATCCGACCAGCTGAGAGGACTGGAACACTCAGAAGGACCACATCAATCACTAAAAGAATGGCAGCCACATGAGGGCAGGAGCCATGCGTCCTTTTCCACTTGAAGCAGCCACTAGCCCCTGGCATAGAGTGAGAGTCAATAAATACTTATGAAATAAATGAGTAGATTACTCCTTGCGGACCCACCCATGCAGACTTAAATTCATTTGGTCACCACTAAACAATGCTTTACTACAGGCCTACTATATGCAAGCATACTACATTTTTCCTCCATAGAAATTCTACCAATTGTACCCTCAAGTAATACACCCAACCAAAATATCCTTATAGTTTCATTAAGAAGGTGAGAAAGTATGTCTTAAGTAGCCTAAATTACTTACTAAAGCAGCCACTGAGTTTGCTGTTCTGGGTTCAATCTCTCCTTCAACTCATCCTATACAACCCAGCCAGGTTAATTTTGTGTTCTTTGCACATCCTAGAAAATAAAACCGTACAGTGGCTAAGTATCCTATCTCTGTATGTGGCCCACTGCTATTCAGTGAGCAGAAATGGCAAATCAGCAACTACTGGACTGGAATGGGGAAGACAATAGAGTGTCGAGAAAAAAAATAGTGATGGGTCTTATAATAACTGATCCCCATTGAAAATCTTGAGATTACTATCAGAGGCTTTCATTAAAGACCCCCTTTTAGTGCAGTGATAGAACTGACACAGATGGTTTGAAGTATTTATACCCATTGAGGTACACATCCAATCTTCAAGACCAATTCAAGGCCCATCACCTTTTTGAAGCTTTTGCAAGCCATTGGATTCAATATCCGATGAAGTGCTAGACTATAGCTCTTACTATACTAGTTGCCGATTGACAGCCTCACATACATTCTGCCATTTAAATCACCTTATGGGGGCTTCCCTGATGGCGCAGTGGCTGAGAATCTGCCTGCTAATGCAGGGGACACGGGTTCGAGCCCTGGTCTGGGAAGATCCCACATGCCGCGGAGCATGCCCGTAAGCCACAACTACTGAGCCTGCGCATCTGGAGCTTGTGCTCTGCAACAAGAGAGGCCACGACAGTGAGAGGCCCGTGCACCGCGATGAAGAGTGGCCCCCGCTCGCCGCAACTAGAGAAAGCCCTCGCACAGCAACGAAGACACAACGCAGCCAAAAATAAATAAATAAATAAATTTTAAAATAAATAAGTAAATCAATCACCTTACTTCATTCTTTAAGTGGGTCTAGTCCCCTCCAAAAAATGAAAAATTCTTTGAATTGTTTTCTCAATTGTTAATCTCTCTATTACTTCTCTATTTCTCAGCACCTACAATAGCATAAGTTAAAAATAACTGTCACTCAAACTTCCTGATTTCAAAATGTATTACAAAGCTAAAGTAATCTAAAAAGCTAAAGGCGGTACTGGCATAAAGACAGACAAACAGATCAATGGACTAGAACAGAAAGCCCAGAAATAAACCATCATGTATATGGCCAGCTGGTCTTCAACAAGGATGCCAAGACCACTGAAAGGGGAAAGCACAGTCTCTTCAATGAATGGGGCTAAGAAAACTGGATACCCGCACACAAAAGAATGAAGCTGGATCCTCGTCTTACACCACAGCCAAAAATTAACTCAAAATGGATTAAAGACCTAAATGTAAGAACTAAAACTATAAAACTTCTAGAAGAAAACACAGAAAGCTTCATGACATTGGACTTGGCAATGATTTCTTGCATATGATGCTAAAAGCACAGGCAACAAAAGCAAAAATAGACAAATGGGATTACATCAAAATTTAAAACTTTCATGCATCAAAGGACACAGAAGAGCAAAAAGAAAACATACAAAATGAGAGAAAATATGTGCAAATCATACATCTGATAAGGTGTTAATATCCAGAATATATAAAGAACTCCTACAACTCAACAACAAAAAATCAAATAACCTGATCAAAAAATGAGCAGACTTGAAAAGACACTTCTCCAAAGATGATATGCAAATGGCCAACAAGCATATGAAAGATGCTCAATATAACTTATCAACGGAGAAATGAAAATCAGAACCACAATGAGATATTACCTCACACCCATTAAATGGCACTATCAAAGAAACAAAATAACAAGTGTTGGCAAGGATGAGGAATAACACTGGTACACTGCTGGTGGGGTATAACCTCTATGAAAAACAGAATGGAGGTTACTCAAAAAACGTAAAAATAGAGCTACCATACGATACAGAAATCCCACCTTTGAGTATATATCCAAAGGAATTGACAGCAGGGTCTCAAAGAGCTATGTGAAAACCCATGTTCATAGCCACACTATCCACAATAGCCAAGAGGTAGAAGCAACCCAAATGTCCATCTATGGATGAATGGATAAATAAAATGGGATACAGACAATGTAATATTATTCAGTCTTAAAAGGGAAGAAAATCCTACCACATGCCAACATGTATGAACCTTGAGGACACTATGCTAAGTGGAATAAGCCAGTCCCAAAAAAGACAAATACTACATGATTCCACTTATATGATGTATCTAAAGAGGTCAAATTCATACAAACTGAAAGCAGAATGGTGAGTCCCAGGGATGGGGGGAGGGGAAAGGAGAAGTTGTTTAATGGGTAGAGTTTCCAATTTGCAAGATGAAAACAGTCTGGACTTCTGTTTCACAACAATATGAATATACTTAACACAACTAAACTGTATACTTAAAATGGTTAAGATGGTAAATTTTACACTATGTGTTTTTTATCCCAATAAAAAAAGTAAGTGCCAACATGCAAACACCAAGTTGGATTTACTCGTTCTACCTCCACTGCCGGAGTCTAAGCAGCCTGACCCTTTTACCTGCTGGCAGTCATTTCCAAATTTCTTCCAAGTTGTCTTTTTTAATCAAGGGAACTGTACACATGATCGAAGGCCCTCCCTTTACCTTACTGTCAAGCATAAATCCAAAAATGACATAAAAGCCATTGTGTTCTCAACTGGGCGGGAGAGAAGCATAACATAATCACCTATTGAGTTTCTTCAAACCACCCAACCCATCCACCCAGAGTAATACCCCAGAGTTCACTGCGGTCCTCCACCCTCCCCCAAACACACACCTGGCCCAACCCGCTGAAAACCACTATTTTAAAGTGCTCCCTTGAAAATGACCTTCAGAACAATCCCACCGAAAGCAATTATTAGGCTGAGGCTCTAACTTTTAATAGGCCTTTTCTGTGACTCCTATAGCTCTCCATAACCTATCATGTATCTACTGAAACATTATTTTGTCATGCAATTATACCTCATTTCCTATTACAAAGGATCAGTACTAAGATCCCAATTTAAAAAAAAAAAAAAAAAAAAAAGTAACACTGAGACTCTTGGAAGAATCACAGGCATTTCTCAAACTGGAAAAGAGATGAGGGTCAGGAACCACATTCAGTCTCAAGCCTCCTAACAGGTTTCCCAAGGGCACATTCTGAGCCAGGAGTCAAACCCCACCCCAAACATATATACACACAGAGCACCCTCTCTTTACACATGAAATTCTAGCTACACAGAAGTTAGACTCTGACAAAATATATTGGCAGAAGCTTCTGAGGTCTTCGCTAGGGCAGCCAGAAGTATGATTAGGGAAAAGGGGGGAGTTAAATCAACTACACACTAACCCTCATTTCAAGAATAAGAACATCTGTTTTCTAAGTCTTTGAAAGAAAAGGCAATATGGTTCCCAAAAGTCACATACTTATATTTCTTGCAAAAATATGGGAAAATACTTCTTTCCATTTTTTTCCCTAGCTATGTACAGGTGAAGCAAGGAATAAAAGTTAGTCAAACTGGGTGAAAATTTTAGAACATTCTATTAATGTATAATTATATATCCTATAGGTATCTCCTTATAAGCACCCTCTCTTCTTGAAGGCATGAGATACCACAGTTCAGTTATCACAGTTGCTTTGCTGAAAGCATCAAGAAATGAAAAGAAATTTGTAAAAACAAATAGTCGATCAATTCTGAGAACTAAGATGTTAAAGGAAATGCAAGGAGCTTAGAATATATCAAACTAGAATCCCTATCTAGGCAAATAATTGAGAATATGAAAAAATGAATTAGAAAAAGATAATATAGAAGCCAATGTAAATGATACTGATCACAGTCAAGTCTCGATTACAGGAACGTGGTCATTCAGCACATGGTCCTTTGCGTTTTACTTCTAAATAGCTTTATTCCGAGAAGTTTGGAACTCATTCTAAAAGGAAGCAAGACATTAAGCCACAAAAAAACTACCAATGACTATACTTGTAGCTTTGGTAAAAGGCTTCCTGGAAAAAACAGAAAGAGAAAAGAGGAATAACCAAAATTCACTCTGGTGTCTGCGAAATTCATTTTTAACCTAAGACCGGCTTTGGAGGAGGAGAGAGGAATAAAGGAATCCAGTGGCCACCACGGTTGGATGGCCAGTTGGCTCAAGTTCCCTCTGAGTGATCCCTGTATGTGTACAAATCAGTAACTCTCCCTCTCCAGGCCAACGTTCTCCAGCACGCATACATTCTCCTCATGCCTCTCCATAATTGAAAAAAAAAGGGAAATCTAACATTATGTAATTGCCCGCTTCCCACAATTTAAAGTTAGGCATACTACAATCCTAATTAGAGGGAGAACTTAGTGCAACATGACAAGTAACAAATTAGAAATCTACAGGCTGAAAATTCTCATCCCAGACCTCCGGAGGCCAAGAGAAACAGCTTCGCCTGCCTCTGTGGCACACCCCCAATAGACTACTGTTGACTAACGTCCAATGAAAGAAGCCCCTGACATTCCTCTGTGTCACGGTGGTGTCATCTCTCTAGATTTTCGAGAAAGCTTTCATGTTATCTTTGCAACTGGGGTTACCTCACTCCTCCCAGGCCAGAATAAAGGAGAAAATGGATGTGGACCAGTCCTTACCCTCAAAAGATACACCCAATGGATTTTCTTACCCACTTGATCACAAACCCAGTCACACTCGTGCTATTCTAACCCTCACTCAAATCACCTGCCTTTTAAGAGATCCAAAGAAAAGGGGCTCTTTCCCACGTTTCTATGACTCGCTCCACAGCTCATCAGAAACCCACCAAAAGAAAAAATGAGCTCTCATCTGAGGATAAGTAACTTAATTTGTATTAAACCTTTGGAAAACAAAGTGCCATCAAAGTGTGTGGGCTTTGTTTTTTTTTTTCTTTATTAGCTAAGCACAGCAGAAAACTAAAAACAAAAATCCAATGAGGCCAATTTATTTCCCACACCAAACCAGTAAAAGCGCAATGGATATAAAGTTGGACTGTCGATCTAAAGGGATAGTAGAAAACCCCTATTTTAAATAGCACTGTATGTGGAACAGACACAAATTTTTGTGTGAGTGCTGAAGGAATAACATAATGCTTTACCCTCCTGGGGAAGGGAGAGTCCCTCATCTAAAGGGCAGTCACCCAAGTGGCAGGGATGTTTCTTCTCTCCTGGCTCAGATTACCCCAGCGGAAGTTGGGTGGTGCTATAGAAATCACTCACGTTTTCAACAGGAAGCTCCTACAACACTGTCCTGTTTTACGTGCAATTATACCTCCACCTAACAGATCCTCCCTAGCTCCTACCCCTGCCCCCAGTAACCCATACATGAAGAAGCCACTGTTCCAAAACTAAGGGAGGCACACCACTTTCTTTTACAAATGAAAAATGAGTTTAAGAAGAGACAAAAAAGATGGTCAACTACAACAAATTAAGTCTGGCTTCTCTAAAGAGCATATAAGTATATTATGCTCTGAGTTAACCAAGATTCCTTTAAAAAAAAAAACAACCTACAGGCTCTACCATGTAAATACTTTAACTAACTCATAATGTCTTTTGCCATAACTTTGTAATTTGAGTAACTCTAAACCTGAGTTACCAAACACTACATCCGTGTGGTTTTCATGGCTTTTCAACCTTCATGTACATTTTGTTTCATTAAGTTTTTCTTCTTCTCATTTTAGACATGTAATAAATACTGAACACTTGAGTGGGGGGAAAAGGTAGTAAATAAATTTTAACATAAGACTCTAAGGTAGGGGAAAAAAAAAAACCAGGAAGCAAAAGAGTACAGTTAAATCTGAAAACCTGCCTTCCCATCACTGCATGATCACTGACTAGTTCTTCTACAGCCTTTAAAAAAATCACTTCAACTTTCTGGGCTTCAGTTTCCTCATCTGTAAAATGGGGAAGAAGGGTGAAATGATTTATACTCAAAATCCCTCCTAAACCCAACAATCTATGAATCTGTTCATCAGGAAGCAAGAAAATGCAATTGCAAATAAGACTATGGTTTACAAATTACTTTCGTACATATATTCTCAATAATTTTTGCAGCAAAGCAGTGAAGCAAGCATTGTGCCCACTGCTGCAAAAAAAAGACGCTGTTTCAGAAAGTTCAGGAAGAGGTTCGATTACTTTTTAAGATCCCATAGCTGGAAAATTTGAAACCCAGGCCTTCTGAGGACAAATACTGGGCCCCATTATTTTAAAAATTAATTTAGGACTTCCCTGGTGGCGCAGTGGTTCAGAAACCGCCTGCCAATGCAGGGACACGGGTTCAAGTCCTAGTCCAGGAAGACCCCACATGCCGTGGAGCAACTAAGCCCGTGCGCCATAACTACTGAGCCTGCGCTCTAGAGTCCACGAGCCACAACTACTTAGCCCACATGCCACAACTACTGAAGCTCGCACGCCTAGAACCCGTGCTCGTCAACAAGAGGAGCCACCCCAATGAGAAGCCCGCGCACCACAATGAAGAGTGGCCCACTTGCCGCAACTAGAGAACGCCCGCACGCAGCAAAGACCCAATGCAGTCGAAAATAAATAATTTATTTAAATTTATTATAAATTAAAAAATTAATTTAAATAAGTTACAACTCAGAAATAATTGCCTGCTCTGCAAAACTTTTATGGGGGCTTCAGCGTATCAGAACACCAAACCAGGGAAGGTCACTGCAAATGGCCCCATTGCGCTGTATGTTCCTTGAGGCAAGCAACACACTTTTACCCACCACTAGAATCACGGAACTCGACAGCGTGCCTCCCAGACAGAGGCACTCAATAACTACCTTTTGACTTAATACAAATCTCAAAAGATTAGGAATATGGTGACATTATGAAGGAAAATTCTTTTTCTGAATTTGAGATATGAACTTCTGCAATCTCAGTCCAAAGGAAGAAAGAAGCATTCTATATCAGAGCACTAGCTCTATATGTGAAGGATGAGTCTATTTGTCTTCCTTAGAGAAAGTCCAGTTCGGTCAGTGAATCAAAAGGCTCAAATCTGCCACATCACCTGAAAATCTTCAGGCTAGGCACACTTCATACGCACATTGAAGTGGACCAACAGAAATGACAGCAGGACAGTGAAGACCAGTAGAAGCACATAACCATGTTATCATCAATCACTACATACCTTCCCCTAAACTGGAAAGAGTCAAAGAATCCATACTCTTACACTGTTCTGCCTCTTCTCATGCTCCTGTTTCACAGCTCAAAGAGACAGAAAACAGCCATGTATTGAAAAACTCAAACTGCAAAAGTAAGAACGGACACACGTCCCAACTCATAGTCAACCAAGATCCTCCAAAGTTTACAGAATCGCTCATCTCAAGCAAAATCATGACTTCAATAAAGTTACGAGAGGGACTTCCCTGGTGGCACAGTGATTAAGAATCCGCCTGCCAATGCTAGGGACACGGGTTCGAGCCCTGGTCCGGGAAGATCCCACATGCCGCGGAGCAACTAAGCCCGTGCGCCACAACTACTGAGCCTGCGCTCTAGAGCCCGCGAGCCACAACTACTGAAGCCCGCGAGCCACAACTACTGAAGCCCGCGAGCCACAACTACTGAAGCCCGCGCGCCTAGAGCCCGTGCTCCACAACAAGAGAAGCCACTGCAATGAGAAGCCCGCACACCGCAAACAAAGAGTAGCCCCCGCTCACTGCAACTAGAGAAAGCCCGCGCACAGCAACGGAGACCCAATGCAGCCAATAAATAAATAAATTTTAAAAAATAAAAAAATAAAAAAAATAAAGTTACTAGAAGGTGTATTTTAAAAGTTGTTAAAAAAAATCAAGATGTGGCTGGCGGGTGGGGGTGGGGAGACCTACACCAAAATTACACACCTAATTCAATGCAAAAGCAAAGTTAAGAAAGTCAGGATAAGTAAGTAAGTAAGTAAGAAAGTCATATAGAATTTCAGTGAGCTGCTTTGCAATTATTACTGCAATTATTACCAGTTCAAGTCAACCTTGTCACAGAATCCTACGATGAACTCACAACTAATACTGACACTTCAGCTCTAAAAAGTTCACTGCACCAGAACTGCAATTTCAAACTCAAGGAGCAGTACCAGGAACCGCAGAGAAGCTAACAGCAACACCTACTGACTGTCTTGAGCCACTTGCCAAACTTGTTCTCTCAGTCAACTAGAGAAATCTAATGATACAGTCAACTTCAGGACTCCTTTACTTAAGCATAAAGAGATAAGAAAATAAGTTGTCAGCCACATAATACCATTCATCTGGCAAAATCTCTTACTTTGCCCCAACCATTTACGTGCAAATCATCACCCAAATCATTTTGAATGCACTGTTAATTGCTAATGCCTGAGTATAATTTATTCCATAGGAAAAAAGTTTTAATATTCTCGTTAATAACTGGTATGTCATCTAGTAGTCAGACACTTCAGTGACCATAAACTTCTTTATGAAAACCTTTTATTTGAGACTACTGCTGTTTCTACTGTTCTATATTATTTCCATCGGCTTTTTTTTTTCATCCTGGTAAAGGTGGCTTAATTGCAGCTTTCAGAAAATGAAGGGGGAAGGTGAAGGTCATTAAATCAGGATTTTAGAGAAAACAGTTACTAAACTGGGTGCAGAGAACGATTGTATAGGACTTCATCTTGTACTTTTCCAAAAGATTAAGTCAGAGAATCTTTGCCTTGGATGAATATTCCATATGAGAAAACGAGAGAAAGTTGACACTTAACTCCCACAGAGTACCAGTATAAAAACAATGTCTTTAAGAGTCTGAGTCAGAGTTTCAACATGAAAGGTTTGCCTTATAGAGGAAACGCCAACCCCAGTCCATCCAGATAGACCTGGAACCTGACTGAAGTCAACACCTTTACTCTAAAATTTGCAGCGCGTCATTGGCTCCCAGTTTAGAAATGTAATCGTTTAGCAGGTAGTAAGAATTTCAGTAAGTGCTGCCTCAAATACCCGTCATGATAAATAAAATCTGTAAGGTAAATGCAGTCTAGGATCCATCAGTCCCCAAATGCTTCTCTTCAAAACAAGCATCAACAACTCAAACATCTTCCTTGAAAGTGAGCCATTTCCCTTGCCTATGTTTTCCAAACGGTGAACCCAATGAAATTTCAACCTGTCCAACAAGATTACTTGTCCACCTAGAAATGCCGTGGAGCGACAGGGAGCTTGGCAAATACCCTTTAAGGTCAGGATAGAAGTTGGAAACAGATGGGGCGAAGGAGAAAAACTTCTTTTTTGCAGTACCTTCTCGCCTCCCCAGCCCTCTTGTGGTTTACTTACTCCAAGAAAAGCAGGTTTGAGCAGCTCCGGCTTTCACTCCCCCCAGACCCCGGGAGAGAAACGAACCACCCGCGGGCAACGAGCTGCTCTTCCCCCTTTCTCACGATCAGACCTCTCGGCCTGTCCCTCCGGCATAGCCTGCAAAGCGCTCACCCAGGTGACTGAACTGGAAGAGTCTCCCGGTGGAGACGAGAGCAGCCTGGTGGGCGCAGCCACCCCAAGGGGTCGCGGGTCTCCGGGCCTCTCTCACAGACGCCTGGCGGAGAGTTGTGCAGATTCGGATTCCGAGGTGCGCGCGCGCGCGCGCGCCGGGCGCAGTGCAGCTCGGACTCGCCCCCCGCCGGGCTGCGCTATCAGCACGCCACCAAATCGGAAATAAAACTTTCACCGGCCTCTCGGCGTCCTGCTCCGTGCCCTGGGCCTGAGCCCCGGCCAGAAATGGGGTGCGGGCTGTCAACAGTCTTGCACCCCCGCTCCCCTGCCCGGACCCGGGGCGCGGGAGCCACTTACCGCTCGGCCCGGCCTCCCGGTGTCGCCGCACGTCCGGGGCGCGTCCGCCGCGCGCTCTCCCTGGGGTAAAAAAGAAACCTTACAGACGGTCGGCGCGCGCTCACTCGCCGCCTGCTCTGCGGAGAACGGCAGGCGGCGAGGCAGGGGCGGGCGCCGAGCGGAGGGGGACCCGGGGGAGGCGGGGGCGGAATCAGCCCAACTCCCGAGCCTGGCTCCGAAGGGGACGCGGAATGCAGGCTGGAGAGCAGCCGGCTGGGGCCGCGCTCCCGGCGGAGTGGGGGCGGAGGTGCCCCAGTCCCCGGGCATCAACTATTGTCTGGGCGCTCGGGTCCCCACTCGCGCCGCCTCCGAGGCTCAGCGCTCCCCATCCCACCCGGCTGCCTCCAAGAGAAAAAGCTGAGGGGGCAGCCGGCGCGGGAAGCGAACGCGGTGTGGCTGAGCGGCCGGGGGCCAAAGTCTGAGGTGGACGCGGGGGAAAGGGGAGGTGCGTGCCGAGTGGGGGAGGGGACAGGTAACTGCAGAGGGGGCGGGAAGGCCCGGGAGGATTGGTGGGGGGAGGAAATGGGGAGGGAGCCACGGAAGCCGGAGAGGGTGGAGTGGCTGGGGGGGGGGGGCGGCATCTGAAGCCCAGACCTGGCCCTCCCCGGGGACCCTCCTCCCGGAGACTCAGCGCCGCTCTGACTTTTCGCTCACTCGCTCACGCACACAGTGAACTCGCTCACAAAGTTGCCGGCGGTGGCGGCGCCTCCCTCGCCCTTCCCCTCCCCGCCCCATTCCTTCGCCTCCTTCACTCCCTCCCCAACTCTCGGGTGAGATCACCGCTGTGCAGCTCAGCTCTGCGCTCAAATCTCGCGAGAGAAAAGGCAGCTCAGCCCAGACGGCGGGGGAAGTGGAAGGAATTAGAGGAAGGTGGGGGACCGCAGAATTCCTAGTTGCTATGACGACGGCAAAGCCCTGGATTCCTGTCTCCTGCAGAGAGCCCAGGCAGCAAACGTGGGTGTCGTTTGCAACCTGCCCCCTCCCTTGCCCGACGCCCTAATGGTGGGGAAAGCAAGGGCTAGAAGCTAGAACCTATTTGAGAGGGCATCTGGAGAAGACCAGCGTCATGATATCTGGCTAAATCTGGCAAATGAGGCTAATTATTTAAGAGATTCTGGGACAGATTTCTGCCATAGAAGTCAGCACATATCTGAACCCCCAATTTCCTACCATATATTCAGTTTTTCGACCTTCCTGTCTAATCTCATCCCCCACCCCTCACCCACTCCGTACGCTCCCTCTCTCCTCCCCGCCCCCCCCATCACCACCGCCACCACCAGACTGAGCTCCTTGAGGACCTGCCTTATCCATCTTTGTATTCTCAGCGCCTCCACAGGCTTGGTACATAGTAGGTATTTACTTAATGCCTATGGTGGGAAATGAACGCCACAAGCTGTACGTGTCCTCAGTACTTTCACCCTACCCTGGAAAGTACTTAGGCTTAGACTATGAATTTCTGCTCCACAGTTTGGCTTTTGACTTTGCTAAACTATCCTTCCCTTTCTGTTCACACAGAATTACCTATTTTTCAAGAGTTACAATCCTTTCTCTTTCTCAATCTTTGTGTCATAAAAACCCTATTCACCATGGGGGACCAGGTAATCATTAAGCTTCTTCAGATACCATCCTACCTACTCCAAAATGCTGTTGAGGATGAAGATATTTTCTCATCCCCTGTTTCTTCTTTTGATTGTAGAAACTTTTCTTTGGGGGTTTTATATACTCACTGCCTAAATAAAATGGATACTGTTAATAGAAGTTAAGCTTAAACTTTCGATATCAAAATGAATGAGTAAAAATAGATTCCATGGGGCTTCCCTGATGGCGCAGTGGTTGAGAGTCCGCCTGCCGATGCAGGGGACACGGGTTCGTGCCCCGGTCCGGGAAGATCCCACAGGCCGCGGAGCCTGCGCGTCCAGAGCCTGTGCTCCGCAACGGGAGAGGCCACAACAGTGAGAGGCCCGCGTACCGAAAAAAAAAAAAAAAAAAAGATTCCATGATATGTGAATTATATCTCAATTTAAAAAAAATTCCATCTCTATCTACATAAATACGGGGAAACCATTATTTAAATCAATCCCTTGGAACTAGAAACCCAAAAAGTACATAAAGATTCTTTTAGGTTACATGCAAGCTTAAATGTCATGTCGGTGAAAGTTTCTATGTTAGAAACCTAATGATATAGTGATACAGTGATAAAAAAAACACTAGACAAAGTCAGGAAACTAGGGCTTGAGTTTTTCTGTGTTGCTAATAATTGAGTCTCCTTGAGAAGTTATTTAATCTTTCTGATTCTTCATCTCTAAAATGAGGGGTAGCCCACATGTTAGGTCATTATAGCTTTAAAATTCTGTGGCTCTTAGACCTATACAAATTTCCAGTAAATAACAGATATTTTCCTTTTACATCAAACAGAATTTTTTAAATGTTTCATTTTACAGTAGGTCAGTTTCACAAAGTTCAGCTACATGTTGACAAGTTGCTTTTCAAGTTCTCTTGTCTCAACTGTAAAAACAACAGGGACTTCCCTGGTGGCGCAGTGGTCAGGAATCCACCTGCCAATGCAGGTGACACGGGTTCGATCCCTGGTCCGGGAAGATCCCACATGCCGCGGAGCAGCTAAGCCCGTGAGCCACAACTACTAGCCTGTGCTCTACAGCCTGCGAGCCACAACTACTGAGCCCACATGCCACAACTACTGAAGCCTGAGCGCCTAGAGCCCGTGCTCCGCAACAAGAGAAGCCACCCCATGAACAGTAGCCCCCACTCACCGCAGCTAGGGAAAGCCAGCATGAAGCAATGAAGACCCAACGCAGCCAAAAATTAATTAATTAATTTTTAAAAATTGACCATGTTACAGTAATTTCAAAGGGAATCCATTGTTCTTTATTTACTTTTACACTAACTCAAAACAGATTTCTTGTTATTTAATAAATATGCTAACTCAAAGACCCAAAGTAAATACATCCACACCCCCACCAAAATAACTATAAGAAGGAAGGAGGGAGGGAAGGAAGGGAAGAAGGAAGAAACGAAGGAAGGAAGGGAGGGAGGAAAGAAGGAAGGAAGGAGGAGAAGAAGGGTGAGTCAAATTCACAGACTGGTATTTTTAGTATCAAATTTTTACAAAGAAACACATTGGAGCATCACCATCAATCCTGTTGATCTGTTTTCAGGAGCTATCTTTCATAACATAGCACACTATTGTAAATCACTTGTTCATTTGCCCTGGCTCGGCTTTTAACATAGTTTTGCCCCTAAAGGATGGCTGCCAATCTGTATCCACCAACCCAGTACAATTTCAGAACCACCTGTTTTATGACTCCCAGATAGCCATTTGATACATTTGAAAAAACTGACCCAAGTGCTAGCCAAATCTATTAACTTTTTTCAGTGTTTCTTATGGGGCTCAAGAGATGGGTATTGGCCTCAAATTACAAAGATAATTTCCCTAACCTTCAGGCATAGTGGAAGAGTAAAGACTGTCCTAGGGTTCTAAAACTGCTCTTTCAAGACCGTAGGCTACTATTTACCCCTCACTGGTGGCAGAACTTTCAACAGTATGTCTGAAGGAAATAAAAGGCAAAATCCACCAAAGCTGAGGTTTCAACTACCTGGTTCTCTGGGTCAAGGCACTCTGTCTGCATCTTCCCTGACCTTCCTGGGGTTTCAAAATAGCAGACAAGGAGCAGCAGAAGAGGGAAAGTGAGACTAGAGAGTTTGTCAAGCACAGATTAGATCTCAGCCACTTCCTGCCCACTCCATCTGTTGGCTGTCTATCCACTTCTGCCCAGCCCCCTCCCCGACACGCTCAAGGGACATGTAACCTTTTCTCTGATACGAGCTCCCTCCCTATTAACTTCTCAGTTTGTTAAAGCTCAGTTGAATTCACTTTCCTCTGGTTATTCACTTCTACTCAACAATGCACCCTAACATATCAAATATGGAATGAATTTTGACACAAAGGCCTACCAAGCAAGGAAAATATATGTTTTTATTAATATTATAAACATCGATTCACATTTGCATGTTTTACAGTTAAAATCTGGTCTACCCAGCCTGTTATCATCAGTTCAGAACTTCCTGTTATTGTCTATACCGCTACAGGGCATTACTAACCAATATTCAGAGAAACGACTCAATCATAAAGAAGGACCAAAGTCCTCCTCAAATCATCCAAGATTAAATTATATCCAGTGCTGTTTCACTTTTAGGATTTGATTGTTTCAGCCCTAGGTGATATAATTCTATTGACCTGAATACTAGATTTCTTAGAACACCTCATTCTCCCATTTACATTACAGTATTTATTACATGTTTAAAACATCAACTACTGTATAATCAACGAACATTCCTCAGCAAAGCTACTACACTTCCTGTCCACCCTCCCACTCTTCTAAAGGACTATTTCATACCTTCTCCTCCTCCATCAAACTTCCTGCTTATTACTCACAGGTAACCGCCATGCATCTTTCATTGGTAAAATAGAGGCAACCAGAAGAGAACGTAGCACACACTCCATCCCTACGTCTCTATCTACTAACCCACCTGCATCTGTCTGCATGTACTCTTCTGTCCTCCTGGCACTTAGGATAAACTCTCAGTGCTCTTAGCCAAGATTAACCTCTCCACCTGTGTACCCGTCCCATCCCCTCTGACTCCAGGACATTGATTCAGCAACTGTCACCTCTCTCTTGCATCAGGAAAATTTCCCTTTCTATGGAATTGTTTCTGAGTGCTTACAAGCATGCTGTAATGTCTGCCTGGTAAAAAATCAAACATTTCATAGATTCCATATCTCCCTCTGCTTCAATTCGCTACTGGATTCTTCAAAAGGTTTTTCCACACTTGCTATCTTCAATTCCTCCCCTTCCATTGTCTTGAATCCTCTCTGAGCAGCCATTCTCGCCCACCACTCCAGAAGAAACAGGTCTTCTCAGGGTCCCTAGTGACTGCCTCATTGCTAAATCCAGTAGGCAATTCCTATCCTCATCTCACCCAACTTCTCAGCCACTGGGGAGAGGTTGATCACTCTTACCCTTGAAACAATTTCTTCACATGGCTTCTGGATTAAGAGTCTGTCTTGAGTAACCTATACCCACTACTATATATAAAATAGATAAACAGCAAGGACCTACTGTATAGTACAGGGAGCTCTACTCAATATTCTGTAATAACCCATATGGGAAAAGAATCTGAAAAAGAATATGTATATATACATACATATACTTATATTCGGTTGGCCAAAAAGTTCACTGGGGTAATAGCTTACAGAAAAACCCAAACGAACTTTTTGGCCAGCCCACTATATGTACATATAACTGGATCACTTTGCTGTACACCTCAAACTAACACAACATTGTAAATCAACTATAATTAAATTTAAAAAATAAATAACGTGGGGGGGGAAGGGTAAATTAGGATCTTGGGATTTAAATACACACACTACTATATATAAACTAGATAACCAACAAGGACCTACTGTATAGCACAGGGAACTCTACTCAGTATTCTGTAATAACCTATATGGGCAAAGAATCTGAAAAAGAATGAATACATGTGTATGTATAACTGAATCACTTTGCTGTACACCAAAAATTAACACAACATTGTAAATCAACTATGCTCCAACAAAATTTTTTAAAAATTGTTTTTCTATATAATAAATAAATAAATAAATTCAAGTTTAAGAAAAAAAAGAATTTTTGCCTTGATTCTTTTCCTACCTTTCTGGCATTCTCAGTATCAAATCTCTAAACACAGAAGTCCCCAGAACTCAGTCCTTAGACACCTTCTCTTTGTGGTCTCCTATTAGTCCATGGCAGTCTCACCGGTCCTGTAGCTTAAATGCCATCCATATACTGACAACTCCCAAATGTACATCTCCAGTCCAGATGCCTCCCCAAACTCCAGACTTACACATCCATCTCTGACTCAACATTTCCAACTGGTTGTGTAGTTGGTATCTCCAACTTCACATGTCTAAAACTGGAAAGCTCCAGATAATCCTCTCAAACCAGTGCCCTCCTTCAGTTTTCCCCACCTCAGTTAAGGGTACCCTACCAGAGATTCAGAGGTTTTTGTTTAGAGCAAACATCTTAGAGTTGTCCTTGATTCTTCTGTGTCTCTCAGATCACACATCAGACCAGCAATGCATTCTGTTGGCTCTTCCTTCAAAATACGTGCAGAATGCAGTCATTTTCTACCCACCACGACTCTCCCTCTCTGATTCAAGCCGTTTCTCACTTGGATTATCACAAGAGTTTCCCTATCTGGTCTCCTGATTCCAGCCCTTTCCCTCAATATTTTATTCTACACACAGAACCAGAGTGTGGAGCATAAGCAACTCAGATCAGGTCACTTCTCTGCTCAAAAGCCTTCCAGGCCTTCTCACCACACTCAGAGAAAAAGCCAAAGTCCCCATTCTGGCCTGGAAAGCTGTTCATTCTCTGACTGCCGTCTGGAGCTCTGGCCTCATCTCCTTCCTCCCACCCTCCCTCTCTCCTTCCCAGCCATACCCGCATCTCTCTGTTCTTTGAATTCACAAGGCACTCTCCTGCCTCCAGGCTTTGCTTTTGCTGTTCCCTCTGCCTGGAAAACTGTTTCCCCAAGTGTCTACATGACTCACTCTCTGAGTTCCTTGAGGTGTCTGTTCCAAGGCAACCGTGTTGGTCATTTGTTGTCTTGCTCTTAGCTGCTGTCTTTCCTCCTGTGATATCTTACTGGGAGTGGACCCCCCATGGGTTGTGTTTCCCAGGCTTCCTTGTCTGGTGCCTCTAGCTGGTTGGGTTCAGCCACTGAGAAGCGGGAGAGGAATGTGGCCAGATAAAGGGGCAGACCTTCCTCCACCTCTCTGTCTGCCTCAGGCAGTGTCTTAGCAGCAGATACATCTCCTCTTTGGCCCCAGGTTGTATTGGGTAAGAACCTTCCCCAGGCTCTGGTAATATCTTTAGGCTAAGGGTGATAGCAACTTTCTAGTGTTAAGAATCTCTGGGTTACCTCATCATCCTGGTTAGCTTCTCAGCCCTTCCATCACCTATGTAAGAGTTCCCCCGTGTTAAATTCCCTCTTTTTGAATCACCAACACTGGTTTCTATTCTCCTAACTGGACCTTGACTGTTACAGTCACTCTTTATGAAATAGCAACCCCCCCAATCTCATACTCCCCAGGCACCTCACCCAACTTTATTCTTCTTTGGAGTCCTTATCACCCCCAGATAGTGTTTACTTGTTTGCCGGTTTACTGCCTACCTCTCATCTAGAGTGTCTGCTTTATTACCGCTGCATTTCCAGCACCTAGAACAGTGCGTGCCACATAGTAGAAGCTCGATGCATGCTTGCCGAATGAGCAAACAGTGCTGTTTTAAAGACAAAGTGAAAGGGCTAGCAGTGTGTGGTAGGCAGACTAGCTCTCCATGTCTGAATGCCTGGAACCTGTGCCTATGTTACCTTACATGGCAAAAGTTACTTTACAGATGTGATTAAATTCAAGATCTTGCAATGGGGAGATTATCCTGAAATTATCCAAGTGGGCCTAATGCAATCATAAAAGGGAGGTAGGGCTTCCCTGGTGGCGCAGTGGTTGGGAGTCCGCCTTCCGATGCAGGGGATGCGGGTTCGTGCCCCGGTCCGGGAGGATCCCACATGCCGCGGAGCAGCTGAGCCCGTGAGCCATGGCCACTGAGCCTGCGCATCTGGAGCCTGTGCTCCGCAACGGGAGAGGCCACAACAGTGAGAGGCCCGCGTACCACAAAAAAAAAAAAAAAAAAAAAAGGGAGGTAGAAGTGTCAGAGTTAGAGTTAGAGAAGTAGGACTGACCATGGAAGCAGAATCAGAGACAGAGTTGAAATGCTTCACACTGGAGGAAGGGGCCATGAGCCAAGCAGTGTAGGCGGCCTCCAGAAGCAAGAAAGGGCAAGGGAAATGGATTCTCCACTAGAGCCTGCAGAAGGATTACAGCCCTGCTGACTTATTTATTTATTTATTTATGGCTGTGTTGGGTCTTCGCTGCTGTGTGCGGGCTTTCTCTAGTTGTGGTGAGTGGGGGCTACTCTTTGTTGTGGTGCACAGGCTTCTCACTGCAGTGGCTTCTCTTGTTGCGGAGCACAGGCTCTAGGCACGCGGGCTTCAGTAGCTGTGGCTCGCGGGCTCTAGAGTGCAGGCTCAGTAGTTGTGGTGCACGAGCTTAATTGCTCCGCAGCATGTGGGATCTTCCTGGACCAGGGCTCGAACCCATGTCTTCTGCATTGGCAGGCAGATTCTTAACCACTGCACCACCAGGGAAGCCCCCCTGCTGACTTCTTGATTTTAGCCTAGTGAAACCCACTTTGGACTTCTGACCTCTATAACAGCAAGACAATAGATTTGTGCTGTTTTAAGCCACTAAATTTGTGGTAATTTGGTATAGCAGTCATAGGAAACTAATACACATAGTTTTCTCAGTATATAAACTCTTAGGCATGATATGTGTCTTGTTTCCTCTTAGATCTCCACTTTCTAGCATAGTTCCTAACACAAGCAAGGCACTCAATAAATGTTTGTGGAATAAATGAACAAAGTTCAATAGCAAAGGAGAATTAGGGTTCCATCCTGATGGAGTGGCCAAATCGCTAACTGGCTTTACCTGATCTTAGAAAGGGTAGAAAGCATGTTGCTACTAGGAAGCCTCCTTGAGCTTCTGAAGCCATGAAGACATGGGGGCCTGGGGCAGGGAGACAATCCAGGGTTTAGGCACCAACGTCAGCTAGAGAGAATGAAGACCAGTCACAAGGGGCTTTGGGTGATACATTCGGGAGCTCGGGCTTTATTCTATAGGCAATAAGGAGCCACTGAAGGATTTTCAGAAGGCAGAGACATATTCAAACTTGCACCTAAGAGGTTATAGAACACTTAAAGCATGATATTTAGAAATCCATGGGTCAGAGAAAAGGTCAGAACTAGAGTTATAAATGTGAGAGGCAGTAGCCTATAGCTGCTGATACGTCACATTAAATAACGTTTTAATTGAAAGCGCCATCACAAATTTTCTTGTCCTTCTCATAGGTATCTTCTTTTGAAACATACTCCATTGAGCTGTTCAAGCTATTCCTGGCTTTCTGATGATTTTCTTATTAACATGGGCTCCATAAAAATTCCAGGAGGACTGAAAGTCCTGGTTCACCCATCCTTTTGATCCTTTTCTATGTAGGTATCAGCACATGTTACTCCAGCAGTCATTTTTAAAAGAAATCACCTTTGGATCATTTCAAATATTTTTATTCATCCCTTCAATAGTACTTCCTTTCAGGGAGCTCTTTGCCCTTTTAAACAACTTGAGTATTCTCTGAGGAGGTGGAAATTTCCTTCCACTCACCCTTGTCTCTTTATTCCTTTCTTCAGATTTTATGGTCGAGGATGTGTCAGGGAAAGAAGGTGGGGAAAATTAAAAGGTCTCTCTCCACTCCCTTGTCTTTTTAAAATCCCTAGAAATGAAAAGAGACTTGCTCGTGACTTGGAAGTTGTGGGCTGAGGCCTCCTAGAACCATCTGGCTTGTTCCCTTGCCAGCCAGAGTTGAGGCGACATTCACAAGGACCCAGGAGCTGCAGGGGCACTTGAGTTTGCAGCTGCCTCAAGGCATCCAAGGAGAGCGCAGCAAGATTCTGCAAGAGAAATCACACCTGGCGTGTTCCTGAGGGCGGGGAACATATGTAACGAGGGTGTCCTTCGGTGGGCATACCAAGGAGCACAGCTGGATCGTTAAAGCCATCCTAGCCTTTATTGAAGAGCAAAGAAGAATGAATAATGCTGATGGTTCAAGTATATTCAGGACCTTAAAACAGCTCAGCACTCACCCTGAATATCCTAAATTGTTTTTTAGAGATGAAACTTTTAAAAGTTTCTTTCCGTATCACTGATTCTTTCTACTTGGGGGTAGTGATGAGTACATTTACTCAGGTATGAGAAATGGCTGAGGACAATACATGTAAATTTTTTTTTTTTTTTTGCGGTATTTTTTGGCCTCTCTCATTGCGGAGCAACAGGCTCCAGACGCGCAGGCTCAGCGGCCATGGCTCATGGGCCCAGCTGCTCCGCGGCATGTTGGATCCTCCCAGACCGGGGCACGAACCCGTGTCCCCTGCATCGGCAGGCAGACTCTCAACCACTGCGCCACCAGGGAAGCCCCAATACATGTAATTTTTAAATTTATTCTGTAGATACACAGAGAAATGATCACCCTGTGAAGTGGAGGAAGATCTACTAGACCTTGGATTCTGGTGTGAATTTCTGGACTCAAACTCAACTCTAATATTATTTACTTTTCCTGGACTTCTGTTTCTTTAAATGCAAAAGGATAAGGCCAAGGGCCCATCCCTTTTGACTAAACACTTATGTGTTGAGGCATCATCCTCTTTCAGAGGTCTCTATGCTCCTGGTCAAGAAGCTTTTGTTCCTGGAAAAGAAAATGTTTCCTGAACCTCCCTCCATTCCCACTGGTTTTGCCCTTTTAAACATGGTCTCTACCTTCCCCTCACCTCTCCTGCCCCTTCCCCTCACCTCTCCTGCCCCTTCCCCTCACCCCCATTGCACAAGCCCATCTCAGATATCAAGGGCAACCCTAACTTATGCTGGTAGGGTGGACTCTTCTCAAAGGCACCTCCTGCTGTGCTCTCATGGTGGCTGTGGTTGGCACTGCTAGAGTGGATCTTCATCGTTGCCTGTGGTGCGGGTTGCCCATGTGAGCTGCTCTGGCTGGCAGTGGAGCTCTCAGGACTGCTGCCCCCAGCTGCTTCCACCTCTCAGGACAATCAGCTCCGGCTCCTAGGGATGCTGCGCAGTTATGAGTTCGTTGCTCCATACTTCCTCTAGAGGGCAACACAAATCACAGTCCCTGCCAAGCAGCTGGGGACAACTCAAAGATGCAGGGTGGACTTGTAGAATTCATTCAAATCTCTCTAGTCCAGACTGATACTATGGGAGCAAGAATGAAAGTATCACGCCCACTGGTCCCCACCTGAAGGCAGTTCAGCGTGGTGGAGACAGAAGGACCTGGCCTCAATTCCACCTCCACCTCTGCCCTTAGTAGTCAAGTGGCTTTGGGATAAGTTACTTGACCTCTTTAAGCCTTGATTTTCTTACCTTTAAAACAGGAATAGTAATAATGATGGATTTTTTAAAAACCCACATAATTGTTTGGGGGATTAAATGAGATAATACACATTTTGTTGGACCCTGTGGCTTGGCTACCTAAAAGCCATCCACAAACGCCTTTTGCCCTTTTTATCTTTCCAGACTTCCTCGTAGCCTCCAGAACTAGCTGGAATGAAACAGGGACTTTATTCCGAAAATTCTGATTCCAAGATACCCAGGGGTAGGCCCTTGACCCTTGAACAACACAGGTTTGAACTGCAGGGATCCACTTGGATTTTTTTCGGTAGTAAATACTACAGTACTACACATTCCGTGTTTGGCTGAATCCGAGGATAAGAAGCAACTACAGATACTAAGGGGTGACTATAAATTATTCTTGAATTTTCAACTACTCTGCACCCTTAACCTTCGCCTTGTTCAGGAGTCAGCTGTACAGTACCATCCGAGTTCTCTCCATCACTCACGTGCTTCTCCCTCTGCATCTGCCTCTATAGCATCCTTCTCTCTTTCTGTAGGTTGGTTCCTTGACATTTTTGTCCACATGGGGAAAATACCTTCTGGGTTCATTCAGAATTCAAATATCTCCCAAGTCTACAAAATTCCCTAAGAGAAAAGTTTACAAAATACCTGGCTAACCGGGCTTCCCTGGTGGCGCAGTGGTTGAGGGTCCGCCTGCCGATGCAGGGGACGCGGGTTCGTGCCCCGGTCCCGGACGATCCCACATGCCGCGGAGCGGCTGGGCCTGTGAGCCATGGCCGCTGAGCCTGTGCGCCCGGAGCCTATGCTCTGTGGGGGGAGAGGCCGCAGCGGTGAAAGGCCCGTGTACCACAAAAACAAAACAAAACAAAAAAACCTGGCTAACCCAGCTTTGGATCAGGTGCCTGCCTCTAGCCCAATCAGCTGTGACCAGGTGCCCAGGGCCATGTTGCACAAAAGGGCATAAAGGAACCATGGCATAGCTGTGGAAGTGGCAGTTCCCATAGAAGAGGTCCTGCAGGCAACAATAAACGTGTAGGATGGAAGAGTTATATAAGAAGTATAAGTCTAGGTATCAGCCCTTAAGGAAATTAGTAGGTACTTGGGAGAAAACAGAAACATTAAATTGATTTTGATGCTGAGGAGGATAATGTAGGAGAAAAAAAACCCAAAACAATCAATAGTGGTGGAAGAAGTCTTGTGCTTCTTGAGGTCCAATCACTGAAACCCAATACAATGGTGGGGGTGGCCTGTAGGCCCACCTTTCCTTCTGTCTTGGAAGATGAGAAGTAAAAACACTTACTCAAAATAAAAGATGGCTGGGAGACAGGTCTTGCCAGAAAGGGGAACCATTTGAGGTGGGATCTTTCTGCCCTGGGCAGGAATTAATGGAATTAGGCCATGAAGGGGGATTTGCTATCCATATCAAAGAGCTAACAAAATAGGATAAGACAGGATTAAGTAGCATAATTAGAGTTTATGGAAAAGAGATCAAGAAGTTGGGGATGGCTCCATGAAGCCAGTGGATCTTGGCCCATGTGGTGAAGAAGTAGAGGGGGTGGGGCGTTCCTGGAGGGAGAACAGCAAACAAAGGAACCGAGGCTGGAGCACACGTGGAGTATTTGGGAATAGTCACGTGCAAGGGAATGCAGAGCAGCAGACCTGAAACTGTGGGATGCACAGGGAAAGCACCCAGCGTGCCTGTTAAATGTAGATTCCCAGGCCCCCAGCTCAGAGGTTCTGATTTAGTTGGTCTGGGTGGCTCCCAGGATTCAACATACTTAGCACCCTACGAGGCTACAGAGCACATTCTGAGACGCACTGCTGCCTCCACTGGCATTGCCTGCGAGGCAAAAGATATGGCTTCTCCTGTTGAGGATGTACTTAAGGATCTTCACTCAGTGACAGCAGCTGACTATCAGCCCAGGAGAGCTGCTCTTAGCCAGTGCCACTGTGGCCACTTCCTGGGGCTCCTTTGTGTCCCCAAACCCCAGAAGGGCAGCTGGCTTGGCCTTCATCTCATTGTAGGGGGATTACACCCAGCCCAAGACACAGCAGAAAGAGTCTAGCTGTTGAATTCTTCTTAGACAATGTTGCTGTTTATATGCCTCTCTGGTTCATTTACTGCCTTTCATTATCTAACCACGGTTTTGGTTTTTTCTGGGGGGTGCTGTGCTGTGTGGCATGCAGGATCTTAGTTCCCTGACCAGGAATCGAACCTGTGCCCCCTGCAATGAAGGCACGGAATCTTAACCGCTGGACCACCAGGGAAGTCCCCACAGTTAATTGTTTATATAAATTTAATAATCAGATTTTATATAATAGTAAAAGAGTGATTTATCTTAATTTTTTTTTAAAGAGGTTGTTTGTTTGAAGAGTTTCTATTTCAAACTTCTCAAGAGTTGGTAGGTATATATCTTAATCCTACATTATTTCTTTTTCTTTCTAAGCCACTTCTTAATCTCCTCTCCTGCAATTCAACCCACACAATTTCCATTAAGGTATCATTTTACAAGAAAACAGAGTTAAGAAGAAGTCAAGGACCTCCCTGGTGGCACAGAGGTTAAGAATCCGCCTGCCAATGCAGCAGACATGGGTTCGAGCCTTGGTTTGGGAAGATCCCACATGCCGCGGAGCAACTAAGCCCGTGCACCACAACTACTGAGCCTGCGCTCTAGCACCTGTGAGCCACAACTACTGAAGCCAGCGTGCCTAGAGCCCGTGCTCCGCAACAAGAGAAGCCACAGCAATGAGAAGCCCATGCACCGCAATGAAGAGTAGCCCCCGCTCGCCACAACTAGGGAAAGCACGCAGCAACAAACACCCAACGCAGCCAAAAATAAATAAATAAATAAAAATTTAAAAACATTTAATTAAAAAAAAAAAGTCGAATCATTTGCAAGGTGTTGGGACTGAAATGGAAGTTTCTTAATAACCCGCCCGAGGGTTTTCTTATTAAGCAATTATCTTGTCATTATTTTACTCTTGAGTTGTTTCCTTCAGTTGTTTTCAGAACAATTTTAAATGTTGTTAAGATGCTTTCCAGTCGCTTGAATCAGAAATTCCAAGAATACACACAATGATTAGATCCTCTTGTTCTCTGCTCGAATTTCTCTCATTCTTCCTCCTACCCCCAGTCGATATTTGCAACCATATTTCTCTGGACCTACCATTAGGATGAGAAAGAAAAGGCATCTGCCTTGTGTCATTATGTTCATTTAGTCCAGTGGTTCTCACTCCATCATCACCATGAATAGTCTGGGTCTTCTATCTAATTTCCATCTTATCCCATTCTATTAGAAATGTTATTTCTATTCAGTGGTTAACTCTTCCAATACTCACAAGAAAAAACTAGGATGACTCAGTCCTCTTGGGTTCCAAGTGCCAGATATAATCCTATTTGAAATCTCTGTGTCCTGAGGTTGGTCTGGTTCTCTGGTCTACACTGCCCAGCAGCACACAAGATGAGAAACAACATTTATTGGGCCATAACTAGCTGGAGTGAATCAGCCCTACTCTTCTCACATGTGTACCACCCTGCTCTAGCGAGGTGAATGATAGCTATAAGGATACAAGTTGATCTCTAGGGTGCTGAATAATATATGTGGAGCCTCCCCAAGGATTCTGTTCTGGTTATTATTGTATAACAAATTATCCTAAAACTTAAAGGCTTAAAACAACCATTTTTTAAGTATGTCACAATTTTGTGGGTTAGGGAATTCTGGGAGAGCCCAGCCAGGCAATTCTCTGTTGTAAGTGGTACCCAGCTGGTAGTCTGGAGTCTTCACTCACAGGTCTGCATCTCGGTCGGGAGAGGGGGGAAGGCTGAACTTCGCTGGGACTGCCAACCGGCTTCTTCACCAAAGCTGTCTCAGGGTGGTTGGACTTACCCGGCAGGGCTTTCTGAGTGTTCTGAGGGACAGGAAATGGAAACCACCAGTCCCTTAAGGTCTGGGCCTGGAATTGGCATGACATCACTTCTGTCATATTCTATTGGTCAAGAAATTACAATATTTGCCTATTCAGTAAGAGAGAGGAATAGTAAGTGACATCTTTAATCCATCTCAGAGGTTATGCACCAAACATTTGTAGAGCATGTAGTAAGGCCCAGGCCCAGTCTAAGACTCTGCATGTATGGAGGAAAGTTAACACACTCCCTGCCGTTGATAAGCCCACAGCCTAGAGGAGAAGAAGCTGTGTTGTATAGCTCCTCCTCGCAGCCTTTCAGGAACTCTCCAAGAGAGTAAAACCAGGAATCCGTTTCAGAAGGAGATAATTTAAAAAGAAAAAGAGAGAAAGATCCACTGTCTAATCATCTCCAGTTGCCCGTAATTCAAATGTCTGTTTATCTAACAGCTCCTGGCATACAAATAAATTGTGATGTGGAGCTGAAGCTTGAAGTGTTAGAGGGGGAAATAAATGGCAGAGACAACTTCTCTGAGGAACAGATCTTGTGCATGCTAAGAAGAAATTGGAGTCTGAGCTCAGTGATAGTGGGATAAATTCCAGACAACTTCCGTTCTCAGCTGTAAGGCAAGCAGTTAGGCCAGTTATCACCTTGCGCAAACCTGTCAATCACAAATCAGAGAAGGCTTCCCCTTGTAACAGCGTGTTAGGATCATAAAGGAAAGGCAGAGCAACCATGCATCATCTTCTAGGGGAAAGAGGGAAGATAATGTTTCTAGTTCAGCAGCTTTGCAGCTAGGAGGCTGCCTCGCCCTGAAGCAGACCCGTTAGGCCTGAAGCCACTTAACTTAATAGACTGATATGTCACAGTTTGTTAAGGTTTGAGATTTCTAGCAAGAGCAGGAAAAGAAGGTCACACTGTAACAGGACATTGTGTTCATGAAGCAAAAATATGGTTAAGATTCCAACCACGGAGAAACTGGTTTACCTTCTGCTTTTTAGGGGTGTTTCTAGGGGACACAACCATCAAGTCACTAACCCACAAACCTTAATGCCAGGTTCTTTGGGGCCTGTGGGCTTTGCCCATGTTGCTCTTACCTGATACATCTGGCTGTATGGAAAAGAGAAAGGAAAACATGAGAAGGTATTTGGGACCAGAGGAGTGGCTTTAGCAGCCCAGTATTTGGAAGGCACATGTTCCCAACCGTGATATAGATGATAAACGCTGTTGTTTAGAAAAGAGAGAAATCAATGAGGATTCTTATGGAGGGAAAAGGCCTCTTACAGGGTTTATAAGCTTTAGCTAAATAGAGATGTCCAAGAAAAGGATTCCAGGCTGGCAAAACAGCACATGGAAAAAATGGGTGTGGTTCCAGCCGGTGGCACCTACTCAAGGGCCGGCATTGGCTGCTAATGAGCAAAGCATGGGACCAGGACACACTCGGGAGGCCTCGAGGACACTAGCCCATTCTGGCTTCTATGGGTGTTTGAAGGAAGTTGGGAGATAATGCTAGCAAGGTACGCATGGCCAAGACAGGAAGCACTTGAGTCCTCTGCCAAAGTCTTTGCAGCCAGTATTCCTTATTCTAGAAATAGAAATTTCTTTGTTGGGTTCAAAGAACTCTTGATAGATTCCTTTCCAAAGGTATAATCCATACTTCACAGAAAAAAGAAGAGCACCTGTATGCTTCATATATCTTTGTTGTCATCACTGTTAAACATCATTTACACACGGGATCAAATGCCTACCGGTTAACCTATCCCTGTGCTCTCTTTGACTTCTTATTCTTATATGTTTCTTGGTTTAGACATGATCTGAACTGTGTGTTGAACAATAACTTAAAAAATATCACTGAAAGTGCTTAGATGAGCAGTTATGAAATAAGGAATAAACTATTTCACACGCTGTGTTTTTCTAAATCATATTATTAAAATATTCAGTTTATTCCAGGAGAAGGAAAAATAAATGACATACATAAAGTAGTCTCCTGATAATGAAAGATACTGGTAATCCCCTGTCCTCTCTCCATTCCCCCCGCATCCATTCTACCCATCACCTGAAATCCTACTTCCTCCACCACGCTCCCCCTAACCTTTCCAGCCTCAGCTGATTATTTCCCTCCCTGATCTCCTCTCGCACATACATCATTTTTGAATTCTCTCAGTTTTTTTTTAATGCCTTTATTAGAGTATAATTGCTTTACAATGGTGTGTTAGTTTCTGCTTTATAACAAAGTGAATCAGCTATACATATATCCCCATCTCTCAGTTTTTAGAAACTAAAATAATAAGCATTTTGAGAACAAGAATTCGATCAAGTTTTTATATTGCTCAAGGTCTAGCTAATAATAATAATAAAAGCCAACATTTATCGGGCACTTAACTGTGCCAAAAGCTTCACTTCCACTATTTAATACTCATAATTATCCTTTGATGGTGGTGCTATCATTATCCCCATTTTACAGGTGAGGAAACAGATGGACTCGAGGTTATACGGCCAGAAAATGATGAATTTAGGGTTTAAATCCAGGTATTCTGACTCCAGAGTCCATGTACTTAATTACTTCTCAAAATAATACCAGTAACATTTATTGAATATTTACTGTGTTCCAGGCATTGAGTTAAGCGTATTACAGGGACTATTTCATTTATTTTTCACACATATCCATGAGCTTGATTCCATTATTGTCTCCATTTTAAGGATGAGGATATTGAGGTTTTGAGGTATGAGGTAGTGGGGGGTTGTTTTTTTGTTTTTGTGAGAGCATTTAAGTTCTCAGCAAATTTCAATTATATAATACAGCATTATCAACTACAGTCACCAAGTTTTACATTAGAGAGATAGTGAGCTTTAACAGCTTTGTCAAGACCATGTGGCTAATAGGGGCTGGAACCCAGATTGGGACTAGCTATGACTGAGTCTAGAGACCGCAAGATTGCTGCCTAGTATAGCAAAGGTGAAGTACATACAATGCTCTACCTAATGCAACAACGCCTTCCATTTATCAACATCCTTGTTGCTAGAATTCTCTTATTTCAATCTTTCTTTTCATGGCATGTTTTCCAACGTCTTGACTATCCTAGGCTAACCTTAGATAATGTCCATCTTAAGAAACGGTCTTCGGAACTAGAGCAGATATCTCAGATGGCATCTGATCAGACCATGTCACAAGTTTGGTTTCCCAAACAAAAGTATGAGGCTCTTAAACCAGAATCACTGCCTTTTCCCTTTCCATGGCCCTGAACCCTAAGCACCGTGTACCATGTCTGTTTCCCTCTTCTGCCACATGCATGCTCAGCTCCAGTCTCTGAACGTGACAGTGGTTAGGATTTCCATTGTCATAGTGAGTCGGGTATCAGTTAGGAATGCTCCCCACTGTGAATAATAGAATATCTATCAATAGCTTGAACAAAGAGGTTTGTAATTCTTACATCACAGCAGTCTGGACAAAATTGGCTTCTGGCATTAGTTTATTGGCTCAGTGATGGCAGGGCTGACCTCCCTATGATTCTCTTTACCTTTTCTTCCGGGTTAACAAGTTGCAGGCAAGTCAGGAAGAAGGGCTGTGCCAATTCTGTTCCTTTAAAAAGAAAAACAAAAGTTTTTCCAACAGCATCTTAAACAAATTCCCCCTCTGTCTCATTGGCTACAACTGGGTCACGTGGCCCTTACTGCTGCAAGGGAGTCTAGGAAGCCAGGGGACATGACTGCTATAACTAGCTTCTTAGACCTTTCATAATCCATTGCCTTGGGCTGGGTACATCTGCCCAGAACAAAGAAGAAAGAAGAAAAAGGTCCTGGATACCAGAGAGGCATGTAACCGTGCCTGCCATGGTAGAGCATGAAAGTCATCTATGGCCCTATATCCAATGTCTAACTTGCTTGGGGATGAAATTAGTCTATGGGCAGCAATATATACATCCAGCTACAGCCTTCTTCCCTACCTTGCTAGTATCCATTTCAGTTTCCTGCTAGAACTGAAGTCCAGCTATGAATAGAAGCCATGAACTCAGCTAATTCCTGCTAATCTCTCTGAACCTTGTACCAGTTATAACTTCCGGCGATCTGAACAGATGTCCTGGTCTTGGACTCAGACTTGACCTCTAAGAACTAGTGCTGTTTGTTACCGATGGAGGTCTGCATCACGCCCCATTCTACCTTTCCGAATCAGACTTCTTGATTTCGGACTTGGACCTGGATTGGGTTTTGGTCTTGGCTGACTTTAGCTCAAATCCTCTTCCTAGCTGGGAACCCCCAGCATGCCTTGAAGCTCGAGCCACACCATTTATGACACATAATAGATTGCTAAAAAACTTCATGTTGAATTGCTTTGAACATTTAAATTCTCAGGATGTCAACGGCTGTTACTAACAGCAATAGCCATCTTCCAGAAATGCTATTAAGGAGATAACCTCATTCAATGAAGATTTGTAGCAAGTTAACTTCATATTTATTAGGCAATATGGTCAAAGATAAATGAATTTCCATTTTTAAAAAGGAAACTTCTGGACATTTCATACACTGAATAATGCCACAACAACAGACAATGATAAAATAGGACAAATCTTAATATGGGTTGATCTTGTGCCGTATGGCCAATCTACACTGAATGTTGATGACTAAGCTTTCAGATTTACCTTAAAGAAGTAAAAAGAGAAAGTCAGAAGTCTTAAAGAATAACAGGGCAGCAAATACGGTGACATCATGTATGAATCCAGATGCTTATATTCCAGGAGAGTGTCTCCTCTGAAGAGTGGAAATACTTTGTTTTACCCAGATAATGAGAATTATTTAAACTACCATATTTCTCTATAGCTCAGAGCCAAGAATAAGCTTAACCACAATAACCAATTATACTAGAGTCCTAGTACATGTGCAGCCCTGAAATTCTGCAAAGATTTTGATTTTTTTCTCTAATTGGTTTATCATATATATGTCTTATTTAAAGCCATCTCAAAGTCTTTTTTCAAAAGATAGGGTTTTTGAAGGTGGGATGGCGGCAATCCAAAGGGATCGAAGCTAATCAGGTCACAGTATACAAATTTGTTGTGATCTATTTCCCATGAAATGCAGCATATTAGAATAATTAGATACAGATAAATAAGTAGATAGCATGTGACTTTCATACTATGTCAATTGACATTTAACATGGTCTGAAAGGATTTTTTTTTTTTTTTTTTTGCTATACGCGGGCCTCTCACTGTTGTGGCCTCTCCCGTTGCGGAGCACAGGCTCCGGACGCGCAGGCTCAGCGGCCATGGCTCACGGGCCCAGCCGCTCCACGGCACGTGGGATCTTCCCGGACTGGGGCACGAACCCGTGTCCCCTGCATCGGCAGGCGGACTCTCAACCACTGCGCCACCAGGGAAGCCCTGAAAGGATTTTTTTAAAAATAAATTTTATTTATTCTTGGCTGTGTTGGGTCTTTGTTCCTGCACGTGGGCTTTCTCTAGTTGCGGTGAACGGGGGCTACTCTTTGTTGCGGTGCGTGGGCTATTCATTGCGGTGGCTTCTCATGTTGCGGACCACGGGCTCTAGGTGTGCAGGCTCAGTAGTTGTGGCGCACGGGCTTAGTTGCTCGGCAGCATGTGGGATCTTCCCGGACCAGGGCTCAAACCCGTGTCCTCTGCATTGGCAGGTGGATTCGTAACTACTGACTCACTAGGGAAGTTCCGTCTGAAAGGATTTCAATGGCAATTACATCAAGAGGAGCTTGCGCTACAGACATTGTGCCTGTGTTGCTAACTGGGGGAAATTTCATATGCCGTGGTTACTGAGCATGCATATGTCAGGGAGGAGAGTTGATTATGAAAGTTCACCAAGTACTTTCTTGGTGTCCTGAGGGCCTCCTGACCTCTTAAGGTAGAGGCACAATTTTCCTTCGGGGAAATTCAAGTAATTGAAAGAATGCTTGGACTTCCCTGGTCCAGTGGTTAACACTCCACACTTCCAACACAAGGGGCACAGTTTTGATCCCTGGTAGGGGAACTAAGATTCCACATGCCACATGGCATGGCTAAATAAAAAATAAATAAATAAAAGAAGAGAAAAAGAAAAAAAATAAAGAAAGAATGCTTAATTGAGACCTCAGAGTACCATCCCCTGACCAGCCATGACAACTTGGAATGATTTGTAGTGACTGTGGACACTATTGAAAAGGGTTCTACGATTTCATCCAGACTCAGTGGGAAAGATGCTCAGTTTGGGACTTCCCTGGTGGCACAGTGGATAAGACTCCACTCTCCCAATGCAGGGGGTCCAGGTTTGATCCCTGGTCAGGGAACTAGGTCCCACATGCATGCCGCAACTAAGTTTGCCTACCACAACTAAGGAGACTGTGAGTCGCAACTAAGGAGACCTGGAGCCACAACTAAGGAGCCCTGGAGCCACAACTAAGGAGGCCGCCTTCCACAAATGACTTGGCACAACCAAATAAATAAAAATCAATCAATCAATTAATTAATATTAAAAAAAGAATCTTGTAAAAAAAAAGAAATGCTCAGTTTCATTAATGGTATCTGTCAGAGATAGGGAGGAGGTAGAGTGCAGTGGGAAGCACGGATCTATGTGCCATCCATGCTATAGATCAGTGTCACCTGAGGGCTTGTTAAACCACAGGCGGCTGTGTTTTAATAAGTCTGGGATGGGGCCCCAAAATGTGCATTTCTAACAAGTTCCCAGTTGATGTTGATGGTGCGGATCTAGGGATCACTCTTTGAGAATGGCTTCTATAGGTTATAACATAAGTCATTTTACCCAGGACATCTAAAGAACGACAATTGTTTCCAATTGTCTTAATCATAGAAGCGTCTTGATATATCACTTGAAGATTTTCTAATTTTAATTAACATACACCTCCATAAAGTCACTTGGAGGGGTTAATGGCCCTTCGTGCCCTGCAGAAATTGATGTGCTGGATGAGTTGCTTCATACTGATCACTTGAACGTTAAGGAGATATTAGCTGAAGACAGTGCCGTTTGGAGTGTCGTCTAACCAACAGAGAATTGTTCTCCCAGTGCTCATTCAAAGTCAGGAGAATCTGTACATTGAGCCCTCTCTTGGTTCATGGATCATGTAATCAGAACAGAACACGACACCTATCTTATTTGCTGAGTTTGAGGAAATGGCATTCTGCTCATCTAACAGTTATTAACAGGACTTAATCACTTAGTATGTGCCAGGCAGATCAGATTTTATATATATTATTATATTTAATATACTATCACACTTAATCCTGATGTGAACCATTTTTCAGATGAGAAAACAGAGGCTAAATAACTTTCCCAAGGTCACAGAAAGAGTTAGGGGCACAGCTGGGACTCAAATCCAGGCAGTCAACCTCCAAGGCTTATACTCTTTAACTCCTACGGTTGACTGCAACTGCAGGCAGAACTGAATTAAAGAAGGGTTGGCTGAAGGGGCGAGGACAAGGACAAAACCTGGTTTCATAACATTTGAGTCAGACAATGTGTATTCAAAGATTCTTTCTCTCCACTGTGATTCTAGAAATGCTATTTTAATGCAACCTTGAGTCGCCTGGATCTCCATCGCTCTTGTCTGGCAAGGCCACCACGATGACATGTATGGGATGTGTAGCCCAAGAGCTCCACATGCGTCATGCCATTGTCAATCATATCTCCTTTTAAACATGCCAGGGGAATTGGTTATTTGAAGGAATCTACTGGCAAATGCTCTCCTTGAAAATGAAAAATCTTCTTGTAATGAAAATAATCACTCCATATTCCAGTTTATAAGTCTGAATTTTTTTTTTTTTCTTGGCAGGTAGGAGGGGTTTGGTTTGAGTGGGAAGAATTTAGCCCAGAGGACAAATCAGGAGCCAAAGCCAGAGCCCATTTATTTTTTAATCCTTCTTCTTAAAACAAAGGTAGCAGGAGTGGGCATGGTTGCCCTGGATGTGAATTTCTCTGCCTGGGGAGTTTCTGCCCTCATGCCAGGGGGCAGCTGCCTTACCCAGCAAGAATCCCCACAGTGGACTCCACGGCAGCCTAGCGGGCACACTGGACCAGACCACCATCATCTGGAAGGCCAGCCTCATTCAATTTTTCGTAAAGATCAAGGAAATGAGAGAAAAACGTGAAGCAGTAGTTCTCATACTAGAGGCCAAAGAGATCGTCTGTAACTCTTCCACACTTTCATCCAAGGGTGAACTATCAAAAAGTTCAATGGCAGTTTCTCACAGGGAGCTCTCATCTTGGGAATCTTTTTTTTTTTTTTTTTTCAGATTTGAATCCTTTTTACTCTGCTTCAGTTCTCGTTCTTAAAACACGGGGAGATATGAGAACATATGTGTATGTATAACTGATTCACTTTGTTATAAAGCAGAAACTAACACACCACTGTAAAGCAATTATACCCCAAAAAAGATGTTAAAAAAAAACACGAGGAGGGCTTCCCTGGTGGCGCAGTGGTTGAGAGTCTGCCTGCCAATGCAGGGGACACAGGTTTGTGCCCCAGTCCAGGAAGATCCCACATCCCGCGGAGCGGCTGGGCCCGTGAGCCATGCCTGCGGAGCCTGTGCGTCTGGAGCCTGTGCTCTGCAACAGGAGAGGCCACAACAGTGAGAGGCCCGTGTACTGCCAAAAACAAAAAAACAAAAAAAAAACACGGGAAATTTTAAAATTGTATATTATTTTGTTGTTGTTTGTTTGTTTTTACATCTTTATTGGAGTATAATTGCTTTACAATGGTGTGTTAGTTTCTGCTTTATAACAAAGTGAATCAGTTATACATATACATATGTTCCCATATCTCCTCCCTCTTGCATCTCCCTCCCACCCTCCCTATCCCACCCCTCTAGGTGGTCAAAAACCACCGAGCTGATCTGCCTGTGCTATGCGGCTGCTTCCCACTAGCTATCTACCTTACGTTTGGTAGTGTATATATGTCCATGCCACTCTCTCACTTTGTCACAGCTTACCCTTCCCCCTCCCCATATCCTCAAGTCCGTTCTCTAGTAGGTCTGTGTCTTTATTCCTGTCTTACCCCTAGGTTCTTCATGACATTTTTTTTCCTTAAATTCCATATATATGTGTTAGCATACGGTATTTGTCTTTCTCTCTCTGACTTACTTCACTCTGTATGACAGACTCTAGGTCCATCCACCTCACTACAAATAACTCAATTTCGTTTCTTTTTCTGGCTGAGTAATATTCCATTGTATATATGTGCCACATCTTCTTTATCTATTCATCCGATGATGGACACTTAGGTTGTTTCCATCTCCTGGCTATTGTAAATAGAGCTGCAATGAACATTTTGGTACATGACTCTTTTTGAATTATGGTTTTCTCATGGGATCCTTCTCACGGATGTGAGTTTGCCTGGATTTGTCTCTGTGTACTTAACTGATTTACAAAGCCATTTTGAATTGTGAAAATTCCGGGGCCATGAATAAGAAAGGGGAGGGAAGACATGACACCCAAACTAAAACCTGTGCTCCCAGAATAATTGCTCTGCTGAACCAGCTTCCTTATGACTCTTCACTTATTGTTATTTATGTTACAAAGCTGAAAGATCCCCCCTAATACCTGAGCTATATATAGAACAATGCTTCTCAAACTTTTCAACGGAAGTACCTCTAACAGCAGAAGGGTTGAACCCACACTCTGCCTCAGCCCCCATACTCTTCTGATATCTAAGGGTCCTGGAAGGAGCCTGTTCAAAGGCACATCCTCCTCAAGATCACATGTTTTAGCTAAAAAATTCATGTAGTTTTGCATTCCTGCTTTGGCCCTGGGGATGTGAGTTACTCCAGCATGGGAATGGGTGCAGGTCAGGCATCTACCTATTGAGCCATCAGATCAGCTCTGGATTTATCCAGTTTGGGCTTTGAGGTCACATGTGTGACCAAATGTCATAGACCTATTACATTTTACTTAGAGCGGTCTAAGTAACCAGACTGTGCTAGAGTCAGAATTTCAGATCCTTTCTCAAATACGAAAGGATACACTGAAGTCAGGTTTAGTTTTGCTGATTATGGTTAAGGACAGAGGAGACTGTAAAGGGAGAGGATGTGTGTAACTTTACAAATCCTGGTGGAAGGATTTGTAAAAATATAAACATCTTAAACGAGGGTTGAAAGGAGAGAATACAGTGTGCAATGACTATATTCTGAATCATAGACACAGAAGTGCTTTCACAAGAGTACATATACTAAAACATTTTAACTCTTTTCAGCGATCATATTAGTGGTGAGAGTATTGGTATCGTTATTCTGAGTCTGTTGTGTACAAGGTGGGATGAAACCATAGCATCCATGAAAATGAGCCACTTTTTCAGATCTTCAGCTTCCTGGAGGGTAGTTGACTGACAGCCCCAACTTCCACCCTCTGGATCTCCCATTACCGTGCCCCCTCCTCCCAACGGATGAATGAGCACTGGGGGGGGGGGGGGGCGGGGTACATTAGTGCAGGCCTATTCCTGCTGGATGCAGGACTCCAACTCACATTTTGGCTTAAGGGCTCCCCATCTGCCTGGCCCAAACTTTCCTAGAATTGGGCTGTAACCTGGGGCTCTTCCTACCCATCCTCCTTCTTCCCCCAGTCACTTTCCCAGGTCTTAGACTTGCATTGTAGTCTGCAGACTGTCCCTACTACTCGTTTCCTCCCATTCACCCTTTCCAGGCTTTTCCTCTCCAAAATCTTTTGCATGTCTAATCCCATCTTGGTGTTTGCCACTTGAAAGACCTGAACTAACCTAAGAACAAATGGGTAATTATGAGATAACTCTAGTTGATAGGATTCTCAGTATGAAAGAAAGGCAATATAATATAGCATAAGTAAATAAAAACCCTGAGTCTTACATGTGAAATGGAAGTATCAGTAGTAATGTGTGTGAGTTATTTTATCTTCAAATATCAACCATCCTCCAGGATGGTCCCCAGTGATTCTGTCCTCTGGATGTTCGTGACCTTCTGTCATCCCCTCCCCTCTGCTGACCCCTCCTGTGTAACTAGGAAGATCACTTGGGATGACAGGATGTGACTTCCAAGGCTAGATCATAAAAGACGTAGTGGTTTCTGCTTCATTCTCTTAGATCACTTGCTCTAGGGGAAGCCAGCTGCCATGTCTTGAAAACATTTAAGCAGCCCCTTGAGAGGACCATGTGGTGAGCAGTTGGACCTCCTGCCAATAGGCAGCACCAAATTGCCAGGTTTGGGATGCCCTACCTTGGAAGCGGATCTTCTAGTCTAGTCAAGCCTTCAGATGACTGCAGACCTGGCCAACATCTTGACTGTAACCTCATAAGAGACCCTAAGTCAGACCCACCCAGGTGAGCCTGTCTTGGATCCCTGACCCACAGAAGCTATTTGAAATAAGAAATGCTTACTGTTTTAAGCATCTGTGTTTGGGGGTAATTTGTTACACAGCACTACATAACTAACTCACACACACATAAACACACACACATATTTTATAACATTCTCCATTTACTGAAAAGGCCTAAAAACAATGTCACCCTAGTGGGTTCCTCTAGTGCTCAGACTGTGGTTGTAAGACACCATTTTACTCTAAAAGTAGCCAGGGCTTCTTAAAAAGTGATTTCAGGTCCAGGGTAAGAAAGGTACAAAATGGATCTGGAACATCTTATTATTCCAGATAGCAAGGAAGCTACAAAAGACTATTAGGTCCTCAGAGAAGGACTCAGGAGTCAATTTAAAGTGACTCCCACTGGCCCAAGATGGAATAGTTTGAGCTTCAAAAATGATCATACTAGTAATGGATTGAAACATATCAAATATGTGTAAATCCATGAGTCATAATGATAGTAAAAAAATAACTGGTCACCTTTGGAGGATAATGGGTAACTAATTTACTATCTTCAAATCTGGTTTAAAAAAATGGGAAAAAAGCAAACATTTATTGCTGGGGCCTCCCTGTGGCACAGTGGTTAAGAATCTGCCTGCCAATGCAGGGGACATGGGTTCAAGCCCTGGTCCAGGAAAATCCCACGTGCCGTGGAGCAACTAAGCCCGTGCTCCACAACTACCGAAGCCTGTGTGTTTAGAGCCCGTGCTCTGCAACAAGAGAAGCCACTGCAGTGAGAAGCCTGCGCACCGCAACGAAGAGTAGCCCCTGCTCACCACAACTAGAGAAAGCCCACGCGCAGCAACACCCAACACAGCCAATAAATAAATAAATAAATAAACATTTATTGCCTTTTCTATATAAACTGTACTATCAGATTAATAGATGAGGGAAACATCTCTGTAAAAGTATTCTAGCTAATAATAAAAAAGAAATGATAGAATTCATACATCACCATTTTTCAGCCCATAATAAATTAATGGATCTAGACATTATCATCACCTTCTAACATCACAAAAGGAGGGACAACCAGACTTTACGTATCTCCTGATGAAAGAACAGAACACCACCTACAGGCTTGCCAATGAGATCAAACTGATCTCAATTAAGCTTCTGGATCCAGCTGCCAATTTGCAGGAAATACAGAGGACAGAAGAATATGTTGCACTGCACCGTGAATATTCATGTATTCATCAGAAAATCCATGTATTCAAATTCAAATTCATGTATTCCATCAGCAAAGTCCAAACCATGGGAAAATTTACAGGTCAGATAGCCTGAGTTATTTAACACACAAATTGTAAGGAAAAGAAAGGGCTGATGGGGAAACACTTAGATTAAAAGAGACGTAAAAAACATATTAAATCTTAAAAATGGGTAAGAATAAAGGACAGTATTAGGGATGCACGTTTTGGTGATAAAACTATAAAGAGAAACAAGGAAGAGATTACTATAAAGCAGTGGTTCTCAAACTTCTAAAAAAATTTTATTTTATTAAAGTATAGTTGATTTACAATGTTGTGTTAATTTCTGCTGTACAGCAAAATGATTCAGTCATATATATATATATACATATGTATATATATATGTATATATATATATGTAAATATATATGTAAATGTTCTTTTTCATATCCTTTTCCATTATGGTTTATCACAGGATATTGAATATAGTTCCCTGTGCTATACAATAGGACCTTGTTGCTTATCCATTCTATATATAATAGTTTGCATCTGCTAATCCCAAACTCCCAATCCATCCCTCCCCCATGAGCCTGTTCTCTACATCTGTGAGCCTGTTTCTGTTTCATACGTAAGTTCATTTGTGTCATATTTTAGATTCCACATATAAGTGATATCATATGGTATTTGTCTTTCTCTTTCTGACTTACTTCACTTAGTATGATAATCTCTAGGTCCATCCATGTTGCTGCAAATGGCATTGTTTCATTCTTTTTAATGGCTGAGTAACATTCCATTGTGTATATATACCACATCTTCTTTATCCATTCATCTGTTGATGGACATTTAGGTTGCTACCATGTCTTAGTTATTGTGAATAGTGCCGCTATGAACATAGGGGTGCATGTATCTTTCGAATTATGGTTTTCTCCAAATATATGCCCAGGAGTGGGATTGCTGGATCATATGGCAACTTTATTTTTAGTTTTTTGAGGAAGCTCCATACTGTTTTTCATAGTGGCTGCACCAGTTTACATTCCCATCAACAATGTAGGAGGGTTCCCTTTTCACCACACTCTCTCCAGCATTCATTATTTGTAGACTTTAAAAAAAAATTTTTTTTTTTGGTGCTAAGTATTTATTTATTTATTTGCCTGTGCCACGCAGCATATGAGATCTTACTTCCCTGACCAGGGATCAAACCCGGCCCTGGGCAGTGGAAACACAGAGTCCTAACCACTGGACCACCAGGGAATTCCCATTTGTAGACTTTTTACTGATGGCCATTCTGACCGGTGTGAGGTGGTACCTCACTGTAGTTTTGATTTGCATTTCTCTAATGATGATGAACATCTTTTCATGGGTTTGTTAGCCATCTGGATGTCTTCTCTGGAGAAATGTCTATATAGGTCTTCTGCCCATTTTTTGATTGGGCTATTTGTTTTGTTGTTGTTGTTGAGTTGTATGAGCTGTTTGTATATTTTGGAAATTAAGCCCTTGTGTGTCTCATTGTTTGTAAATATTTTCTTCCACTCTGTAGGTTGTCTTTTCATTTTGTTTGTGGTTTCCTTTGCTGTACAAAAGCTTGTAAGTTTGATTAGGTCCCATTTGTTTATTTTTGCTTTTATTTGTATTGCTTTGGGAGACTGACCTAAGAAAACATTTGTACGATTTATGTCAGAGAATGTTTTACCTATGTTCTCTTCTAAGAGCTTTATGGTGTCACATCTTATATTTAAGTCTTTAAGCTATTTTGAGTTTACTTTTGTGTATGGTGTGAGGGTTTGTTCTAACTTTATTGATTTACATGTGGCTGTCCAACTTTCCCAACACCACTTGCTGAAGAGACTGTCTTTTTCCATTGTATATTCTTTCCTCCTTTGTTGAAGATTAACTGACAGTAAGTGTGTGGATTTATTTCTGGGCTCTCTATTCTGTTCCACTGATTCACGTGTCTCTTTTTGTGCCAATACCAAGCTGTTTTGATTACTATAGCTTTGTAGTATTGTCTGAAGTCTGGGAGGGTTATGCCTCCTGCATTGTTCTTTTTCCTCAGGATTGCTTTGGCAATTCTGGTATTTTTATGGTTCCATATAAATTTTAGGATTATTTGTTCTAGTTCTGTGAAGAAAGTCATGGGTTATTTGATAGGGATCACATTAAATATGTAGATTGCTTTGTGTAGTATAGCCATTTTAACAATATGAATTCTTCCAATCCAAGAGCATGGGATATCTTTCTATTTCTTTGAATCGTCTTCAATTTCCTTTGTTAATGTTTTACAGTTTTCAGAATATAAGTCTTCACCTCCTTGGTCAGGTTTATTCCTAAGTATTATTTTTGATGCAATTTTAAAAGGGATTTTTTTTTTTTACATTTCTTTTGTGATATTTCACTGTTACTGTAAAGAAATGCAACACATTTCTGTATGTTAAGCTTGTATCCTGCTACCCTGCTGAATTCAAACTTTAAAAACACATCAGAATCACTTGGAAGATTTCTCAGAAAAACAGACTGCTGGGTTCCACCTCCACAGTTTCTGATTTAGTAGGTCTGATGGAGCCCAAGCATTTGCATTTCTATCAAATTCCCAGGCAGTGATGAAACTGCTGGTCCAGGGACCACTCTTGGAGAACCACTGCTATAAAAATCAGGACAGTGGTTACTTGGGATAGGAGAGTGAGAAAGAATGAAGGGAACTGTAATTGCGACAGGATACATGGAAGGGTTTCTGGGGTGGCTGGTCAAGTTCTATTTCTTGACTTTGGTGTTGGTTATAACAATGTTAGCCATGTAGGGACTTCCCTGGTCGTCAAGTGGTTAAGACTCCACGCTCCCAATGCAGGGGGCCCGGGTTCGATCTCTGGTCAGCAAACTAGATCCTGCATGCTGCAACTAAGAGCCCACATGCCGCTACTAAAAGACACGCATACCACAACTGAAGATACTGCATGCTGCAACTAAATATCCCACATGCTGCAACGAAGATCTCACAGGTGGCAGTGAAGGTCCCGCATGATGCAACTAAGACCCGGCGCAGCCAAACAAACAAACAAATAAATAAATACTTAAGAAAAAGAATGTTAGCCATATAATAATTCTTTAGACTATACATTTGTTTCAGGTGGCTTTTTTGTATCTGTATTTTATTTTACAATAATAAGGTTAAAAAATTAAAATTGTGCAAGATTAAACAAATAACATAGACTTCCAATCTTCACAGCCCAATTGAGTGATTTCCTCACGTTCCAAAACCAGAAAGTAGGTGTGACATATATGTCTCATATATTGCATAGTCTATATTCTAATTCATGACTCAACATAGGCTGTCATGTACCCTACTACAGAAATTAGATAAATCAGTGAAAAATGGAACAATCTCATATATGAGAGACATTTGATAACTTATTCATAACTAGATACTTCTCATTCATCTTTATCAATAATACTTCTAAAGCATCAATGAAAGTTCAGTATACTGAACCCTGTGCTCAGTATAAAATGCTGGGAACAAGAAAGGAACACATTAACAAAAAACATGGGTCCAACCTCAAGGCACTTTTGGTCTATTGGGGAGAAGCGGATTTTTTAAAGCTACAAATAAAGCTACATAAAATTAGAAACATCGACTATACTTTTGGTTGCTCTCTTCAATACATTTGTTTTAAAAAAAAACTTTACAGGAGTATAAATTTAGAAATCACATTTATAACCCAAGCCCCCAAATATTCTTAAAATATTTATGACAAAATTAAATTCTAGCAAAACTTTTATGGTGATATCTTTACAGTATCTTATTTTTATTTCATCTTGCTTCCTTCTTGTTACCATCAAATATTTATGCAGTATTTTCACTTTGTAAGACACTGTGTTGAGGGTTTTACAGTAGTTTGATTGCTGTGAATTAAATAGATAACCTGAGCACATTGCCATTGAGCTGGGGTGAGAGTATAGTATTAAGTGACAGTCTTCCTATCCCTTGCTACTTCAGTGTCAGCAAGATGGTCATGGTGTTCACCTTTTTCTTTTCTCTCTATTTTATCCCTTTGCATTTGGTATTAAATGGACAATGCAGATACTGTGAAATGGTGTAGGTTCCTCCAGAACTCTGGCACTTCTGAGGAATGACCAGAATTAATTGATAATGTTGAGAGAGAAGAGTTGCAGCTGCACATTCATTCAATAAATAGATATTAAGAGCCTCTTTTATGGTTTTTAACTGTTTTTGTTTGTTGTTGTTTTTGTTTCTTTTTTTTGGTTCACACCATCGAAAATCAGATGAAAGCTATACACTTACATCTCAAAAGATGCCGAAATGCATCACAAAACTTCACGACACTTCCAGGCTGCTTGTCAGCATGTATGGATTTCCCACTGGGTTCAAGGACCAGGCAGAGAATACCAGGCTTTGTTATATTGTACTATGCCGAGTGTTGGAATAGAAATATGTAAACACATGGTCCCTGTTTTCAAAGAGCTTTCATGCCAGTGAAGAATAAAATAGACACAAATATTTTTACTGCAGTAAGATCATATTTTAATTGAACTATGTACAGCAAAAAGCCTTTTGGTAAACACCACTATTATTTGTACATGCTTATACCTTTTTTGAAACAAAATGCCTAGAGCTCTTTATAAACCATATTATCTAGATGGGAAAAACAGGAGAAAAGAGAGGTTCTGAGCCTGCCAAATATGACTCAGCAAGTCGGTGACATACCTAGAAACAGAAAGGAGAAGTGAAACCAGTTTCCCACAATCTACCTTGAAACAAGCGCTCTCTCCGTTAGCTCAGCACTGCAGTTGGGAGAGAGAGACACGGTCCTTTGACACCGTAGGAGAAGGAAGTTAGTGAGTCAGCTCAACGTGGAGCCCGGGTTTGAAGAGAGTCCTCCTGTGTGGGACAGAGCAGAACTCTGACTCCCAGCCTTAGTCACTTCCTCCCTGGTGGCTGGCGAGACCCGACCAGGATATATGCAGCTGCCCATCCTGGCACCTGTGTTTTCTTTGATCCGTAACACAGAATCTGTCACTTCTGACTTCTTAGAACAGCTCTTGCTTCCTGCAGGTAGACCAACTGGCTGGAGGTTGAAGGGGAAGAGAGTTCCAGCCTGTGAACTCTGTCCTGCAGACTTTTGGGTGAAACTTGAAAGCCCTGAGACCTCTTGGTGAAAAGCTCTCCAGACGAAATGACGTGTTTCTGTCCCCAGCACTTGCCTAGGGCTTGGCTCATGTGTGGTTGTTTAATGGAATGTGTTGTGAAATTGAGTCAGTTCTTCATGACATGTTAAGTCAGGAAATGGTGTCATCACATGTATCAGAACGTGTTAGAGTTGTGTGCTTAGTATTCTTCTCTAAATTGTGGTTTCCTAAAAGGTCAACATGACATTTATTTATTTCATTTTTAATGCCTAACATATGACCTGGAGCACAGTAGATGCCCAGTCAATTAATGAATTAGTGACTCTTGAATTATGGAGGTTCTATATGATGCTAGTTCTTGATAAAGGAAAAAAAAAGGGAGTTGCAGAAAAAGGATTCAAACCCAATTTTTAAGGACATTTTTATTAGACTTACTGCTTATTTTTTAAAAATCCAAGCAATAACTGGAAGTACAAAGAATAAAGTAATTACCAATTGCTTGACTCCAAAAGTAACCTTGATGAAAATTTAGTGGATATCATTCTAGACATACCTTAATGCACAGATTAACAGCTAATATTTTTAAATATGAAACTGATCCATTCTAATTTCCTTCTGAATTGGTCCTCCAGCAGCCTTCCCTCATCAGAGTTGAGTTGTTGAATTACAAGGCTTATTGTTACTGGGGAAGAACAAGGATGGCCTGGAACAGGGAGCATGGATCACAGCTAACTTCCTTGACCTCTTGATTTCAAACAAGAAAATATTCAGGAAAGCCAGATGTAATCAAGAGAGAAAAGGATTTGTAAGCTACGTCATCTCCCCCTTTAACATCAGTACTAGATCATAGAGCTTCTTCTCTGGTATACAGGGGCCCTCTCTCCGGTGTGTGATGGTCATGTCATGAGGCTGGCTACCCTAGGAACAGCATATCAGAAGACAGATGTGCTACAGATGAAACAGAAAGCCCCAAACCTGCCCAATTCTCACTCCAGGAATTGTAGGAGAAGAAGGGTCAGACAGAGGTGGAGAAGGTCAGACACAAAGTTCTGGTTTTCAACCTGCCTCAGAACCAAACTTGTATGCACAGAGGGAATCTTAAAACATCCACATAGCTAACGGAAGTCAAAGAACTGGAGGGCTTCCCCACCCATCCTACAAGGAGGTTGTCAATCTCTAGGGCGGCACTGCACGCCCCCGCCTCCGACAGGGCACAGGGCGGTAGTGCAGCAACTTTGGTGGGGCTCAGGAGGACAGTTCAACCTGAGGTCTTGCTCCTTATCCCTCATGGCTTGGTGTGGCCTGCAAGCGTCCCAGAAGTTCCTGCATGACTGAGGGCAGGAATGCAGAGCTGACAAGGTCAGTGGACAGGCAGAAGCCTGCTCGTGTGGGACTTCAAGACCAGAGGCAACAGGCCAGCGCCATAAACGCCAGTGGTTGGTGCCTCAGAAGCCACAGCCCAGGAAAGAGCCTACAACTGCCAGTGCAAAGCGGAGATCGCTGGTGATCAGAGGGCTGAGCGCGGATTTGAGGACTTTGTCTTTCCCTCCCTGCTGATGACACCATGAGGCCATAAAATCCACAGACTCCACCTTGGAGAAGAGCAAGGGGAATCTGGGAGACTGAGAATTTACCGCAATGAACTCCTCAAACCACTTATTAAGTTTACCAGATTGGAGTCAAATGTCAATCCCTCCTTCTTTGTATTCCATCCACCGCAACATAGCTGAAGAAGCTTACAACCAATACCAGAGCATTTATTTAAAACAAAGTGGTGTCTTTTCTTTGTACATAGGAGTATAGTGAATGTGCAGTCCAGCTATATAGATGTACAGATAAAAGTATACAGAGGTAAATATAAACAGTTGTACCAACATGTGACCATGTTTGTATGTATCCATTAGGATGCAGTTGCAGGTAACAGAAAGCTCTTGTAGTTTAAGCAGACAGGGAGCTGTGTGCAAACAGAATTCAGGAAGGACCCAGGCATCAGGCCTCAGGCTTGGGCCTCTAGGTATAACCCCCAGAACAATGCTTTAGAACTAGTGTGTCAGGCAGTGTCTGCTTCTGCCACAATCAGGAATCTGGAGAACCAGTAAGATACTGCCCCAAATTCAGGCTCCAGGATCATGCCATTTATGGTATATACTAAAAGACAGCCCTAAAATATATCCATGTCCCAATCCCTGGAACCTGTCAATATTCTATCTTATGTGGAAACAGGGTCTCTGCAAATGTGATTAAACTGAGGAGATGATTATAATGATAGGATTATCCTGGATTATCGGGGTGGACCCTAAAGGCATGGATACAAGTGAATGAATCCTTATAAGAGGGAGACTTAACAGACAAAAATGGAGAAGGCAACTGAAGATAGAGGCAGAGATTACAGTGATGTGGCCACAAGCCAAGGAATGCCGGCAGCCAGCAGAAGACGGAAGAAGCAAGGAAGATTTCTCCCTAGAGCCTCTTGAGGGAGCCTGGCCCTGCTGGCACCTCAGTTTCAGCCCAGTGATACGAATTTCGATCTTTGGGCTTCCAGAACTATAGTACAATAATTTTCTGTTGTTTTAAGCCACCAAGTTTGTGGTAATTTGTTACAGGAGCCACAGGAAATTAATATACCACCCGAAGGTGATCTGGCCACAAGGAAGTCACCACCTTAGTTCTCAGTGGTGGCTTAGGAACCACGGGGTTGCCTTAGCTGCAACACAGGAGTCAGAAGCCCCAAAGGAATTGTAGACTCCAGAGCCATGATGTAACTGCTGAAGCTCCAATGCCACCACCTTACCCTCACTGAACTCTGTGCTGAATTCATCTCAGAGAAGTGCATCTGATTGGTGGCTGCTAAATTCTATTGGAACAGCTGCAAGAGTGTGGAAATACAGATCCACTTGTATCATCCAAGCCCCAGAAGAACAGGAAGACACAGTAGACTGAAACTGAAGAGATGTTAAATATTGCATCTACCATACTATCCATGCTATTTTTAGGAAAGTATTAAATTTAATATTACTCAAAAAAAAGGAAAAAAGAAAATAAATGAACTTGAAGTGAAAAGAGGAAAGCACCAAACTTCAGATAAATGTTACCTTCACCACTCAAGATATTGCTTCCTCAAAGAGCCCCCTACAATTAAGATGAAAATATTATTGAAAACAAAACAAAAGTCAACAGGTTAAAGTGCCTTTAAACAACTGTTTTAATTTTAGACAAGATATTTTGACTTCCTGGTATACACTCATAGCTTGTTCCCAGTGCCCCTCTGAATACAACTGAAGTTTGATTATATTAAATTTACCTTGTCAAGGTTTTAACATTTACATCGACATGTATAGCATAAATCCCATAGGATTCAATGCTAATTTCTGATTCTTTTTCCTTTTTTGACTTCCCTATTTTGATTCCTCTCCTAGGGTCTTGCATTTCAACTTTATCAATAAGTAATTTATTCAAGAAGGACCCATAGTAATATACACCGAGCTCTTGCATGCTTGAGACTATGTGCCTATTTACTTTATTCTTAAAGGATAAACTGGATAAATTGTTAGGTCACAAAACTTTTCTCTGAGCAGATGGTAAACGTTCTTCTATTGTCACCTAGCACTGAGTGTTGGGCAGGGTTTTTTGTTTTTTTAAAAATTTTATTTATTTATTTTATTTATATATTTGGTTGTGTTGGGTCCTCGTTGCTGCACACGGGCTTTCTCTAGTTGCGGCGAGCGGGGGCTACTCTTTGTTGCTGTGTGTGGGCTTCTCATTGCATTGGCTTCTCTTGTTGCAGAGCACGGGCTCTAGGTGCTTGGGCTTCAGTAGTCGTGGTGCACGGGCTTAGCTGCTCTGCAGCATGTGGGATCTTCCTGGACCAGGGCTTGAACCCGTGTCCCCTGCATTGGCAGGCGGATTCTTAACCACTGTGCCACCAGGGAAATCCCTGTGCAGGGTTTTTTGTTTGTTTGTTTGTGTTTACTACAGTTTACCTATTCATCCCCTGTCTAACTGGATTTCGTAAGTCTTTAAAAAATGTCTGGCAAGAAGTTGTACTTTTAAAACATTTTTTTAATTTTTAAATTTATTTATTTTTTATACAGCAGGTTCTTATTAGTTATCTATTTTATACATATTAGTGTATATATGTCAATCCCAATCTCCCAATTCATCCCCCCAACCCCCACCACACTTTCCCCCCTTGGTATCCATACGTTTGTTCTCTACATCTGTGTCTCTATTTCTGCCTTGCAAACTGGTTCATCTGTACCATTTTTGTAGATTCCACATATATGTGTTAATATATGACATTTGTTTTTCTCTTTCTGACTTACTTCACTCTATCTGACAGCCGCTAGGTCCCTCCACGTCTCTACAAATGACCCAATTTCGTCCCTTTTTATGGCTGAGTAAATATTCTATTGTATATATGTACCATGTCTTCTTTATCCATTCATCTGTCGATGGGCATTTAGGTTGCTTCCATGACCTGGTTATTGTAAACAGTGCTGCAATGAACATTGGGGTGTATGTATCTTTTTGATTTATGGTTTTCTCTGGGTATATGTCCAATAGTGGGATTACTGGGTGATATGGTAATTCTACTTTTAGTTTTTTAAGGAACCTCCATACTGTTCTCCATAGTGGCTGTATCAATTTACATTTCCACCAACACTGCAAGAGGGTTCCCTTTTCTCCACACCCTCTCCAGCATTTACTGTTTGTAGATTTTCTGATGATGCCCATTCTAACCGGTGTGAGGTGGTGCCTCATTGTAGTTTTGATTTGCATTTCTCTAATGATTAGTGATGTTGAGCAGCTTTTCATGCGCCTCTTGGCCATCTGAATGTCTTCTTTGGAGAAATGTCTATTTAGGTCTTCTGCCCATTTTTTTTATTGGGTTGTTTGTTTGTTTTTTTTGCGGTATGCGGGCCTCTCACCGCTGTGGTCTCTCCTGTTGTGGAGCACAGGCTCCGGACGCGCAGGCCCAGCAGCCACGGCCCACAGGCCCAGCCGCTCTGCCGCATGTGGGATCCTCCCGGACCAGGGCATGAACCTGCATCCCCTGCATCGGCAGGTGGCCTCTCAACCACTGCGCCACCAGGGAAGCCCGGGTTGCTTGTTTTTTTAATATTGAGCTGCATGAGCTGTTTATATATTTTGGAGATTAATCTTTTGTCCTTTGATTTGTTTGCAAATATCTTCTCCCATTCTGAGGGTTGTCTTTTTGTCTTGTTTATAGTTTCCTTTGCTGTGCAAAAGCTTTTAAGTTTCATTAGGTCCCATTTGTTTATTTTTGTTTTTATTTCCATTACTCTAGGAGGTGGGTCAAAAAAGATGTTGCTGTGGTTTATATCAAAGAGTGTTCTTCCCATGTTTTCCTCTAAGAGTTTTAGAGTGTCCGGTCTTCCATTTAGGTCTTTAATCCATTTTGAGTTTATTTTTGTGTATGGTGTTAGGGAGTGTTCTAATTTCATTCTTTTACATGTAGCTGTCCAGTTTTCCCAGCACCACCTAGTGAAGAGACTGTCTTTTCTCCATTGTGTATCCTTGCCTCCTTTGGCATAGATTAGTTGACCACAGGTGTGTGGGTTTATCTCTGAGCTTTCTATCCTGTTCCATTGATCTGTATTTCTGTTTTTCTGCCAGTACTATATTGTCTTGATTACTGTAGCTTTGTAGTATAGTCTGAAATGAGGGAGTCTGATTCCTCCAGCTCCGTTTTTTTCCCTCAAGATTGCTTTGGCTATTTGGGGTCTTTTGTGTCTCCACACAAATTTTAAGATTTTTTGTTCTAGTTCTGTAAAAACTGCCATTGGTAATTTGATAGGGATTGCACTGAATCTGAAGATTGCTTTGGGTAGTATTGTCATTTTCACAATATTGATTCTTCCAATCCAAGAACATGGTATATCTCTCCATCTGTTTGTGTCATCTTTGATTTCTTTCATCAGTGTCTTATAGTTTTCTGACTACAGGCCTTTTACCTCCTTAGGTAGGTTTATTCCTAGGTATTTTATTCTTTTTGTTGCAACGGTGAATGGGATTGTTTCCTTAATTTCTCTTTCTGATCTTTCATTGTTTGTGTATAGGAATGCAAGAGATTTCTGTGCATTAATTTTGTATCCTGAAACTTTACCAAATTCTTTGATTAGCTCTAGTAGTTTTCTGGTGGCATCTTTAGGATTCTCTTAGTATCATGTCATCTGAAAACAGTGACAGTTTTACTTCTTCTTTTCTGATTTGTACTTCTTTTATTTCTTTTTCTTCCCTGACTGCTGTGGCTAAAACTTCCAAAACTATGTTGAAATACAGTGGCGACAGTGGACATGCTTGTCTTGTTCCTGATCTTAGAGGAAATGCTTTCAGCTTTTCACCATTGAGAATGACGTTTGCTGTGGATTTGTCATATATGGCCTTTACTATTTTGAGGTAGGTTACCTCTATGCTCACTTTCTGGAAAGTTTTTATCATAAATGGGTGTTGAATTTTGTCAAAAGCTTTTTCTGCTTATGATCATCTATTGAGACGATCATATGATTTTTATTCTTCAGTTTGTTAATATGGTGTGTCACACTGATTGATTTGCATATATTGAAGAATCCTTGCATCCCTGGGATAAATCTCACTCGATCATGGTGTATGATCCTTTAATGTGCTGTTTGATTCTGTTTGCTAGTATTCTGTTGAGGATTTTTGCATCTATATTCATCAGTGATATTGGTCTGTAATATTGTTTTTTTGTAGTATCTCTGTCTGGTATTGGTACTAGGGTGATGGTGGCTTCGTAGAATGAATTTGGGAGTGTTCCTTCCTCTGCAATTTTTTGGAACAGTTTGAGAAGGATAGGTGTTAGTACTTCTCTAAATGTTTGATAGAATTCACCTGTGAAGTCATCTGGTCCTGGACTTTTGTTTGTTGCAAGATTCTTAATCACAGTTTCAATTTCATTACCTGTGATTGGTCTGTTCATATTTTCTATTTCTTCCTGGTTCAGTCTTGGAAGGTTATACCTTTCTAAAAATTTGTCCATTTCTTCCACGTTGTCTATTTTATTGGCAGAGAGTTGCTTGTAGTAGTCTCTCAGGATGCTTTGTATTTCTGCAGTGTCCATTGTAACTTCTCCTTTTCGTTTCTAATTTTATTGATTTGAGTCCTCTCCCTCTTTTTCTTGATGAGTCTGGCTAAAGGTTTATCAATTTTGTTTATCTTCTCAAAGAACCAGCTTTTAGTTTTACTGATCTTTGCTATTGTTTTCTTTGTTTCTATTTCATTTATTTCTGCTCTGATCTTTCTGATTTCTTTCCTTCTGCTAACTTTGGGTTTTGTTTGTTCTTCTTTCTCTAGTTCCTTTAGGTGTAAGGTTAGATTGTTCATTTGAGATGTTTGTTGTTTCTTGAGGTAGGCTTGTATTGCTATAAACTTCCCTCTTAGAACTGCTTTTGCTGCATCCCATAGGTTTTGGATTGTCATTGTCATTTGTCTTTAGGTATTTTTTTATTTCCTCTTTGATTTTTCAGTGATCTCTTGGTTTTTTAGTAAGGTATTGTTTAGCCTCTATGTGTTTGTGTTTTTTACATTTTTTCCCTGTAATTTATTTCTAATCTCATATTGTTGTGGTTGGAAAAGATGCTTGATATGATTTCAATTTTCTTAAATTTACTGAGGCTTGATTTGTGACCCAAGATGTGATCTATCCTGGAGAATGTTCCCTGTGCACTTGAGAAGAAAGTGTAATCTGCCCTTTTCAGTTGGAATGTCCTATACATATCAATTAAATCTATCTGATCTACTGTGTCATTTAAAGCTTGTTTTTCCTTATTAATTTTCTGTCTGGATGATCTGTCCATTGGTATGAGGTGTTAAAGTTACTCACTATTATTGTATTACTGTTGATTTCCTCTTTTATAGCTGTTAGCAGTTACCTTATGTATTGAGGTGCTCCTATGTTGGGTGCATATATATTTATAATTGTTATATCTTCTTCTTGGATTGATCCCTTGATCATTATGTAGTGCCCTTCCTTGTCTCTTGTAACATTCTTTCTTTTAAAGTCTATTTTATCTGATGTGAGTATGTTACTCCAACTTTCTTTTGATTTCTATTTGCACCCCCTCACTTTCAGTCTGTATGTGTCCCTAGGTCTGAAGTGGGTCTCTCGTAGACAGCATATATATGGGTCTTGTTTTTGTATTCATTCAGCAAGCCTGTGTCTTTTGGTTGGAGCATTTAATCCATTCACCTTTGAGGTAATTATTGATGTGTATGTTCCTATTACCATTTTCTTCATTGTTTTGGGTTTGTTTTTGTAGGTCCTTTTCTTCTCTTGTGTTTCCCATTTAAATAAGTTCCTTTAGCATTTGTTTTAGAGCTGGTTTGGAGGTGCTGAATTCTCTTAGCTTTTGCTTGTCTGTAAGGCTTTTGATTTCTACATCGAATCTGAATGAGATCCTTGCTGGGTAGAGTAATCTTGGTTGTAGGTTCTTCCCTTCCATCACTTTAAAAATATCGTGCCAATCCCTTCTGGCTTGTAGAGTTTCTGCTGAGAAATCAGCTGTTAACCTTATGGGAGTTCCTGTGTATGTTATTTGTCGTCTTCTCCTTGTTGTTTTTAATACTTTTTCTTTGTCTTTAATTTTTGTCAGTCTGATTACTATGTGTCTCGGTGTGTTTCTCTTTGGGTTTTCCTGCCTGTGACTCTCTGTGCTTCCTGGGCTTGGGTAGCTATTTCCTTTCCCATGTTAGGGAATTTTTTGACTATAATCTCTTCCAATATTTTCTCAGGTCCTTTCTCTCTCTCTTCTCCTTCTGGGACCCCTATAATGCGAATGTTGGTGTGTTTAATGTTGTCCCAGAGGTCTCTCAGGATATCTTCATTTCTTTTCATTCATTTTCCTTATTCTGTTCCATGGCAGTGATTTCCACCGTTCTGTCTTCCAGGTCACTTATCCGTTCTTCTGCCTCAGTTATTCTGCTATTGATTCCTTCTAGTGTATTTTTCATTTCAGTTATTGTATTGTTTATCTCTGTTTATTCTTTATTTCTTCTAGGTATTTGTTCTTTAATTCTTCTACATCTTTGTTAAACATTTATTGTATCTTCTCAATCTTTGCCCCCATTCTATTTCTGAGGTCCTGGATCACGTTCACTATCATTATTCTGAATTCTTTTTCTGGAAGGTTGCCTATCTCCACTTCATTTAGTTGTTTTTATGGGGTTTTATCTTGTTCCTTTATCTGGTACATGGTCCTCTGCCTTTTCATTTTGTCTGTCTTCCTGTGAATGTGGTTTTCGTTCCACAGGCTGCAGGATTGTAATTCTTCTTGCTTCTGCTGTCTGCCCTCTGGAAGAAGTTGTACTTTTCTCCTCGTCTGGTTGTTGTTAGTGAAGCTTGTTTGTATATTTATTGGTTAGTTGGTTGTTTTTGTTTTGTTTGGAGAGGTAGGTTTTATTATTTGCATACTATTGCATATTAATCTGGGAACCAGTTTTCTTTGCCATCTTTACCTGAAACTCTCCAAAGACTTGTTTGGAAGATTAGCATTGGAAACTCCATCTGGTGGCCAGGTCCTGGGGCCTCTATTGGTCATAAATATTGAAGACACACAGTCAAGAGTGTCTCTACAGGCTGGTTCTCTCTGCTAGAGCAAAGTACACTCCTGCTACAAGCAGCAACTTGAGAAGTAGCCCTTCATATATTTGCAAATGGCTCTCCTATTCCCAGTCTCTACTTTTTCTAGGATAAGTATTCCCAGATCATTTCCACATCTTTTGCCATCTTGACTGGATTTCTTTTTATCACCATCCCTCTTCTAATGTGCTTCCCAGCACAGAACACTGCAGTTATGACAATGACATATCTGCAAGGACACTGCAGGTCTGAGCAGACTTGGGCCTTCCTTTGTTTGGGACCCTGTAAGCCTATTAATATGGCTCAAGTTTGTGTTAACATTTTTGGCAGCTATATTTCACCATTTACTCATGACAAGTTTGTCTTTAATTAAAACCTCTAAGACTCTTTTACATGTGCCGCTGTTAAGCCATATCTCTCCTATCTTGGAGGTAGGTAGTGGGTTTGTTTGGGGTTTTTTCGCTGTTGTTTTTTGTTTGTTTTGTTTTAGACCTTCAGTTATTCTTTCTGTTTACATTCATTATTTTAAATGTGATCCACCATTTTGAAATGCTGATCTTTTTGGATGATAATTTTATTATCTGACTCATTACTTATCCCTGATAGTTTCATGTCGTAAGAGTGTCACCAATGTCTTCATCTGGGTAATAGCAAAGTTTTTGGAATCCATTAGGCATAGTCCTCACTCCTCCACTTGCTAGTTATATGATGTTGAATAAACGAATTGTCCATTCTGAGCCTATGAAGTGGAGATAAAAATGGTACCTGCCTTTAGGATTGAATATAAAGTGCTTAGCACCATGCCTCAAATATATTAAGCATCTAATGAAAGGTAATTATTGCTAGAATTATTGATTAAAATGTCAAAAAAGAGCCGACTGAAAAGAGCCCCTTGGCAGGCCATTAGAAATTCCCCCAAAGTTTGCATTAACCCTTTAACCAACAACTTTTGGGGATGGTCTTAATAGTGTTGCATCCACCCAATGACATCATTATAGAAACTTCATTTTGTTTGTAATGCTATAATGAAAGATGTTGTTATACATGTTGCTCAAGTCTTGATGAACTCTGCTGTAGCATTCCACCAGTAGCCTATGAAAAAGGAAATGAAGTTGGTCTGGCCTTGTTCTTTCCTAGGCAACCCTAGCTTGCTGGCCTCCAGGGTTCACTGCTTCCCTTTATAGGAGCTAATGAATGATTTATTCAGCAAATGTCAACTTTCCTGATCTAGAGAGGTGGTTTTCACTCTAGGGTTCAATAGACTGTCTCAGAGTATGCCCCCTTTCCAGGGGAAGAGGGGGAGGCAAAATGGGGGTGTTCCTAGCCTCCTTTCCCTGTGACACCCAGAGCATCTCTGCTTTGACCAGTTTTCTATGTTTGAGTTCTGTAGCCTCAGACTGCATTTTTTAAAAAGGGCATCAGGAGGGATCTGAGAGCCATCATTTGGAAACAACTGGTCTGAGCTAAATTGAGATCTTGCTTTTTATCCTTTGCTCCCCTTGAGTTTAAAAACAACATTCCAGGTCTTTATGGCCTGTCACAGGTCACGAGAAGAGGACAGCAAGTTTATCTGCAACAAGTTCCTTCTGACTTCTGAGATGACATACCTTACTTGGGCAGAGAGACTCACATCCACCTGGGATGCTCAGAGCTCTCGACCCCCAGCTTCCGTTCATGCTCACCACTTCCTGTAGCTCCCCTTCCAGGATGAAGAGCTTCCTCTCTTCCTGGGAGGCAGGAGCACTGCCGGACCCAGTAGCTCTGTTTTCTCTGTCATCTGTTATAATTACACATCTTGCCCCAAGCAAAAGGACTGTGTCTTCCTTGTTCTTTCTCCTATAACTGAAAAAGCCCATTGCATTGTCTAAGCAGGACAAGGGACCCAGCTGTTCTACGTTGTAGAATCCCTATGGCTTTTACAAGTTGGGAATGACTCTGTCAGTTTCTCTCTTTTTATCTCTCTGTCTCTCTCATTTCTATTCTTGCTCTTTTCTTTGATTATTTGCCATGTATATGTGGTGATCTGTCTAATCCTCTTCGAGTTTTTCTTTTTTTCTTTTTTTTTTTTTTTTTGCGGTACGCAGGCCTCTCTCTGTTGTGGCCTCTCCCGTTGCGGAGCAGAGGCTTCGGACGCGCAGGCTCAGCGGCCATGGCTCACGGGCCCAGCTGCTCCGCAGCATGTGGGATCTTCCCGGACCGGGGAACGAACCCATGTCCCCTGCATCGGCAGGCGGACTCCCAACCACTGCGCCACCAGGGAAGCCCCTCTTCAAGTGTTAAAGACATTCTTCTCTTCCTTGTTTGTGTGCTTTTTTTTTTTTATTCTTTCACTCAGTTTCTCATAGTGCTCTCTGTATAATCACATCTAATTCTTTGGCCATCTCCCCATTTTTCCTCACCCATTTCCATTCATTTTGAAAATATTTATCAGGGTTTAACTGTGTGCCAGGCACTGTGTTGAGCACTGGGGATATAAAATATCGCTCCCATTCATTTTGAAAATATTTATCAGGGTTTAACTGTGTGCCAGACACTGTGTTGAGCACTGGGGATATAACACATGGTTCCCATTCTCAAGAAGCTGGAGGAAATAGACAAACAGGAAGTTCCAGAACAGTGATTACTTTGTCACAATTCCATTTTCAGTATTTTTACTCTCTTTTGAGCCACTTTCTTTTTAGAACCTGAGAGCACAGGATAACTCTGGAGCAAGTAATGACCTCTACCAGATGTCAAAGAACATGACTTTATGCTGATTGGAGCCTGAGCAATGGGTTTATATGAAAGACTGGAAAGAGAAAGGGAACTACCACATATTAAGTGCCTACTGCATGCTAAGCACAATGCTGGGCCCTCTAATATACATTATCTTATCTATTCACAATTACCCAAGAAGGAGATATTATAATGCTTACTTTACAATGATGGGAAAGTCAAGTTGAGAGAACCCTAAAGTCACAGAGCTGTAAATCAAGCTGTTGGGATTCACATCCAAGTTTGTCTCTCCAGTGCATCATGTTGCAGAACTCAGCCTCCTTTGCATGGGGTGTGGGGGGAGGGATGGAGTGGGAGCTTTGGGTTAGCTGATGCAAACAAGATAAACAACAAGGTCCTACTGTATAGCACAAGGAACTATATTCAATATCCTGTGATAAACCATAATGGAAAAGAATATGAAAAAGACGTATGTATATGTATAACTGAATCACTTTGCTGTATAGTAGAAATTAATACATTGTAAATCAACTATATTTCAATTTAAAAAAAACTCAGCCTCCTTTGAAATGGTGCCTTAACCTTCCTTCTCTCTCCTTTACTCAGTGTACATCTCTCATCCTCTTCTCAACTCAGCCTGGCTCAGAACTCACTTCTTAAGCAGCCTTCACCAGCTGCCCCAGAATATTCTTTACTTCTATGCAATCCCTCTTTGGGGTTTTTCATTATTTGTACTGGTTGACTTTTGCTTTATAGCTGTCCTGGCATTATTTTGTACTTGTGTCCTTGGCTTTCCTGAGTTGCTAATTCCAGGAGGGCTGAGTTTCTCCCAACTCGGTGACCAGCACAATGTGTCCCCATTGTGGATTGCGTGCAGTCTCCTTCAGACTTGGTCCCCATCCTTTCCCTCTTCTCCCCCTTGGCTGGACTTTCGCTCTATGTCCTTTTCCTCTCACTTACTTATGGGTCTTTAAACCATCTCCAAATGATTAAAATCTGGGTCTCTACCCCAAGTACGTAGCATGATGGCTTCAGCTGTTGTCTTTATAGGCTCTGCCCATAGTAGGGGCAGGAGGGAGCTACTATGTGCCCATGGTAGGGGGTTGTAATCCACCAGCTATAAGGAGCAGCAGAGGCCAGAGCACTCGTTTTCCTCCTCCCACGGAGATGCTGTCTTCCTGGAACGCAGCCCAGCATCACTCATTCCCTTGGGAATGCCCTCTGAGACCACAGCTGGCGCTCTGAGAGACTTTGAGCTCTCCCCTCTGCTTTGTGACCAGCCCCTCCCATTTAACAACAGCCAGAGCTTCTGCTGCATTCGTGAAACACACGGCATTTTCCGATGGAACCGTAAGCTTTTTTTTCCTCATTCACATTTTCCAGACCTTGTCCAGCGAGTAAGGCCACATTTTCATTGCCATCCCTGCAGGCAAATTTTTCAGGTGGCTGGAGAATAGGTATTGGTGCCATAGGACAGCATGTGTGGGAGTTTGCCCTGTTTCTCTTCTCATCTCTGTAGAGTGTACATATCGTAGCTGTAGTCTGTGAATCTTCATGTCTGACATGTGTGCCTAGCCCCTGACATCACTGTGTGGCAACACTGCCGTTGTCCCCACGCTAGGACTGAACAGTCAGGCCAAGGGCAAGCTTGCACACCATTGCCAAGCTTCTATGTCACTCCCCACACCTGCCAAGGAAGGTCCTTTCCCGCTCCCACTAATGCATCCCCACACTGACAAGCCTCTGAGCAGGTGTGCTGGCAATGGTTGCCCATCATTTTGTAAACAGAGAAAGTAAAGATTCTGGATAAGAAACTCATTCAGGGACACACAAGTTGGTGACAAAACACACACACAGGGCTTTCAGGATCCAGATGCTGCCTGTCCTGACACTGTCTGTCCCAAGTCT